>NC_058130.1:606206226-606328642 GCF_016433145.1 Gracilinanus agilis | reverse complement strand
TTCCTTCCTTCCTTCCTTCCTTCCTTCCTTCCTTCCTTCCTTCCTTCCTTCCTTCCTTCCTTCCTTCCTTCCTTCCTCTCTTTCTCCTTCCCTCCCTCTCTCCCTTCCTTCCTTCCTTCCTACAAAAATGTGGAAATAACAATTGTCAACCTTTTAGGACCTTGGAAGAAAATGCTTTAAAAGCTTCAAAACACTAAGGAAATGTACATTATCAGAATTATTTTTAAAGCCTGACTCCATGGTCAGTTCAGCCTGAAAATGGAGTTCTAGTATAGCTGGCCAGAAAATTGCCTGCTCCTTCTCAATCCACCCATTCTGAATGGCCACTATTCAGTCAAGGGGAGTATCATTACTCCCCTTGACTGAATAGACAGCCCTGCCAGCCTGACCTGAGTAATCCAGGTATAGAACAGCAGTGCTTTGGAATAGGGCTGGAAGGAGAGTTTGAAAAAAGCAAAACAAGACTAAACCAACTGGACCATCATTCTTTCAGCAGCTGCTTCCCCACTTGAAAGATGGGGAACACAGTTTGGTAATCAGGAAGCAGAAAATGAATTCTCATGAACATTTTCTTTTCTTGACTGCAGGCAAAGGATGCTGATAAAAAAGTACATGTATGGATGCCATTTATATGCTTTTAATGATGCATTTCAATGTGGCTGATATTGTTGTTTTCCTCTGGGTATTGGCTAAATATGTATTTTAAGCTTTGCCAGTGAAATGATGTGAGTTCTTTGAAATGTTTGCACACAGAAAGCATACACAGTGCATGTTTTACCAGATCCCCTTGACTGGGGTCCCGATAATGACACATTCAGAATATAACTTACTGTTTTGCTTGGTAGACTCTTTCCGTTGGTGTCAATCATCCTTATCAAGAATATTCATTGCTTCTATGTGTTGGGTAAATGAAACAAGCAGCATGCACAGAAGAAAGAATATTGACTCTGGAGCCAGAAGCTCTGAGTTCAAATCCTATCTCTAATGCTTTTTCTCTGTGATAAATCATTCAGACTCCTTGAGTTTCCATTTCCTCATCTGTCCAATAAGGGTCTAAGACTTTCCCATTTCTAGATCTGTGATATTTGCTATTGACTCTTGCACAGCCATAGGACTCATTTTCTCAATTACATCTGTTATTTCATTGATTGAGTCCTTCAAAGGTCGTAGATTATAACCCATCTATACCTGCCATTCTTGTGATTCTTGCTTATGCCCTACCACAAATTGGATACAGACGGTCCACTTACTTTGCTAGAAGCCTCCTTCAGTCTCTCCTGACATTAAAAAAAAAAGGTCCAATGGGATTCACCAGCTGTCTACCCATCATCTCTCTTCCTTTTCAAAAACATTTATTTATTTACTTAGAATATTTTTCCATGGTTACATGATTCATGTTCTTTCCCTCCCCCCTCCTGGAGCCAACGAGCAATTCCACTGGGTTTTACATGTGCCATTGTTCAAAACCTATTTCCAAGTTATTAATATTTGTAATAGCATCATCTCTCTTCCTGCTACATACCAATAAGACAAAAATAATAATTATAACTAACATTCACATTAGCAGTTTGGTGGTACAGAAGATAGAATATAAGGGCTAGAGAAAGGAGGTCCTGGGTTCAAATCTGCCCTCAAATTCTTACTAGCTGTTTGTGGTCCTGAGAAAGTCACTTAACTCTGTTTGTCTCATTTTTCCTCATCTATACAATGAGCTGGGGAGGGTCATGGTAAATCACTCTATTATTTTTGTCAAGAAAGACCCAAATGGAGCCATGAAGAGTCAGACATGACTGAAACAACTGAACAACAAACATTTATATCATGCTTACTATGTGCCCAGAGCTGTGCTAAGCACTTGACAATTATTATCCCATTTGATCTTCACAACAAACCCAGGTGGTAGACGCTATTATTTTTCTAAGCCCTTACCTTTTGTCTTAGAATCTTTACTGAGCATTGGTTGCAAGGCAGAAGAACAGTAAGAGTTCAGTAATGAGGCCTAGGTGACTTGCCCAGGGTCATACAGCTAGGAAATATCTGAGATCATATTTGAACCCAGGACCTCCTTTCTCCAGGACTGGTGCTCTATCTCCTGAGCCATCTCACTAACCCGGTAAGTACTATTGTTATCCCCATTTTATAAAAGAGGAAATTGAGGCAAATAGAAATTAAGTGACCGGTCCAGGGTCACACAGCTGGTAAGTACCTAAGGCTGCATCTAAACTTAGGTCTTCTTGACTCCATGCCTAGTACTGTATCCACCTAGCTACTAAGCCATCTTCTCTTCCTGTCATACAATTCCTTGATTAAAAATAAACATCATTCAGAGGACAAAATAGAAGTGCATGGTGAGTATATGCTAAAGCATATAACTAAGAATAAACTCTGAAGAACAGGAATAAAAGAACGCAAGCAATGACTCACCACTACAGTAAAAAGCATTTCCTAGGAGAGAAGTAGCATCCCCTGCATGATGTGTTGGTCCATTTTTCTTGCATAGTATTTTAATTGCTGTAATCATTGACACTCCCTCTCTGAGGAGGCAGACTGTGGGTACACAAATGAGCATGTGTTTGTGGAATGACATACTAAGCAGAATCTATGGATCTTGCAGGTATCAGGTCCTAATTGGTAAAATATAATAAGGGAATTTTAGAGATGGAAAGAACCTCAAAGATTCTACCCCTTCTTTTAGAAAGGAGGAAACCAAAGATTCCATTGGCATTCAGGGGAAAATGAGAAGCCAACATCCCAGAGTTTAGCAGCTCCCTTATTTCTTGCCCTGCTGGGGTTCACCACTTTCATATGCAGCCACCTACTCCCTCCCACATGAACAGAGATCTATGGAGCCATCATTGCCCCTTCATTACACATGGAACCATGGTCCCAGGAGGAATACTTCTCCCTTTCTTCAACATTTCCCCACTCTTGCCTTCATTTTGTTGTTGTTGAATCAATTCAGTTGTGTCTGGCTCTCTATGACCCCATTTTGAGATCATTCTCAGCAAAAAAAACTAGATTGGTTTGTTACTCCCTTCTCCAACTCATTTTACAGAAAAGGAAACTGAGGCAAACATTCTTAACTTACTTGCCTAGAGTCACACAGCTAGTAAGCCTCTGAGGCTAGAATTGAACTCATGAAGTTGAGTCTTCCTGATTCCATCCTAGTGCCCTATTCTGCAACATCCATGATCTTAAGTGGCATGAAACTGCCTAACAGAATTCCACAGGACCCCCCAGAATCTGAATCAATCTTACAATCCACTGTACCACCTGGGTGCCCAAATTCATTCTGCTCTGGTACAAAAAAGGCAAAGCAAACAGATGATCCCTGTGAAAATCTCAGGATGCTGAGGGGGTGGGATGAAGACAGAGTGAGAAAGGAAATTAGGAAGATTCGGGACAATGTCTTAAGGAAGCGGCACAGCAAGGCTCTCATCTACAAGTAAGTTAGAGAGGAATAATAAATCAATTAAGATATAAAAAATTCAGGACATAGTAAAGCAACCACAATCTGGGAATACACAAGATGTTCTAGTTACATGTGGGCAAATGTAATTATACCACTGAGTAGAAGATGTGACGCACTAGGAATGGCCTTAGAGAGGCATTCTTTTGATTGGGACTGTATTCACTCAAGGAATCCATGGTGGGAGGAAAAGAGAAAAGCTTGTAAAGGCTGATTCCCAATTAGGCCCAAGTGGCTATTCTGCAGATGAGGAGGGGAAAGGGCTGGAGGAAGGGCGATGTGGGGCAGTTTAAAAAAAAACACCAAACCTATCAGCCATATCTATGTACCAAGATACGATAAAGTTCTAAAGCTGTCATGCAAAATTTATAAAGCAGGCAGGGGCCTGAGTGGGGCTGCTCTGAGTATGCTAATTAATCAAAAAGGGGGATGTTCATTAGATTAAATCCAAAGGGCTGATTGGACACATACCATAAACCTGTTCTTCAGCACTTTAGTTAACTCTAGGGACCACAACTTCAATCCAATCTAAGAAAAGTTAAAAGCACCGAATATGTATGAGGCTCTGTCTTGGGTGGTGGGATTAAAAAAAAAAAAGAACAAAAAAAAAACCCAAGACCACAAAACAGCCCCTGCCCTCATGTAGTTTACATTCTATTGGACTGAGAGAGGAGACATATACAAAAATTGTTGTAAATTCATAAGAAGGACTAGATGACTTCTGAGGTTTTGCCTGGTCATAAATCCTATAACTAAATGCAGACCTTTCCATTTTTTTTCCCAAATTGTGATTTCATCCATGTAGCATCTTCCTTTGTGACTTATCTTATAGGGTTAATCTAGAAGGGTTTGTGTTTACGAGATTTCCTCAGGGTTACAAAGCCACAGTGCTTGTCAGAGGCAAGTCTTCCTGGCTTGGGGTCCAGTACTCTATTCATTCTGTGATGTTGTCTTTCCATACTGATTAAGTACTTGGGAGGCCAGAGTGGCACAAGAGATTCAAAGGTCACTAGTAGCTGGGGATAATAGGAGGTCATCACAAAGGAGATGGCAACTGATTGGACTGAAAAGAAGAGAATTTCAACATTCTCAGCAAGGGAACCATCATTGAGTGAAGGCACAGGATGGGGCAGGACCAAACTCAAAAATGATTATTTTGTTCTTGTGTGGGAACGTGGGGCTTGATTTCTTTTCTACCCACTTAGTCAGTCTTAACAGTCTAAACAAGAATTCATTAAGATCTTAAGACACAAGAGGAGATAAGAACAGGCCCTGCCCTTAAGAATCCCACAGTCCAGTGGGGGAGACAACAACTCTGTATAAACAAGACATATACAGGATAAATTGAGGACAGGAATGAAGTTCAAGGGAGGCTGGAAGAGACTTCTTGCAGAAGCTAAGATATTAGCAAAGCCTTGAAGAAGTCTTTTTTTTAATGGTATTTAAAGATAGGCTGCTCTTAAGTTCACACTTTAAATGTTATTAAGTAGGTCCATGTCAATAACCAGGTGAAGCAGAAAGTCATATTATTCCCATTTTACAAGTGAATAAACTGAGGCTCAGGCAGGTAAAAAGACTTCATTAAATGATAGATTTTGATCTATATGAGACCTTAGGAGTCCTACTCCAAATGCCTTCATTTTTTGGACTTTCCAAAAAACCAAGACTTTCTTATTTTTCAGTTATTTGTCCAAGTTCACATAAATTATAAATTATGGAGTAAGATTTGAAATAAGGTCCTCTTAAGTCCAAATTTAGTATTTTTCCCACTATCCCATAATTCCTAGAGTGTTGCCCCTCCCCTACCCCACCCCCCAACTGTTGGAACCTGGATTCAGAGCCAGATCTCTCCTCCTTTGCAGTTTTATCCATACAATGTATGGCTATCTCTTGAACTGCATTATGAGATTCTCTGCTATGGGTAATTTCTCCCCAGCATAAAGACTTCCTCCTCTATTAGCAGCAACACATAACAGTTGAAGCAGGAGTGTTTATTCTATCACAGAGGGGGATGACCAACTCAGGAGAAGCTGATAGGCTCTGATAGGAGCTCAATTATTCAGATCCTTGGTAGGGGCTTATGAAATATCTGCAAGATTTCCAATACATGCAAAACCAGTTTTGACTTTAGTCTAGGGATTATGGCACAGTCGCTTTTACCTTTATTCTTGTTCCCACAATTCTGCCTCTTGAGAATGGGAGGGAAGTAGGATGTTGGGGTTTTTACAGTGAGTCCTGTATTCAGCTGACATTGGAAGATTTTTAAATTGGGATCCAATGATATGTCCCTTTCCACCTTAATCTCATCTGCTGAAAAAACCTCAGCTAGCCAGCCCAGTAACTGCTTGATTTTAGTTAAATGGATTGGTAAGCCCTTTGACAATTCCGTGATCAGAATCTCTTCTATCTACCTGAAGACTTCCTGCTGGGCAAGGAACTTTAATTGCCTGAACTCAAGTACCTCTGCTCCCACATCCTCCATTTGTTCCTGACTCATTCACTCCATGACCTTGGGCCACTCATTTAGCCGCCTTGTGTTTGGCAGGCACCTGCTGGCTGAAGCCCTTCCAGGTCTCAAGGAGGGGGTGAAGAGAATGATAACAGAGAGTCTGCAAAGTGTTTTAAAACCACAGTATATCCCCCCAATTCCCCAGCATGATTATCATTCTAAAATAATTCCCGTGTAATAGCCCAGTGCTGTGATTCGTTCCATTTTCCTCTTTTCTGGATAGCTATATAGCCTCTGCTGCAAGGATTTTTAAGAGGTTCTAAACCTGGGTCTTTGTACTTGTTTTCAAATGTGTGTGTGTGTGTGTGTGTGTGTGTGTGTGTGTGTGTGTGCATAAAATTTCAATGTAATTATTTCCTTGGTAACTGATTATTTTATTGTATTCATTATATGCATTTTTGCCATATCTTATTTTATGTGTTTTAAAACATTGTTTTGAGAAGGCTGCCAAAGAGATCCATGACACCAAAAAGGCAAACGGCACCTCCCTGATTTAATGCAAGGTTATTTCCCATGGCGTAACATTTTAAGAAAGCTCTCCCCACTCTCTTTAGCATAATTCAAGGAGCACTGACTTTGTAACATCATTTTCTAGCTGATGGATAGCTGGCTTGTTTCCGATTCTCCAGTTCTAATGTGGAAAGGGCCAGAGCTGAACACTGTCAGAGTAGATTTAAAGACTAAATTGTGTCAAAAGATTTTGTGTGTGTGTGTGTGTGTGTGTGTGTGTGTGTGTGTGTGTGTGTGTGTGTGGTGAAAAGGTTCCAGAGCTGGAGTAAAATGCCTGTATTGTATAGGAACGTAGAAGGGTATTATGGGTTTGGAACACTGCATGTAACATCAGACTTTTTCTGTGTTGGCTCTAGTTGATACATTTTTTTTTCTGTTCTTTTAGAAAATTCTTTATTAAAACAGATGACTATCTCGGTGGCAGGAAAAGGGCCTAAGGGAAGGGTGGTGATAGACAAATGAAAGATGTCAATAACTTTAAAAAAAAAAAAAGAAAGAGTGACTTCAAATTCAAAAGCACTACTAACATCTAGACTGGCAGGTAGAGTCAAATGTGAGGACGGAAAAAGAGCATCTCTGCCAAATCTGTAGAGCTACACTTGTAAAAAAATATATTTTTATATATTTGAATGAATATGTGAATGTCCATATCTATAAGGATATAGCTATCCAAAATATTCCTATATTATATATTATATTTATGTACAAAAGTACATATAACTAGGTATATCTTTTCTCTATTATATAACTGTACATATAGATATGTATTTACACATACATACATATCTATCCATATCTACCAATATAGCTATCCACATATACATTTATATTTGACATCAACCTGTCTATAAAACACAATATTATTACATATGGCACATGTAAGGGAAGAGTTCACTTAATTAATTAATCACCTCACCTCACTTTAAGGAGTTAGCTTTGTCAGATAAGAACACCTCCAATGAATCAATCAGAAGCATGAACTAGATGTTCAAAGCCTATCGAAGTAAGTAAGTGATAGAATTGGGCTCCATATGGAAGTCATTGGAGGAAATGGAGCAGGGTTGTGAAGAAGGTGTTTTTGGATTGCATGAAGAAACTCAGTTATGTCCTGTGTGGTTTCTACAAAATGGCAGACTAGTTCAGATGGAACCCTAGAGATTATATCACTTGAGTGGAAAGCAGCTCAACCCATCACCTGAGAGAAGATGAGGGGAGTCACTTTGGGTGGGTGTGTAGGAGGACAAGCCTCTCTCTCCACCTGACTTCTTTGACCTGCAAGGGGCCCTTTGAACTTTAAAAGATTTGGGTATCTGGATTTCTCATTGGTGTCCTACCAGGTCTCTCAAGATAGCAGCAGCTGTTGGTTGAGCCTGCATAAGGAGCCACTGTCAAACTAACTGTCTTAAGGAAAGGCAGCTTCAAGACTCTACAAGGAGCCCAGGAGAACCATATGAGATTGTCTCAAGCACTTGAGCAAAAGGACTTTCAGGAGCTATGAGAAGCAGCCCTGCTTCTGTTGCTACATGTTTTCTCCAAGGCAGAAACTATTTTCCTCTAGACAAGTGGTTCCCAAACTTTTTTGGCCTACTGCCCCCTTTCCAGAAAAAAATATTACTTAGCGCCCCCTGTCACATACTATCTCCACCCCCTTACAGTTATTCACTGCCCCCAAATGTACCTGTGGCCATCACCGCCCTGGCCAGGATTGCTGCAGCACCCACCAGGGGGTGGTGGTGCCCACTTTGGGAATCACTGCTCTAGATTCTATATATACTTGTAGAAGATTCTGTCACAGATTTTCTTTTTGGTGGGGGGATGGTTTATACCAGTTGTTCTTACTGTACCACCTTAATTTATACCATTTTCTAAAAATCATCCAGCTAATTTATATCTAGGGATAACAGAGAAGCACACCAAGTGGGGAGGGGATCATAAATGATGGTATTAGGAACTTTCTAACCCCAACCTTCAGTATTCCCCAGAACTCCTTTTTTAAGCCCCTGGCCAGGAAACCATTTCTTACAACTCAAATTATTGTTTTTTGTTTTTTTTTTTTTAAGAAAGAGCAATAAAGGAGGAAAAAATCAGGAAAATCAATTACTATATTGGAAAAATATTACATCATGTGTGATTTCCCATATCTGTGGATACCAATATCTGCAAGAGAGCAGGGAGAGGAACATCATTCATGAATCTTCTTATAGATCAAACCTATTCCTTATAATTTTTTCACAGCATGCATTAAAAAAGCCTGACTTCCATTTTAGAATCAGTACTGTGTATTAGTTCCAAGCCTGGAGAATGGTAAGGCCTATGAAATGGGGGTTAAATGACTTGCCCAGGGTCACACAGCTAGGAAGTGTCTGGTCAGGACCTCCCTTCTCTCTAGGCCTGGCTATCTATCTACTGAGCTACTGAGCCCCCACCTCCATTAGAACTGTTAAGGAAGAAGTAGCAGTTGCCCTCTGGGGACCCATCTTATCAGCTGAGTTTGGGAAAGTATTTTCAGAAAGTACATAACATATAATTACATATAATGCACAATTATATATAATATTATGCTCCAGAAATAGAGGAAAAATTGTGCTAAAAACAGCATAGAATAATGTATGGAGGATTGGCCTCAGTGTCAAGAAGACCTTGGTTTAAGTCCTATCTTCACATCATAGGTGTGCAAACCACCTTCTTTCAGAGGTAGGGGACTATAGATAAAGAATATTGCACAGAATGTCAAATTCAGTTAGCTTATTGGCAATTTTGTTGAACTGCTTATTTTTCTTTGTTGTTCTTTATTTAAATAAGTAGATTGCTTATTGGGTAGGAGAGGGTAGAGTGCTGCATTTAAAAATGAATGTGTCATAAGAAAGATGAAAAATCTAAAAGAAGAATACAGATAAGAAATAAATAGAAAAAGATGGACAAACAAAGGGCATTTCAGGGATAAGGAATGGCCTGAAAAGTACAGAAGCATAAGAACACAGTAAGTGTTGGAAGATAGGTTGGGAAAGAGCAATTGTCTAATTTGAGCGGGTTATAGAGTTCCTTGAGGGAAATCACAGGACCACGAGTTGAGAACTGGAAGGGACCTCAAATGCTATGGAGTTCAAATCCCTCATTTTAGAGGTAAGGAAATTGAGGTCCAGAGAAGCTAAATGATGTGCCCAAGCTCACACAAGGAACATGTATCAGAAGGTAGATCTGAATATGGGTTAATTGAATCCAGAATAAGACTAGAAAAATAGGATGACACTGAGTTGCTGAAGGCTTTGTTTGTTGGGTAGAGGATTTTAGAAGTAGAGAAAGAATCAGGATACTGTGGTGTTGGTGAAACTAAAAGAGAAAAAAAAGGCCCTTTAGGAATAGTGTCCAGATGTCACAAATTTCAGAGAGGTGGAAGGAGAAGGAATTAGAAAGTGAAAGAGGGACACTAGATTCTACATTTAGTAAGTGATTGATGACCTTTGACAGAGAAATTTTACTAAAGTGATGGGTCTGCTGCATATCTCTTCTGCCTAATCTATTCCTGTATCAGAGAGACAGGATCAGAAGATTGAAAACATTTATTTAGGATCTTCCTTTAAAGGGAGGTGAAATCCTATTAATTTAATTGATGTTTTGATTAGGAGTGAGATTTAGCTGCTCCTTTAGTCTCTTCCTGTTGTTTCCCTCCTTCTACCAGCAAGATCTTTTCAGTGAGGCCAACATGTATTTATTTGTTGTACACTTTGGTGAGAAACATCTGACTATGGTAGTAAGGTCACAGAGAGGAGACAAAAAGAGCAGAAAAGAAGGATAATCATTCCTGGAAAGAATTGGTCTTATTTGTGATTCTCCTTCTATTCCATTCCAGAATGTACTTTTCCCATCTATACCTGCATAAAACCTTCTTATTCTATGAGACCCAACTCAAATCTGATCTATTTCAGGAAGATTTCATTGATGAGAATGCCCATCTTGACACTCTCCCTTATCCTTATAGCAATTACATAAATAGGACAATAAATGTATTATGGAGAAAATATTGTCATTTTCTAATTATTTGTTTAGTCTAATTTGACATCATACTAACATTTAATATTATTATTGTGTTAACATTTTAAAAATTATTTTACATGTCTATGTTTAATGTTCCCAATTACATGGCCAGGTCTTTGACTATGTGAATTCAATTCAAGTCATTTAATAGAGTATACTTAAAGCAGCTGCTATATATTAGGCACTATGCTAAAGATAAATAGAAAGAAGGAAGTAGTCCCAGGATCATAGGTTTAGAGTGGAATAAACATTTGATCCAATGTCTTCATTTTTACCTCTGAAGAAAGTGAAGGCCAGACAGATTAAATGACTCATCCATGGTTGCAGAGAGCTGAGAATTAATAATAAGCCCTCCTCCTTCACCTCTAATCCATCACTTCCTACAGTAACCTATTAGCATGAAAAACCTGAATCTTGGAAAAGTGAATCCTCCACCCGAGAGCAAAGCCCAAATTTAATGTAAAATTTAAAGTAAAGAAATAAGCTAGCAAAATGAGGAAACAACAACAAAAGCACCTAATCATAAAAAGTTACTATGGTGACAGAGAAGATCAAGACACAAACTTAGGGTAAGACAACAATATCATAAGGCTTATCCAAAGCCTCAAAGAAAAATGTGCATTGGTATCAGGCCTAGAAGAATTCAAAAAGGATTTAAAAATCAAATAAGAGAGAGAGAAGAAAAAATAGGAATAGAAATTAGAGTAAAGCAAGAAAATTATGAAAAGAAAGAGTCGACAGCTTGGTAAAAGAGGCACACAAAAATTACTGAAGAAAATAATCCCTTAAAAAGTAGAATTGAACAAATGGAAAAGAAGGTATAAAATCTCACTGAAGAAGATTCCTTATAGCAAATGGAAGCTAATGACTCCATGAGACATCAAGAGATAATAGAATAAAGTCAAAAGAATAAAAAAAAAATATCAGAAAATGTGAAAAAGCTCATTGGAAAAGCAACTGACTTGGAAAATAGGTCTAGGAGAAATAATTTAATAATTATCCTAAAGCAATGATCAAAAACATAGCCTAGAAGTAATTTATAACATAGCCTACAAGAAATCACCAAGGAAAATTGCCCTGATATCCAAAAAACAAGAATACAAAATAGAAATGGAAAGAATCCACAAATTACTTCCTCAAAGAGCTCACAAAATGAAAATTTCCAGGAATTTTATGGCCAAATTCCAGAATTCTCAGGTGAAAGGGAAAATACTGCAAGGAGTCAGAAAGAAGCAATTCAAATATTGTGGAGCCATATTAGAATAGCATAAAGATTTAGTAGCTACTACATTAAAGAATTAGACCACTAGAACATGATATTCCTGTGTAAAGGGAACCCCTTCTTTCCAGGGTCGTGAACTTCCTTCTAGTCCAACCCATCCCATTACTATGGCTAGAATGCTCCAAACAGAGGTCACAGGTTAAGAGCCTTAGGAATATGACCCAGAACTAAGGGTCATGAATCTGGGAAAGAGAGACTTTGATTGGTTCCTGAGATATGATAGATCAGTTCAGAGAGACAGGAAGTGACATAGAGAAAGGGGCTATAAAAGATGAGACTATAGAGGAGATCGAGATCCTTGGCATGAGTTTTTTGGGGTTGATTCTTCTATTCCATTCAGCTTCAGTGGCTCAGGAAGAAGACACCCTTGTGGGCTGGTAAGACTCTTGCTCCAAAGAGACTAATAGGCTCCCATGTGGAGATTGGAACCTTGTCAGGGAGTGAGCTGAAATTCTATGGATCTGACTTTAGAGTGGTAGGCTAGGAAATAAATTTTCTACTTCCTTCCTTATTTCTTTTTTATACTATATTTATATTAAATTGTTAAAAGCTACTCTCATCCTTGTGACTTAAGCGTTAATTTTATAAATGGTGACCACAACAATTTTTTTTTACTAATATTATTTAACAAAACCAATTTACAAATATTACATGTAGCATTTTAATTATTACATATTACACTGACTTTCATTATTACATTCCAGAGGACAAAGTTGCTAAGATTACAACCAATAAGCATTTACCCAGCAAAAATGAATATAATCCTTAGGGGGAGAAATAGATATTTAATGAAATAGAGGACTAACAAGCATTCCTGAGGAATAGACCAGAGCTGAATAGAAAATTTAACTTTAAAATATAAGACTAGAGGAGCATTAAAAGGTCAACATGAAAAAGAAACCATAAGGAATTTATATGGTTAAACTGTCTACATTCATAAATGGGAAGATGACACATAACTCTTAAGAACTTTATCATTATTAGAGCTATTGGAAGGAATATACATAAATAGAGGGCACAGGTGTAAGTTGGCTATGATGGGATGATATTCGAAAATAAAATTAAGGGCTGAAAAATAAGGTTGCATTAGGAGAAAGAGAAAGGGATACATAGAAAGGGATGAATCATCTCAATAAAAGACAGACAATAGAATTTTTACAGTATAAAGAAAAATGGAGGATAGGGATTAGGGTGGAAGACAATGTTTGAACTTTACTGTAATCAGAATTGGATCAAAAAGGGAATAATAGCCATACTCATTTGAGTATAGAAATCTGCTTTCCCTACAGAGAAGTAGGAGAGGAAGATAAAGGAAGGATGGTGTTACAGAAAAGAAAGAAGATTAGAGGTGGGGGTCATCAGAAGTAAAATATTTGCTTAAAACATTAAAAACATTTTTTTCAATTACACATAGAAACAATTTTTATCTGACATTTTGAGATTCTGATTCTCTTCATCCCTTCTTTCCTCTCTTCCCTGCTCCCTAAGACGGTAAGAAGTTTGGCATATCTTATACCAGTGCCATTATGCAATACATGTTTCCATTTTCCTCATGTCATGAAAGAAGACACATATTACACATACAAAAAACCCCAAACTCATGAAGGAACTAGAGTTATGAACAATTTTCAGATGAAGAAACCAAAAGGCATTTATGATCATGAATGAAATTATGTTCAAAATCACTATTGATTAAAGAAATATACATGAAAATTAGCAGGATGCTTTCAGAAAAGCCTGGAAAGACTTAATGAACTGATGCAAAGTGAAATAACTAGAATCAGGAAGACATTATACATTGTAACAGTAAAATTGTAAGGATGATTAACTGTGAATGACTTAGCTATTCTCAGCAATACCATTATCTAAGATAATTACAAAGGACTCATCATAAAAAATACTGTCTACCTCCAGAGTAAAAACTGACAGAGTATGAATGCAGATTGAAACACACTTTTTCTTTTACTTTTCTTTTTCTTGCTTTTCTGTTTTTTTGTTTTGTATTTTCTTTCACAATATGATCAATATGGAAATACATTTTGCATGACTGCACATGTATAACCTATATCAAATTGTTTGCCTTCTCAATAAGGGAAAGACGGGAGAATTAGCACTAATTTTTAAAAAATGAATGCTAAAAAAAATTTTTACGTAATTTAAAATATTTTGAAAAATAAATACATTTATTATCATGTATGTATTTAAAGACTACAAGTAATACATTTCTCAAATAATATAATTTACAATTAACAAAAATAATTGAGTTTTTTTTAACAGATAGTATTTTTTTGTATATTGTTGTTGTTTAGTTATGTCTGACTGTTCGTGACCCCATTTGGGGTTTTCTTGGCAAAGATACTGGATTGGTTTGCCATTTCCTTCTCCAATTTATTTCATAGATGAGGAAACGGAGGCAAACAGGATTAAATAACTGAGGTGGGATGTGAATTCATGTCTTCCTGACTCCAGGCCTGACACTCTACTCTGTCACCTAGCCACCCTAAGATAGCACTTGATAGGTTTATAAAGTATCTCACATACTTTATCTCACTCATTCAATCCTTGACATCATATTTTGAGGCTCAGAAATGTAGAACAAAAATAGTAGTTAATGGGTTTGGACTGGGTTAGAGGATCTGAGTTCAAATCCAAGCTTTTTTCTAAGTATCTGTGTAACTTTAGCAGTGTACTTCATCTTCTAGACTAATTTCCTTATCTAGAATGAAAGATCTAAACTAGAATTTCTAGATTTGAATGCTGTGATTTTCCCAAAGCTCATTGCTAATAAGTGCTGGGGCTATGATTCAAACCTAGTTTTTCTAATTCCAGATCCATTATTCTTTCCTTATTCCATGCTGCCTGCGTTTCTACTGGTTCTAGCTTGAGTTGGCAATGACTAGGACCTAAGAAATTAATGGGATTTAAGGGGTGGTGTTTCTAGCCAAAATTTGACAAAACACTTTGCAGGCTCTTACCTTTTCTTTTTGAATAACAATGTAATCATTGGTAATAAAACAGTTGGATTGTTCTACTTTGAATAAGACAAGCAAGTATAAATGGCAGCTATTAGTCTCCCAACAATGCAGTCTTTCCTGAAGTTGATCCATATATATCACTCTTACTAACATTAACAGGAGGTATGTGTACACAGCAATGGAAGGAGGATGTCAATTATACATTAAGACAAGTTTGTAATGATTCTCTGGGAATGATGTGTATCCAAAGAGTCAGAAGGGTTGGGTTGGGAGGATTCCAAGTACAATGGATTAGTCATGAAAGTCTTAGAAGCCATTGTGTCAAAAGTGGAAAGAAGTGCTCCTTTGCTTGACAAATAATGTTCATAAAACCAAAGGAAAAGACAAAAATGGTAACAAGGAAATTATTTCAAAGCTAAAATAATTATTTCTTATTGTTCAGGCGTTTAGTCATGTAATCATGTATGACTTTATATGACCCCCCTGGACTTTGTCCATTGGGTTTTCTTGGGAAAGTTACTAGAGAGTCATGCAATTTCTTTCTCTAGTATGTCTTTATCCTACAGAAGAAGAATTGAGGCAAATTAGGGTTAAGTAATTTGCCCAGCGTCACACAGCTAAGTAAGCATCTTAGGCCAGATTTGAATTCAAATTTTCTTGCCTCCATGTTTAGTGCTCTATAGATTATCTTCAAATGATATGTTCTTTATCTTGCTTATATATGTCTTCCCATTAGACTGTGAAATCCTTGAAAGTAGGGACTTTCCAGATACCACCTAGCTTCCCCAAAAACAAAAATAGGAAACACAAATTATATATTTTCAAATGGAAGCCAGTTTAATGAACTCAAAAGTCAAGGGAAGTAGTTTGATGGACATTAGAATGCCAATATATCCCAACACAACCCCCAAAATATCTCTTTCACTACTCTGCCCAAGTGCCTTAAATTGCCACCAGTGGATTCACTCCTATAATGAAGACTCTTATAAAAATGCACGTATATTACTTAGGAAGTTAATTCATTGGATCATAGGATTTGTTACTGCATTAACTCAATTGCACTTATTAACATATTAGCATCCCTGAGTGAGTCAAATATTTATTAAGTACTAGACACAGTGATAAAAACTGAGAATACAAAGAACAAAAAACAGGCCCTACTTTCAAGGATCTCACAGTCTAGTGGGGAGAAATCAAGCAACTGTGTCCAAATAAGATATGGAATAAATAATTTGAAGATAATCTATGGAAGGAAGACACTACTTTCAAAGGAACTAGCATCTGCTTCTTATAGAAGGCAGAATTTTAGCTAGGATTTGACAAAAATCAGAGTAGTTAGAAGGTAGAGATGAGGAAAAAGATTGTATAAATAAGCAAACAGTCAATTAAAATGATCAGATTTGGGAGATGGAGTGTCTTATGGGAGTAACAACAAAGAGGTCAGTATAACTGATTCAAAGAGTATATGAGGATGAGTAAGGTATAAGTAGATTGGAAAGATCAGGGGTAGATAGGTTATGAGGAGTTTTGAAATCTGAACAGAGGATTTTATATCCTAAAAGTAATAGGGAGTAATTGAAGTTCATTAAATGGTGCCAGAGAGGAAATTGTTAACATGGTTAAATCTGTACTTTAGGAAGATGGCTTTGACAGCTGAGTGGAATATGCTTTGGAGTGGAACAAGATTTGAGGCAGAAAGACCAACCAGAAGGTCATTGCCAAAGGCCAGGCATAAGGTAATAAAGACTTACACTAGGATGCTGGAACAATTAGAGGAGAGAAAGGGGTCTATATAAAAGATGTTACAAAGTTAGAAATTACAAGACTTGGCAATTGACTGGATATAGGCAGTGATAGTTTAGGATGACACTTAGATGGCAAATCTGGCTGGCTGAGAAAATGGTAGTATTCTTAAGAGTAATCAAGAAAATAGGAAGATAGGAAGGGAAGAGTTGGTGAGGGGGAGGTATTAAATAATGAGTTTGGATTGTTTTGTTTTGTTTTGTTTTTATATTACTTAACTTCCATCTTAGAATCAATACTGTATATTGATTCCAAGGTAGAAAAGAGGTAAGGGGTAGGTAAATGGGGGTTAAGTGACTTGTCCAGGGTTACACAGCCAAGAAGAAGAATAGTTTTTAAACATATTGAATTTAAAATATCTATGCCTTCTTGGGGAGGGTTGGGAGGGAGGAGAAAAAAGAATGAGATATTTTTGGACATAGTTAATGTGAGAATTTTTTTTCTTGGATAAGCATGTTTACTATAATTATAATTTATTGCATATTTATAACAAATCATATTATGTCAATGTTATGTTATATATTATAAAATGTTCCATATAAAGATAATGGTAACAAAAAAGTTTTTAAAAGATGTCTGTGGGACATCCAATGCAAGATGTCTAAAAGGCATTTGGAGTTATAAGACTAGAGGTCAGGAGCGAGGACAGGGCTGGACAAATAGATTGAAGAATCATCAGTATAATAGAATAGTTGAATCCATGGGAGCAAATGAAATTTAAAATTTAATTTTAAAGAAAAGAGATCAGGACAGAGCTCTGGGGAACACCCACAGTTAATGAGTATGACCTGAATGAAGATTAAGCAAAAGAGACTGAGAAGTCAGACAAGTAGGAAAAGAATCAGGAGAGAAGAGTGTAATGAATTCCTAGAGAAGAGAGTATCAAAGAGAAGAGGGGGATCCACAGTGTCAAAAGCCGAAGAGATCACTGATAACTTTGGAAAAAGGAATTTCAGTTGAATGATAAGAGTTAAGAAGAAAAGACCTCCAGGAATTGATGCAGAGTGAAAGGAGCAGAACCAGGAGAACATTGTACACAGAGACCAATACACTGTGGTAAAATAGAATGTAATGGACTTCTGTTCTAGCAACAATGCAATGACCCAGGACAATTCTGAATGGACTCATGGAAAAGAATGCTACCCACATTCAGAGGAAGGACTGCAGGAGTGGAAACAAGAAAAACAACTGCTTGAACACATGGGTTGAGGTGGACATAATTGGGGATGTAGACTCGAAACCACCACACCAATGCAACTATCAACAATTTGAAAATAGGTCTTGATCAATGACACATGCTAAAACCAGTGGAAATACACATCTGCACATGAGAGGGAGGGGGAAGTTGGGGGGTGGTGAAGGGGGAAGTAAGAACATGAATTATGTAACCATGTTAACTTTTCAAAAAATAAATATTAATAATGTTTTAAAAAAAGAGTTAAGACGAAATTGAGAGGAAAGGAAGAAGAAACATTCATCCTAAATGGGTTTTCCAAAGAATTTAACCCTTAAAGGGAAGAGAGATCTGAGATGATAGCTAGCAAGGATGAATGGACTAAGCAAGTGGTTTTTTGTTTTGTTTTGTTTTGTTTTTTGAGGACAAGAGAGATGTGGTAATATTTTCAGGCAGTAGAGAATATGCCAGTAAACAGGAAGAGTTTGAAGATTAATGAGAGAGTAGGGATATTAGGGTGTGCAATCTATTATAGGAAATAAGATAAGATAAGGTACTTGTGCATATAGAGGGGTTTGCTTGGAAAGGAGAAGGGCCACCTCTTCATGTGATTGAGGGGAATCCTGAAGGAGAAGGCAGTCTGTGACAAAAGACACCTTGGCAATATGAGATATGGAGGAGAAGAGGAAGAGGGAATTCTTAATGAATGACCTTAATTTTTTTAGTGAAATATAAAGTTAGGTTCTCATGTAAGAAGGGTGGGGGAGGAAAAGCTACAGGATATATTCAAGAAGATGAAAAGGTCCCTTTGGTGAATGAGTTAAAGAGGTATGATAGAATTTCTTTGCTAAGGCAAGGGTCCATTTGAGATTATGTAAGATAAATTTAGGGAGCTAGGTGACTTCGTGGATAGAATGACTACCCTGAAGTCAGGAAGACTCAGCTTCATGAGTTCAAATCCATCCTCAGACACTTACTAGCTATGTGACACTGGTATGTTGCTTAACCCTGTTTGCCAGTTTCCTCATCTATAAAATGAGCTGGAGAAGGAAATGCCAAATCACTCTAGTATCTTTGCCAAGAAAATCCCAAATAAGGATGTGAAGAGTCAAACATATCTGAAATGATTGAACAACAACAACAAGAAGATAAATTTGTACTGGATCCAGATTTGTTAGCTACCAAACAGACAGCATTCCCTCAGGTAATGGACCAAGGCCAGTTGGGTTTTGACTGAGAGAAAGGTATGAGAAAAAATTATGATCATAGGACATCTGTGAGATGAGTTATTACAGTTGAATCAGCAAATCATCTCAGAGACAGTATGTGAATAATGGAATGGTGTACAAATAGTGCTAGAATAGAGACATAAACATGGCAGAAATGAAATCCCAGAATTTTATTATTAAAAGAGACTTTAACAAGACTCTAGATATGTAACAAAGCCCCACATAGGTGACATTCCTTGATCAAACTCACATGGCTGCCACCCTCCTCCATTGACCTCAGGGAGAGAGATATTTTAAACTCACAATTCTGACCCCAGGGCTCTCTTGTGAACCTCTAACCCAGCACCAATACTTATTGCAAAATTTTGCACGGGGATGGCCCTTGCCTGGAGGCTGGTTGCCCCAGTGTTGCCTAGGCAACAGAGGGCTTTACTTCTACTCCCAGGATATACTGTCTCCTTCTCCTTTACACAGACACAAAGGAACCCATCTGCACTCAAGTGTTTCTCCTTCCTCAGCCTTGCCCAGATTCCTCCCAGTCTTAAATTTATTATTGTCTTGACTAAGCACAGTCCGTGGCATATACTAAGTGCTTAATAAATTTCATGTTAATTGATCTATAGGTAAGTTCATCTGGCTTATTTTGAAGGGTTATAGGATCATAGTATTTTTTAATCAAGTTAACAGTTAGAGGGCAGTTAGGAGACTGAGTGGATTGAGAGCCAGACCCAGATATGGGAAGTCCTAAGTTCAAATCTGTCTAGTACTTCCTTGCTGGGTCATCCATCCTAGACAAATCACTTAAGCCCCATTGCTTAGCCCTTCCCACTCTTCTGTCTTAGAACCAATACACAGCATTGATTCTAAGATAGAAAGTAAGGGTTTAAAATGAAGCTAGCATCTGACATTTATATGATAGAGCCCTTTAAAGTTTCCTACGGTCACACAATAAGGAAAGGTCCAGAGTGTGATCTGAACCCTTGTCTCATGGACTCCAAGTCTAGCATTCTATCTGCCATACCATATAATCTCAAAGGAGAGCAAGGAGGAGTATTTCCAATAATTCAGGCCAACTCCATTTTACAGAGAAATAACAGAGGTGAAGTTCATGTGGGCAATAAGAACCTGATTCAGAATTTGAATCTAGGTTTCCTGAGAATCTGAATCCATCCCACTTTTCAGAAGGCCCCATTAAGGAGAAGAATGAGGGGTCTTCAAGGGCAGACTCTATAATGAATGAGAGGAACTAACTTGTTCTATGGTATTGTACATAGAATGGCAGCTATGCTGACCTTTAATGTCTCCTTTCTTTAATTATATGTATATAAACTATATATATCCATACATTATACATATTTATGCTTCCAAAATTATTGAAATGCCACGCAGATGTTGCTGCAGCATAAGCATAAATGCTGAAGAAGAATTATTTCTTAAGTAGCACACAGGGTTATCAACAATTGAAGGTGGAAACCTCCAGGTCCAAAACGAATCAGCAAGGCCTTTTGAGAGAACACTTCTGTAACATGCACGAAAGCCCAAAAGGCATTTTCTATTTGCATACCAATTCAGTCCCACTCAAAAGACCCACTTGAGGATATGTGTCCATATTTAGAAACCTTCAGCTCATCCATTTATTACAAATTATTGTGGCATGAAGGAGCTCTGAGAACATCAGTGCAGAGCCAGGGGATATTCATTTTGTGCTTTTAAAGTGAGGATTTCTAGTCTGAAATAGCCTTCAACTATTTCTTCTCCTACTGAATCCACACATCTAGTTATGAAACCAGTGCCATGTGAAGGGGACAACTATATAGAATAACTAATTACCAGAGACTCAAATGTTAGATACTCCCAGAGTCTGGTGGATTGAAAGCTCAAAAGGAGTCAACTGTCTGACATGGTGGCTGGATAAAGGTACTACCATCCCAGGTTGCCTTGAGAGGCATAGTATCCAAGAGTAGAGAGGGAAATAGGTGTCTCCTAGTATGCTGCCCTGGTCAAATCACATCTGGAGCAGTGGCATCATAGTCAAATAGAAATGCTGCATATTGACTCAGAAAACCATAATTTAACAGCATTCTGTGTTGTGCTGTATTTTAATTTCTTCATTAAAGATTTCCTCCTTGTATTTTAATCTGGTATAAGTTTTACCTGAGAATTTTCCAGGCTACAAGCCTTGGCTTACAATTTTGATGCCTCTGTTCTGGATAATTGTATTGCCCTCTGGATATCACAATTTAAGAAGAACATTAACAAGCAGAAACATATCCAAAAGAGGATAAGCAGATAGAAGGGTCACCTAAAGAACTTGAAGTATTTAGTTTAGTGAAGAGAAAACTTACAGGGATCAATAATTATCTTCAAGTATTTGGAAGACTATGATTTGCAAGAGACAATAGACTTGTTTTGCTTGACTACCTTTTCAGGCAATAGGTGAAAAAAAATTCCTTGTAATTGTTTTATATTTACTTAGATGTCTATATATTGTCTCTACTGATAGAATGTAAATTTCTTGAAGCCAGGAATTGTTTCATTTCTGTCTTTTTAACCCCAGCATCTAGCACAGTGGTTGACACATAGTAGATACTTAATAAGTGCTTGTTGACTGATTGATTGAAAATTGCTTTGAGGCAGTTCTTTATTTGTTATCAGAAACAACTTTCCAAAACCGAGGGCTGTCCAAAGGTGGAATAGGCTGTCCTAGAGAGCCTGGGGTTCTTTTCAATGAAGGATATGCAATTTGAACATCCTCCAATCCTTTCCTTCATTTTTTATACTTCTTCATATCTTTAACTATCCTTTTTCTTTCCCTTCAGGCAAAGCAGAGGAATGGTCTTCCCCTTTGCCAAAACTAACCCCCATCTACTTAAGAACTTGCTTTCATTCCTTTTCACTTAATCCTGGTCCTCGTTCCATCAATCAAGTCCATCCTATTGTGTGAATTAAATATCTGGGGAAGCTCTAACCTAATCTAGTCTCAGAAGACTCACCACAGTAGGAGTCACAGAATCACATGTCTAGATCTTTGTGGTGGCACAGAAGCCATGGAGGCCAGGAGGCCAGGAAATATGATGCATGAAGCCCAGGAGCCAATAGAAGGATCTTGAAGGATCCAGGGAAAGGCCTTGGAGAAAGGCTTGGAAAACCAGCACATGAAGCTCAGGGGTCTCTTGGTGCTCCTTCTCTCTTTGTTCTCTCTCTCTCTTTCTCTCTCTCTGTCTCTCCGTCTCTCTCTCTCTCTCTCTCTCTCTCTCTCTCTCTCTCTCTCCTTTCTGTCTCTCTGTCTCTGTCTCTCTCCTTTCTGTCTCTTTGTCTCTGTCTCTCTCTCTCTCCTTTCTGTCTCTTTGTCTCTGTCTCTCTCTCTTTTCACTTTCTGTTCTCTATATCTGTCTGTCTGTCTGTCTGTCTGTCTGTCTCTTCTCCTTCTCTCACTCTGTCTGCCATTCCCTGAGACTTCTTGGCTCCAGCTTATCTATGTAGACATCTCTAGCAAGTAGCAGCATGGCTGGACCATGCTGAGTTGGAATCCAGGATCTGATCTTTAAATTAGAAGGTCTGGAAACATTATTTCTATCTCTCTTTCTCTTTACCAATACATACTTATAAACTTAGTATAAAGTCTCCAAGATTAATTTTTATTCATAACACTATCTTACCATACACTGGTGCTAGTCCTCTGCTTACAAACAAGTTCAGGTCTCCCTTAGTCTAAATAATTTTTTTTCATAAAATCTTAGAATCATAGAACTTAAGGGTTAGAAAAATTTGGAGGCCACATAGTTCAACTCATATCTAAATAGAAAACCCCTTTATGACATCTCTGATAAATCTTTATTTAGCTGCCCCCTGAAGGCTTTAAATGATAAGAACACACTATTATACAGAGGATTGATCCTCTTACAATTTTGGACAATCTTAGTTTGAGGGAAGTCTATCCATATGGTTAGCCTGAATCTGCTTTTATGTATTCTACATTTAAAGTTTCTATTTCAGTTCCTGGGACCAAGCAAGATATTTACTTCTTGTATATGATAGCCCTTTGCAGACATAAAGATAACTATTAATTACCCCTTTTCAAGTGTCCTCTTCTCCAGGAAAAACAGTTCCTTTCCTTCAAAAAATGTATATCCAACATGGATTCAAGTCTTCTAGATTTCCCAGTCATCCTCTTTAGGAGAAAAAACTACTGCATCTCAGACTTGGGAGGGACCTCTGAAGTCATTAATTCCAACCAACAACTGAAAAAGAATCCCTCCTATAAGATGGCCAATAAGTCATCATCCAGACTTCCCATGAAAGCTTTGAGTTTTCTACCTTCTACTTACTACCTTCCAAAGCAGGCCATAGGAGAAACTCAGTTAGGAAGTTTTTCTTTACATAAAACCTAAATTTCTTCAGTTTCTACCAACTGTTATCCATCTGTCCACTGAACCCAAGCAAAACAAGTCTAACCTTTCATACAAATATAGAGAATGGCCAGAGGTTGTTGGTTTACTTTTTTTTTAACACTATCCAAGATCATGACACATTTTGTGACTGTTATTTAACATTGTTGGCTTTGTAGTCCACTAATACCCTCAATTTTTTCTCTAAGGGCACTACTTTCAAGTTATATCATCCATTTTGTACTGTTCAAATTAATTTTTGAACTCAAGTATAAGATTTTACATATATCATCATTCAATTTCATCTAATTAAATTTGACTCAATACTCTAGCCTGCAAAGATTTTTTGGATCCATATATTGTCATCCAGAGTTTTAGCTTTTCCTCCCACTTATGTATCATTTCCAAATTTGGTAAACTCAGTCTAAGCCTTTGTCTTAGTCATTTAAAAAAAAAAGTTTCCCACTGATCAAAGGGGGGAACTGAGAAAATCAAAGTTGATTATATTTTGTAATTGTTGGGGAAAATTGTAATTATAGGAAATGGGGGGGAGAAATTGAGGACATTTATAATTATAATTCTATTCTATATCACTGCCAACATTTTGTACAACTGCTTGAGTTACATTTCTTTGTCTTTGAATTAAGTTCAGAAGTTCATAGGTTCAGAAGTTCAGTCTTCCTCTCTGAGTTAAGTTTAAAAGTTATTTCCACATAAATCACTTTAATAAAAAGAAACTTGTTGTTATGCAAAAACCTGTTCTTGTACAATTAGAGGAAATCCTAGTGGCAAGGCAGAAGGAGAGGATTTTGCTAATTCTACATTCCTGATTTTCATCTAATCTTATTGTCCTCCAAACCTATAATGCCTCTAACTTTGTAACCAGTCATATAATCTTCCCCATCTATGATGCTTCCTTCTATTTTTTTGGATGCTTTTCCTTTTGCCTAATGATTTGTTAGCCCTTGTTCAGGGTCTTCTGTTGAGGAAGCTTAGGTCCTCTTTACTGGAAAATTTATCCTTTCCTAATAAATTGATCATGCTCAGAGCTTGTGCTTCAGTTAACCTTACTTTCATTGCAATAGAAGATGTGTCCTATTTTGAGAAAATTAATTTATTTAATGCATAGAAACTTAGAAACTGGCATTTGCATGATGTTTCTAGATTTGCAAGATGCTTTATATTCATTATCTCATTTAAAGGGGGAAAAAAGGAAATTAGCATTTTTTAAATATCTCCTATATATCTGGGACTATATTAAGCACTTTAAAGTTACCTCATTTAATTCTTACAACAAGCCTACTAGGTGCTATAACTAGTTCCATTTTACATTTGAGGAAACTGAGGAAAATAGAGGTTAAGTAATTTGCCCAATGTCACACAATTAACTATCTGAGTCTAATCTTGAACTTTGATCTTCCTGACTTCAGGCCCAGTACTCTATGTACTCTATATCTTTAAGTGCATAAAGGAGGAAGTTGGTAGAACATCAACTCTTTTAGGGCAAGGACTGTTTAATTTTTACCTTTGTATTCTCAGTTCCTAGCACAGTATCTATCATACAATAGGCACTTAATGAATGCTTGTTAAATTAAATCTAGATCAGTCATATGAAATTTTATAAGAAGAAAAAAGGCTCCCAAATTTGTGGAAACTTGAAGTCTAGATGAAGGAATTTTAATTCAAACTTGATAGTATTTTGAGTAGAAAAACAAGGTAAGAACAAATACAAATTTCTTTACCTGGTGTTCAAGGCCTGCTCCAATCTGGGTCCAATGAACATTTCTAGCTTTATTTTACTTGATTTTTCTTCATATTCTCTACATTTCAGCCAAATAAGACTACTAGCATGTTTCCATTTTCATATGATACTCTCATAACTCAAAGTATTTGTGAAGGTTCTTCATGGCCTCTGGCATGGACATCTTCCACATCTCTGTTTTCTCATCATAGGTTAATAGAAATAGCAGTGGAAAGAATTCAGAAGTCATCTAGTCCCACCTCTTCAATTTTTACAAATGATAAAACTGAGGCTCTGAGAAATTAAAAGATAGACTCAAGGTCATAGAGATAATAAATGGCCAAGCCAGGGTTTGAATCTACATCCTGTCTTCTAATTTGTGTCATCATCTCTGATGGCTCTCCAGAGTATAGTAATCCCTACCTTCCAGTCTCTCAGTTTCTTTGTCTAACCTCTCCTAATGACATACCACCTCTTCTTGTTGTCGTTCAATCATTTCTGACTCCTTCTGCCCCCATTGACCATAGTGTGCCACTACTATACACGGGGCTTTCTTGGCAAAGATATTGCAGTGGTTTTCTATATAGTTCCGTCTGTATAGTTCATTTTCCTACTTGATTATACGTTCCTTAAGAAGACCAATCATTCCCTTCATAATATATTGGGCTCAGTAGATGTTTAATAAATGTTGAATTAAAGATTTGGTGAATTATATGTGAGATCTGAAAAAGAAATCATTTCATAGTAGGAGCAGTGAGAGGGAGCTTCACAGAAGAGATGATATTTGCATGTGACCTTGACATCTCTTATCCTGAGTTTCCCTTATTGAAAAATAAGGATAGTAATAATTGTCCTATCTCATAGGCTTATTTTTGGGATCAGCTGAGAAACTGTGTATAAAACTGTTTATGTAAAGCAGTATATTCAAACACAAGAAATATTTGAAGTTTAATAATAATATTAATAGATGTATATAGTTATCTGGGGTTCGTTGTAATTTTGTTCAGTCCTTTATCTTTTAGATCTGACTCCTTATGATCCCATTTGGGATTTTCTTAGTAAAAATACTGAAGTAGTTTTTCCATTTCCTTTTTCAACCCATTTTACAGACAAGGAAACTGAGGGCAACAGAGTTAAGTGACTTGCCCAGAGTCACACAGCTAGTGAGAGTCTAAGGCCAGATTTGAACTCAGGAAGATGAGTCTTCCTGACTCTAGGTCTGCCACTCTATCCATTCTGCCACCTAACTTGCCCATCTAAGGTTTCATAGTGATTGCTTGAAATACAGTGACATAAGTGGCTTTTTCAAATAGGACCATATGGAGTTGTGAATTGATCCAAACATTCTGAATGGCAATTTGGAACTATGCCCAAAGAGCACTAAAAGACTGTATGCCCTTTGATCCAGCCATACCATTGCTGGGTTTGCCCAAAGAGATCATAGAGAAAAAGACATGCACAAAAATATTTATAGCTGTGCTCTTTGTGGTGGTAAAAAACTAGACAAGTGTATACCCTTCAATTGGGGAATGGCTGAACAAATCATGGTATATACTGTTGATAGAATACTATTGTGATCAAAGGAATAACAAACTGGAGGAATTCCATGTGAACTGGAAAGACCTTCCAGGAATTGATGCAGAGTGAAAGGAGCAGAACCAGGAGAACATTGTACACAGAGACCGATACACTGTGGTAAAATCGAATGTTAATGGATTTCTCTACTAGCAGCAGTGATCCAGGACAACTATGAGGGACTTATGAGAAAGAATGCTACCCACATTCAGAGGAAGAACTATAGGAGTAGAAACACAGAAGAAAAACAAGTGAACACATGGGTTGATGGGGATAGTATTGGGGATGTAGACACTAAATAATCACCTTAGTGCAACTCTCAGTAATATGGAAATAGGCCTTGATCAATGATACATGTAAAACCTAGTAGAATTGTGTGTCGACTACAGGGGGTGGTTGGGGGAGAGGAAAAGAACATGAATCATGTAACCATGGGAAAATATTCTAAATAAAAAATAAATAAAAAATAAAATAGTGCCATATAGCAAAAAAAGAAATGATCATTTAGTTCATGAGAAAGTGGAAGGTAGGGGGTCCCTGGGTAGCTCAGTGGATTGAGAGCCAGGCCTCGAGACGGGAGGTCCTAGTTCAAATCTGGCCTCAGACACTTCCCAGCTGTGTGACTCTGGGCAAGTCACTTAACTCTCATTGCCTAGCCCTTACCACTCTTCTGTCTTGGAACCAATACAGAGTATTGACTCCAAGACAGAAGGTAAGGGTTTAAAAAAAAAAGTGGAAGGTATTCTAAGAGTCCAGATTCCAATTTGCTTTTGCATTTTTCAAATTCCTTGGTGTCTTTAAAATCTCAGAACTGGACTCTTCTTTGTAAATGACAACTAGATACAGAAATCTATTTGCAAGTACTGAAGAGCTAAGCTAACGTGTTTAATGATTAATTAGCATTTGGGCATCAACGACTCAGATGCCCAGCTCTGTCGCAGCTCATAACTTCATCCCTTAGTCTTCCCCAGAGCTTCCCATCTCCCTCTAAGTTGCCATGATCTTTTTTGCATTTCAGTCTGCATCTAAGAGCCAGTATTAGCTGGCTTTTAGACACTGTGTTACATTTACAAAGCACTTTAAATACATTATCATGTTGTATCCTTACAACAGCCTTGTGAGGTCAGTCATCTAAGTATTCTTAGTCCTTGATACAAGCAACAAATGAGATCTTTGTTTATCAAATTTTTAAAGTCTCATATGAAACTTCACCTTCTGCAAAAAAGTCTTCCATTTCTCCTTAATTTTTGTGCCTTCCCTCTTAGACTACCCCCATTTGATTTGTATATCTTGTTGGTAAATAATTATTTACATGTTGTCTCCTCCATGAGATTGGGAACTCCTTGATGGAAAAGACTGTTTTCATCTTTCTCTGTATCCCCAGCTTAGTATAGTGACTGGTATAATTAGAGCATTTAATAAATACTTTTTGCCTTAATGACTATTATCTTTATTCTACAATTGAGGAAACCAACAGTAATGAAAACTATTCAATCATTAAGAAAGTAAGGGTACGTGAAGGACAAAACTATCCTTATTTTATTCTCGGTGAGATAATGGACTATAATTTTTAAAAATGCCAAACTTGGAGTCAGACCATCTGGGTTTTTGCTTTGGCAGGAACTTTGGACATCATCAGGTCCAGTGCCCTCACTTAACATATGGAAACCTAGAGGTCAAAAGAGGGCAAGTGATTTGCCTTGTCAAACAATAGAAGTGTCTGAGGCAAGATTTGAACCAAATGTTCCTGACTCCGAGACCAACATTTTGTTCACCACACTATTTTTTTCTTCATCTATAAAATAGGAATGCAAAATTTATTCTACCAATTTCACAGGGTTCTTTTGAACATGCATTGTAAACATTTAATCATTGTACAATATGTGGCCTTCCCTATTGCTTTGTATGTTTTTCCTCTTCATCTTATAAGGTCCTTAGCTTCCTGCAAACATGGTACAAATGCTACCTTCCATACAAAAACTTTCTTGGCTATATCCACCAATCCCCAGATATTAGTGCTTTTCTTCCCCAAACTATTTTGTATTTATGTTTATTCATTCTGAAAGGAAGGAAGAAAGGAAGGAAGGAAGAAGGAAAGAAGGAAAGAAAGAAAGGGAGAAAGGAAGAAAGAAAGAAAAAAGGAAGAAAAAAGTAAAGAAGCAAAGAAAGAAAGAAGGAAAGAAGGAAAGAAAGGAAGGAAGAAAGAAAGGAAGAGCCCTTACCTTTTGTCTTGGAATCCAAGGTGGAAGAATGGTAAGGGCTAAACATCTGGGGTTAAATGATTTGCACAGGGTCATATAGTCAGGAAGTATCTGAGGACAGATTTGAACCAAGGTCCTTTTGACTCCAGACCTGATTTGCAATCCTTCGAGCCACCTGACTACAAACATATACATACATATATATGCCCACACACATATACATACACACAGACACACACACACACACATATATATATATATATATATTTACTAAGAAAAAGGAATAAGCATTTATAGAGCATCTGCTATGAGTTATTTTATAAATATTGTCCATTCGATCTTCACAACAACCCTGAGAATTAGATGCTATTATTATCTCTATTTTACAGTTGAGGAAACTGAAGCAAACATGCTATGTAACTTACTCAGAGCCACACAGGTAGAAAGTATCTGAGGGAGAGATTTGAATTCAGGTCTTCCCAAGTACAGCTCCAGTGCTTTATCCAATGTGCTAATAGCTACTTCAATATACTTATATTTAATATATACACGTTATATCTTCTTGATAGAATGTTAGCTCTCTGAGGGCAGAACTGTTTCATCTTTTGCCTTTCTACCTTCAGGTCTTACCAGTGTGCATGGTATAGTGTAGGTGCTTAATTAAGGAATGTTGATTGATAGAAATCTGTTAGTTATTGTTTTTACCAAAAGACACAGTAGTGCAAATCTATTGGCTTAGAAATTACTGAGCTTTCAGACGTTCTCTTCTTTTTTCCCTAATTTGTTGGGGGAGAGGGAATGGGTTTGCCTGCTGTGTGCCAAAGCCATTATTCAGCTGAATTCCTAATCATTTGGGATGTCATGATGGGCTCCTTTCTGACACTGATTAGAACTATAGTTGCTTCAATTCTGCCATGCCTTTATGGTCACACATCTTTTCAATGACATCCTAAGCAACTTATCAAGCAGTCGTGGCTCCTGATATCCTCTTAGAAAAATAGCATCTTTAGGGAATTATAGCATAAGTATTTATTCACTTTATACCACTAGATAAAATCTTAAAATATCCTGTGAGGAGTATGCAGGGGATAGGATGGAAGGGGATGATGGAAAAAGTAATTAGGAAACTGCTTAGAAATATAATATATATATACATGTATATATGTCATGTATATATAATATAATATAAAATAATATAAAGAATAATATATACTGTGTATTATATGTATATTTATATATAATATAAAATATAATATAAAGAAATATAATGTCACATGGAAAATTTAGTGAACATGTCATTGGCTTTCAAGGATCATTCCTCTTTTGTTTTTCTTCTGTAGTTTAGAAGAACTCACCATAGCATGATTGAACCATTTTGGAAAGACTTCATCCAGGATCTTAGGGTAAATTAGTTCTCGGTCAAGCAAAAACAGTACCCAGAATATTGTAAACACCACCTAGAAGAAAAGCAAAGAAATGATACTTGTTAGATTAGATTAGTTTAGTTTTTTAAGATTATTAATAAAAATGAAAGAAAGACCTGAAGAAAAATAGGGATTGGATTTAAAAACTGTCTTCATGCATTCTAGAAAAGCATAATGGAAGAGAGATTTTCTTGTGTGACTTCTAGGGATTCTATACTGTTCAAGTAGTCAACTTACCAACTCTTTATGTTCATATAGGACAGGAGGAATATCTACCACTGAAAATGTAGATTCATAGATCTAGAAGGCACATCTAGTCTAACCCCATCATTTTACATATGAGATGACTTGCTCAAAGTCATATGAGTAGTAAATGTCAAAGGCAAGATCTTGTCTTGGGTCCAGACCTCTTGATATCTTCTGACCCTGTTGCTTTTCCTTGATGCTCTCTTCTCTTTAGGTTTTCAGAATACCATGTTCTATTAGTTCTCTTACCTATCAGGGAGTCCATCTCATTCTGCTTTGCTGGATCTTCATCCAGGTCACAGCCTCTAGCCAAAGGTGTCTCTCAGGACTATATCTTGGGCCCTTCTCCTCTTTGACCTCTGTTGTATTTCACTTAATGATCTCATTAGCTACAATAGGCTTCATCATCATTTCTATGTTGTTGACTCTCAAGTTTACTTGCCTGACTACTCTTTTTGATGACCTCCAGCCTCATATCTCCAGCTTCTTTTCATACAACTTGAACTGTCCAGTAGATATCTTAAACTCAACATGTCCCAAATAGAATTTATCTTTCCCCCTAAACCTTTCCTACCTCTAACCTTCCTTAATACTGTCATCTTTAAGTATTGCTTCACCTTGGTCTTTGTATCCCATAACAGGATTTAATGCCTAGGTTAATAATGAGCATTTTATAAATACATAAAAAGAAATAGTGTTTAAAAATCTGCAGCATTGCAGAATATCCCCTCCCACACAATTGAAGATCACTTAATCCTGATGCCAGGTCTCCACACACCCCAATTTCTCCAATGGCAATCCCTGACTTCCACCCCCTTAAAAGCTCCCCCTAACAAATCTTATGCTTTTCAAAACTCAACCTTTGTCAGTATTTTATCAGACTAGACCAGTGATGGACAAACTACGGCCCACAGGCCAGATGTGGCCCCCTGAAATGTTCTATCTGGTCTGTGCGGCATTATTCCTAATCTGATGAATAAAAATGAATACAGGCTATAAGAAAAATAAATATTTTCCTCTTTTTTTCCTCTCATTTTTTATCAGTGATGACATACACATTTATTGACTTATCCTAGATATTAGAATGTTATTTTGAGAGTGAGAGGTTTTCTTCCTCCCTCACAGCCTAGGACTTCTGAGTCCAGGTCAACTGGAACCCTGCTCTCTAGTTTTCCACGTTTTCCCTTCCATCTGCCATGCGCTGGGACTTCTGGGGTTCCAGGGGCTGCTGCTGCCGCTGCCTCTGCCCCAGATCTATGGAGCCTCCTCTCAGTAGCTACCCCCTCCACCATGGCTAGATATGGAAACACGTTTCTTGATTCAGTCCTGTCTTAGCATTGTTGGTTTGCTAGTTTTACTCTGCGTATTGAGAAAAATTTTAGCCCTAAGATGTTATCTAAGAAATGTAAAGTTGAATCTGGGTGCCGTATTTTCAAAGATGAATGAACTTGGAAGTCCTTTTTCACAATTTTTAGGGATAAACCACTATGTCTCATCTGCAACAAAACTGTAGCTGTATACAAAGTATATGACATTTCATGACACTTTGACTCTAAGTTCAATGATGTCAAGGTTAGAGCCATGATCAAAGAAGAAAGAAAACAAAAAGCAGATCTACACAAAAAAATTATCAGTTCAGCAAAGTATTTTTAAGAAAGGAAATAGATGTCAAGGTTAGAGCCATGACCAAAGAAGAAAGAAAACAAAAAGCAGAAGATCTACACAAAAAACTATCAGGTCAGCAAAGTATTTTTAAGAAAGGAAATAGTTCTCAGCAAGCAGCTACACATGGAAGTTATGTTGTAGCATACAATATTGCTAAAAGTAACAAAGCTCTTTCTGATGGAGAGTTTGTTAAACACTGCATGCTCAAAGTTTGTGATATTTTGTGTCCTGACAAAAGAAAAGATTTTGAAGCAATAAGCTGATCTCGGAAAACAGTGACTTCGAGAATCGAAGCAATAGATAAAAACATATTATCACAGTTGGAATCAAAGATTGGCCAATTTAAATTCTGCTCAATTACTATGGATGAAAGCTCTGATATAAATGATACTGCACAGTTGCTATTATTTATAAGAGGTGTTGACGAAAACTTGTGTATTACAAAGGAACTAGCATGCATGAGGTTGTTGAAAGGAACTACAACAGGCTCAGATATTTTTCATGAATTTATGGAAGGAATTTCAACTTTGAAAGTATCTATAAATTGCATATGTAGTATAACAACAGATGGAAAGAGAAATAGGACAGAGAAAAATCTGGATTTGTTGGGATCTTTAATGAAAAATATCCAGATAACAATGTTATATTTCTACATGGTATCATACATCAAGACGCCCTGTGTAAATCTGCTTTGGGTATGAAACCTGTGCTTGACGTTACTGTGAAGCTGGTTAATGCTATTCGATCTCGAGGGCTTGCTCACAGACAGTTTCAGGAGTTTCTAGAATCTATGCAGTCCAAGTACTCTGACATATTGTACAACTCCAAAGTAAAGTGGCTTAGTGCAGGATGCGTCTTCGCGAGTTTGGCAGCTGAAAGACGAAATAGTGACGTTCTTCCTTGAAAAACAGGGGTCTGTAGGGTATAAAATCCTGGAAGATACTGCATGGCTTTTGGACTTTACATTTTTTACAGATCTTCTCAGCCACATGAACAAGTTGAATGTCAAGATGCAAATCAAAAAATCAATTTATCAATCATATCTGGGGTCATCTCAAAGGTTTTAAACTACAACTTGTTCTATTCACGAATCAGCTTGCTAAGAATGACTTGTCTCACTTCCTGAGGTTGAATTCAATAGCTCCAGTGATGAAGGAGAAGCTTAAGAGTTACGAAGATAATCTGAACAGACACTTTGAATGAAGATTTAAAGACTTCAGTGTCATTGAAAAAGACTGAAATTTTCAGTATGCCTTTTAATGTGAACTGTGAAACAGTGAAACTGGACTTGCAACTTGAACTGATTGAATTACAGTGTAACACTCAACTCGGACAGTTGTTTCTTAGTGTTCCAAAATTAGAATTCTACAAGTCCTTGTCGAAATCCACTTTCCCAAATCCAATATTTCATGCCCAGAAAGTTACTGCTATGATTGCTTCATCATATATATGTGAACAGGTGTTTTTTACAATGAAACTTTGAAAGTATTGCCTTAGAAACAGACTGGCAGATGAGCATTTAGCTTCTCTTCTAAAGAATAAGTGCATCCCAGTTTGAACCAAATTATGAGAAACTTTTAGAAATGCAGTCACAGTTTCATTCATCACATTCTCCTTCATAATCTTTTAGTCATTAATAGGGCTTAGTATCACAAAAAATACAATAATTTTGTAAAATGTATCATTGTTATTTTTTTAATAAATTATATTGGCCTGCCTAAAGATTTTTCCTTTCTTTTGGCCCCCTCTTTAAAAAGTTTGTCCATCACTGGACTAGACCAATCTAGTCCAATCAGAAGAGCACCTGATAGTTTTAATCCTTTTAGGTATGTTCACTATATTTATACATGTGGATATTTATGTTTACTTTTTTCACTTACACTTTGGGTTTTTTTGGGGGAGGTTTAAGATGGACAGAAGTTGAGGAATTGTATATTTCTAGCATGGTGCACTAGAAACTTGGTTGAATCTGGAATCAAAGGATCTATCTATCTCTGCCATTTGCTGCCTATATGACCTTGGGCAAATAGTTTAACTTTCTGGGCATTTGTTACCCCATAAAATGGAAGTAGAGGTACAGTTAGACAATGACCTCAATTCAGAGATCCTAACTCTGAATCTCTGCTCCTATGATCCTTTTTATCTTTTTGTAATTTCTATTCCAGTACTCTTCATAGGAAAGTCTTTTCAACTGATTCTATTTAATATATGTATATATTAACAAATATATCAAATATTATAAGCATTATATTATTGATTATTAATATATTAATTAATGTGTGTATAGATATATTTGTTGCCTATTATGTCCCAGGAAGAAGTATTAATTAGTTAATGGATAGAAAAAGAGAAAAACCCTGGTTGAAGTTCCACATTTGACAAATAACTAACTTCCTGTGTGAACCTGAGTAAGACACAACTTCTCAGTGCCCTAGAAAACTAGCCAGGTGCAAGAGATATGATGTCAAAAATAATACAGTGCTTGTAATAAGGAACTTACATTTACGGTAGGAGTCTCTTATGCAACAGAATTTTTAACAAGGAGTTCCTTAAAGATCATGTAACTCAACCTTGACTTAGATGAAGAAACCAAGGCTCAGAGGAGCTAAGTCTCACAAAAGGTCACACAATTAGTTAATGATAAAGCAAGGAATGGAACCTTAATCTATCTGATTCCCAGTCTAAAAACCTATCATGCTGTGAATATTGAAGGGATGGACAAAAACATACTCTAATGAGAAAACTAAGCACCAATTCTCCTGTCTAGGCTCGCCTGGGAGATCCTTTGGGAGATTTAGTGACTCCAAGAGTCATCTTCTGGTCCCAGTGGGGATAGATCATTTCTATCTGTGCAAAATAGCTGGGAATTGAGACTCGTAAATGCTGAGCTTTTATTTTGTTCATTCCAGTAGGAAAGTGTTTTTGGAACTGCTGTGACTGAAGTCTTAGTGCTGCGAGGTTCAAAGCTATGGTTAATGCTTTGTCAAAAAAAAAAAAAAAAAAAAAAAAGGTCAGAGTCAAAAACAGAAACTGAAGAGGCCCATGGAGGTGAAATAATTTGCCCAAGGTCACACACGTAGTAAACATCAGGGGAGCAACTTCCTTGGACACAGGTTGTCTGACTTCCAAACCAGTGTTCTTTCTTCTTTTCCATGTTGCCTCACACAGAGGTCCCATTTATATCCAAATATTTCACTCACTGACATTGCAAAACAAAACAAAAAACCCAGAATCAAAGCAGGATCCCATCAGTCAGGAAATAGCTAAAAATAAGTGCCAAATGAATGTAATGAACTACTGTGCAGTAAGAAATGACGAATATGAGAAATTCAAAGAAACATGGGGAGATTTATATGAACTGATGGGGAAGAAAATAAGCCAAATCAAGAAAACAAGAATCATAGCAAATACAGTCATACAAATGGAAAGATCATGAAAAGAAAGCTGATGTCAAAGAAAACAGCCAAGATCTTGGAAAACAGACCATAAAATAAACCTCCTCCCTGACAGGAGAGGAAGATTGATGTACTATATACACTGTCAAACAATATTTTTTTAAATTTAAACATTTATTAATATTCATTTTTAACATGGTTACATGATTCATGCTCCTACTTTCCCCTTCACCCCCCGCACTCCCACCACCCATGGCCAATGCACATGTCAAACAATATTTTGGATGCTTTTGCTTAATTGTTTTTTCATTGTCACAAGAGAAGATTCAATGGAAGTTAGGAGGACAGGAGAGGACAGTGAGAGAAGTCACTTTAAATCTCTCAGCCTTAGTTTCCTCATCTGTAACCTGAGGATAATAGATGCGTCTCTTCCACAAGGTTGTTGTGAAGCTAAAATGAGGCAATCTCTGTGAAGTATTTTACAAACTATGCCATAAAAACTTTGGCTACTTTCCACTAAAAGTAAATCATCCCAACACCAGAAAAAGGACTGTTGGAGTCTGAATGGAGATTGAAACATACCATTTTTCAATTTATTTTCTTCATGAGTTTTTTTAATGATATGTGTCTTCTTCCACAACATGACAAATATGGAAATATGTTTTGTATGTAGCCATTATCACATTGTTTATTGTCTCAGGGAGAGGGGAGGGGAAAAAAGGGAGGGAGGAAAGGAGAGAATTTGGAACTCAAAAAGTGAGAAAACAAATGTTAAAAAGTATTTCTACATGTAATCAGAATAAAATAAAACATTATTCAAAAAAGCTAGAATGTAAATGATCTTTATCTCCTTAACTGATTGGCCAGGGAGACTGCCCCAGCACAGACTCCTTCTGATACTCACCCAGAGAGTTCTGCACAGGTAAAATGCTCTTTTGATTCAAAAGATTGAAAATTATGCAGGACAAGTGGCCACCCTGTTTATTCAGAGAACTAATTCATTCCATGCTTGGGTCCTCCATTGTCTTTTCCATTTATTTAAATGGGGTGATTCTGGTTTCTGAATCTTGTTACTGAGGCAGCCCTGTGCTGTCAGAAAGTGGGGAGCCAAGAGACCTGGGCTATAATCCTGATACAGATTTATGAATATACATATATGACAACAAGCAGACATAAATATGAATATATGCATCATTTATCATATACATACAAAAGCATAATATAACTAAATATGTCTATTTATCACCACTGTCTTTTATTAAATGTCAAAAACATCTGAGTTTCTTCAATCATACGTCATGTATAGTCTTAAAACTTACCAAAGACAAAGGAAAAGCCAAGGCTGAGAAGAGAAAGTCTCTGGAGGCAGCTATCCACTTAATGTCTTCCTTTCTCTTCATTCCTTTCATCACGTCATACAGGAAGGCAATCCCATAGAAAATTACCTGTAAGAACTAAATTCATTGCAACAAATGAGGACATTTTCATTTGCCTTTAATTAATCTATTCCTCACTGACGTAAAATCCAATCCCTCTGGGAACAGTATAGGGGAGGAGAAGGGAATTGTTTTGTCTTTCTGGTGTCCCAGGGAGATAGCTTCAAGCTCAGTGGGCCTTGACCTTGTTTTACTAAAACTGATTGTGTAAAGCAGTTTAGGAGATGATAATGTATATAATATTCAGTTTAGCAGATAAGCTAAATAGGAAACAATATGAAGAGTCGCCTCACAAAGAAGTGACTTAATGGAATAGATATTTGGTCACATAGTGTGTGTGGTGTATGTGTGTATGAATATCATGTTCAAATTGCCACAGAGAAGGGAAGAATGAAACTAGTGGTATAAAGAGGATTCTGGAAGGGCAGGGAGAAGCTGTCTTCTGTGTTTTTACTGTGAGCAGGGCGCTCAGCTCAATATACTGTACTGAACCAGGAGCCAAAGAAGGCAAGCCTAGTAAGTTCCTTCTCCTTGGTGGCCCGTCATTGCCTGATAGCTGTGGAGGTACCTAGGGAGATGCCAAGGAACAGATAATGGCAGCTTTGTGACCAGAAAGGGCTGACTCGGTTCCCTGATTGCCTTACCAGGCAGGGATTTGGGTACTGGAGAAAGCTTTGGACTTAGAGTGATTAAAGCTAGCACAGGTATATCAAGTGCATGATTGAACATCTAGTATTTGCCCAGCAACAAAAATAACACTAACAATCATCTATTAATTGCTTATTACATGCCAGGAACTTAGCTGAGTGCTAGGGATATAAAGCAAAGTTTTAAAAACAAAAACAGCTCTTGTTCTCAAGGAGTGCACATTCTAATCAGGGAGACAAGAAATAAATGTCTAGGGCACATACAGGCTATATAAAAAGCATATGAAGATAACCTGAAATCTTGCCTTAGCAGTTAGATAATCAAGAAAAGCCTCCTTATGGAAGGTAGGATTTGACCTGAGTCTTAAAAAAGCCAGGGTGGGACAGCAAGGTGTCTCAATGGGGAGAGTCAGGTCTGGAGATGGGAGATCTTGGGTTCAAATCTGACCACAGATGTGTCTTACTTGTGTGACTCTAAGTCACTTAACCCCCATTGCCCAGTCTTTGCTGCTCTTCTTTCTTATAATTGACACTAAGACAGAAGGTAAGGGAGAAAGAAAGAAAGAAAGAAAGAAAGAAAGAAAGAAAGAAAGAAAGAAAGGAAGAAAGAAAGAAAGAAAGAAAGAAAAAAGAAAAAAGAAAGAAGGAAGGAAGGAAGGAAGGAAGGAAAGAGGGAAGGGAGGGAGGGAGGAAAGAAAGGAGGGAAGGAGGGAAACAGGGAAAAGAAAGGAAAGGAAGGAAAGGAAAAAGGGTAATGACTCTGGAGTCTGAGAATCTGAGTTAAAATCTAATGTCTAATACTATCCCTATAGCATTGGAGAAATAAGATAACCATTCTGAGCCTCAGTTCCCTATACCTATATATCTATAAAAGGATAGGGTTGGACTAAGTGGCCTCCTCTGAGTTTCCTTCCAATTGTAAATCTATGATTCTATGATCTTAAGCCCAGACTGATTCCTACAAAATCCATTAATCTTGACTGGTGTCTGCTGCATTATTATAACAAGGCCATGGCAATAGACATTTTCCTTTGAGAAAAATACTATCAAGATGGGAGACCCCTCATTTAAATAACAGAAAATACAATAAAATTCTAATAGGGAAGAGGCCTAGAAGATAATCTAATCTAACTCTTCATTTTATAAATAGGAAACTTGAGATCTAACAATTTGAAATTATTTGCCCAACATAACACACCTAGCAATTGACAACTGAGACTTGAAGGCAAACATTTTGACTGGAAAGCCTTTTCTGTGCCACCAAACTACCTCTATTATTATGCAATAAGTCCTATTGTCATGAAGTTTGATCACCTTGATTTATTGAATTTGACAATCATCCCTCTAGCAATAATTCAGCTGAACAAATATTTGTTCAATAAACATTTATAGAATATCTTCCATGTGCTAGGTATGGCAATATAAAAATGAACAGCACCTATCCTCAAGGAATTTATGATTTTGTGTGTGTGTGTGTGTGTGTTTGTGTGTATGAGAGAGAGAGAAAGAGAGAGAGAGAAAGAGAGAGAGAGAGATTGCTGTTGGTAATGGGGGCATTGTAATACACACACACACACACACACACACACACACACACACACACACACACACACACACACACACACAAACAAAAACCTAACAGAAAAACTATAAATAATGATTACATGAGGCCAAACAAAGTGGTCTGAGAGATAAGAAGATAGAAAAAAGTCACTGCTAGATGAGAAAATCAATGAAAAAGGTAGCACCTGAGTAGTACCCTAAAAGAGAATATGCCCAGGGGATTCTATGCCAGGAATAGGGATCAGCATGCAAAAACTGTGCCAAGGAGGAAGCTAGCAAGATAAGAGCAAGAACTAAGGACTAGTCTGGTTCATCTGGGAGCTCACTGTTCACAAAGAAGATTAATATGAAATAAGGCTGAAGAGATAACTAGGAGCCAGGGTGCCAAGGGTATTAAATTGCAGGAAAAGGAGTTTGTTTCTTATTTGGTGGACAATAGATGAGTTTAGGGAATAGATCACAAACCTGGCTTGTTATAGTGATAGGTATTTTATCCAGAAATCTGCTGGAGTTCTCTTTCCCTCTCTGACAAAAATATAGCCCTTATTAATTTCTTGATTTGATTATCAATCATCTCATTCTTCAAAAGGCAGAGGAACCAAAAAGGAATTGCCCTTTTGGATGTGGTTCTCACAAACAATGAAGAAGTGGTTGCTTCTGGGTTAGAAAAGATGGGAACTATGGGAGGAAGTGAATACTCAATTTTAAAATTTGTCATAGAGAGGAAAACCATAGTCTGACATAAATGCAGGTTTTGGAAATCAAATTTCAAAGGATTGAACATGAATAAGTAAGATTCCAAGAACTAGAATTTTATTAGTGAAGTCAGACTAGGAGGGATGACAAAACTCTCAGAGATGAAATTCTGAAGAAACAAAAAGAAACCATTCAAAATATGAAGAAAAGGGCTTTGGTCAAAGAGAATAGTACAGATGCCAAGGAATACATCAAATACTTTAAATTTAAGAATTAGCCAGTTGAAAGCAAGAACAAGTAATAGAGGATGAAGACCAAAGTATGGCATGGTTTTGAAATTGCAGTGTAAATTGTGCTTACTCTCACAATAAGCTGAAGCTGAGGTGTTAATACTAAGTGTAACAATATGGGTTTGTTTGGGCTTTTATCTGAATTGGGGGAAATAGAATAATCAAGAAAGGGAGAAGACTTGCTCTTTGGGATAAATGGGATCATGGTAGCAAATGGTGGAGAGAAAGCAGAAATACTCAATTATTATTGTTTCCATCTTCTGTATAGGAAAATTTTTAAAAATAGCTAATGGGAACTTGGTATCCAAGATAAGTAGATAAATGCCATTAAAGACCCTAGTTGGAAGTTTAAATCATTAGGCTCAGATGAAGGAAATGTTAGAATGCTGAATGATCTTTGAAATGATCTTGAAGAACTGGAGATGTACCACAGAATTAGTTAGGAACAAATTATTTTCTTGATTAAAAAAAATATAATTCAGACTTCAAGTTAAAGGACAATAACCTTGACTTCAATTCCTCCTAAAATTCTAGAATCAGTTAATAAAAATATGGCTAGTGAATTACTAGAAAGGGAAACAGTGATCACAGAGAGCCAGTTTAACTTAAATAGTAACAAGTTATGCCAGACTAACCTCAATTCCTTTTTTTTTTTTGATAGGATTAAAAACTGTTAAATAAGAAGTATTCTATTTGTCTGAAGTTCAGGAAGGCAATTGAGAAAACATTTCATATTTATAGATTTTTTTAAGTTATAGGTTAGAACATAATACAGTTATATAAAATTAGACTACCTGTTACCAGGAACTTTATGTGAAAACTTCAGACAGGACAAAGAAGACAGAAAAGTGCATCATGGTATATAACGCTAGAATTTGAGAGGGGCTTCTGAGATGGAGATATAAATGTGAGGGTCCTTCACGTAAAGGTTCTAATTGAAATCTTGGAAGTGAATAAGTAGAACTAAAGAAGAGAACATGGAGTGAGAAGAAAAAGAGGAAACAAAAAGTGAGAGAGGAAAAAGGAGGAGAGGAAGAGGACGAGAAAGGAGGACAAAAATCTGAGGAATGATATCATTCATTCATTTGAAAAACATTCATTCATTATATAAACATTTATTTCCACTTAACATGTTAAAACTCCAGTGCTCAATGTTGAGAGAGACAAAAATAAAACTGATTTACTTACAGGATACTATTATTCAGATAGATCAGAACCTCTTTGTAATACTGATGCTTAAAGCTGCACTAAGACTTTGGAGACACCCTGTATAATAGTGAACTGTTATATTATGTGGTTATTTTCTAACACACCAACATTAGAAAAGGATTCTACTCTATTAAAATGTAAAGCTGTATATAGGACTTTTGGAATACCCTGTATATCCCCTTAATTTTATAATGTAAAAAGGCTAAAGTTTTATATCAGATTTTTGCTTTATTTAACTTATGTTTTAAGACACATAATTTGATCTGCAGTGTATCAGATATGTATAAACATAAGCTATATTTCTGAAAGTGTAGATATTCTTTAGCAAGAAGTATTAAAGATTGACTCAGCTCTAAGCTGTTTCATAACAAGCTTCTTATAGAGTATTAAGAAACATCTGGTCTATTGACTTAATTTTTCCATTTTTATCTAGATGTCTAGCCTAGTATAAGCATAGTCTAATTCTACTGATCCTGACTCTGGCTAGTCTTCTAAAATAACCATTCCTAGATTGTATGGGCCATAACATAACAGTGTCAGTAAAAGAAATTTTGAGGATCAAGCAATATGCCCTAGATCTACCCCCTTCCCTTTCTTGCTCACACACACACACACACACACACACACACACACACACACATACACACATGCACATGCACATGCACAGGCACACACACAGGCACATGCACACAAACACACACCACAAAGAAATATGTTTTCCTTATAAGTGAAAAGAAAAATGCTTTCCTAACAGTTTTCCATGCATCCTTGGGCTTACTTATAGAAGTAAAGAATGCTACATTGGAATTTGCCAAGATGAAGTTCACCCTTGAAAGACTGTAATATACTGTCCTAGAGAGATTCATTGAGGTCAAGGCAACCCATGGAGCAACCATGGGAATCATGGAAGCCTAGGGAGCACTATAGGATGTGGAGTCATCATCTCTGGTTGACAGTGCCTTTTCTTCTTATACTACCTTCTGTGTGTATTTATGTACTTATTCTATGTTATATACCTTGTATGTATATACTTGTTTTGATCTCCTCCCAAGAGAAAGTGAACTATCTGCAAGTAGAGACATTTTTCACTTTTCTTTGAATCCCTGCACTTAGCATGATGCTTGATGTAAGGCTTAATTAATGCCTGTTGATCTACTGATTTGATTTTTGCTTAAACCAACAAACAATTTGATTTAACTAACATTTAAGTGCTAAGTAGAGACAATGACAAATGGATTGCATCCAGATGCCGGTTCAGATGAGTCTTTCCTTATTCAGATTAGAAAAGCTTATTTTAAGAGTTAGATTGCAAGCATTGTGCTCCCAATTCGATAAGACATTTATTAAGTGGCCAATCAGCAAGCCTATACTAGATGACAGTGGAAGGGAGAATTCATTGATCACGTTTACATAGAACTTTTCAATATTGAAAGGATTTTTCTCATAATAACTTTGTGAGTTAAGTGGTAGAAGTATTATTATCTCTGATTAACAGATAAGGAAACTGAGTGTCTGAGAGGAAGACTTGTCCATGATCACGTAGCTAATATGTACATGAGAATTGAAGTCCAGATCTCCTAACTCCAGGTCAACAAAACTCCACCACACTGTCTCCAGAGAATGAATGACATGAGCTTGTATACATATATATTTATGCTCAGTGACTATATAGTGTTGAAAGTTTAATGGGTAGTCCAAGACCCCCAGAGTGAGACCCTGGGCTCACATTGACCAGACTTGATCCTGGAGGCCGATGACCAAAAGGGTCACATTCTCTCAATGGCTCATTGCATTGACCTGGGTTACTTAAAACAAACAAACAAACAAACAAAACAAACAAACAAAAAAAAAACCACCCTCCTTATCTACTCAGAATATAGCTTGGGTGTAGGTTTCCCTTAAAGTTGGGAATTGAGTTTTTAGCTCCCATGTAAGTACTGAAAGTGTCAAATATGTATCAGATTTAGGACAGCATTTATTTCACTCTTACATTGTTATTGTTATCATTTTGTTCAGTCTTGTCTGACTCTTCATGACTTCGTTTGAAATTTTCTTAGCAAGGTTATTGGAGTGGTTTACCACTTCCTTCTCCAGCTCATTTTACAGATTAGGAAACTGATGTTAAATGACTTGCCCAGGGTCCCAGAGATAGCAAGTGTCCGAGACCATATGATTGACTAACCTCATGTTGCCTCTTGTCCCTTTGTCTGAAGCATGCATGCATAATTGGAATCCCACAGGAAAGTGACCTTTCTTAGCACAGGTCTGAGAGTTCCACCTCTAGCCCATTATTAGAGTTTTGCTTTCTATCTGTTGACATAGAAACAAGCTACTTCATAACTACAGAAGGGCAGAATTACAAAAAACGTGGGACCTATTTTATAAATCTGCTTTATACACAATAGTATTCTAGCAACACTCTCTGTCCAAAATTGTATTCAAGATGCATTTTATTTATTTATTTATTTTTATAAAGATATATTTATTGAGAAGATATAGAGCAATCAGAAATGTAAACAAATCCATCCAAATCATAAACATATTCCCCTCTCTACCACATTAGTTTTGAGGACAGTGCACTAAAATTCAAAGTGATCAAAACAACCATTCCTCCCTCCAAAAAATTAATTACTGAGTGTGTCATAGCTTATGCTGAGTTTTTCTCTTTCTTGTAGGACATAATGTTTGCTTCTCAGACAGTCCACTGCTGGACATGATCGAATAGATGACCCCTCAGAGATGATTTCTTCTTACATTTTCTGACATTTTAAATGGGATGCATTTTAAAAAATTATACAACACTATCTCATTGAGAATAAAATAAGGTCAGTCTTATTCTTCATGCATCTGTACTTTCTTAATGCTAGCTTTAAAGCTAGATAAACTCATTATGAGAGAGAATGCAGGGACAGGTTTACTCTCAAGCCCAAACCTCACAAATCTCACGAGAAAAACTTCAATAAAAGATCAGAACGCAAACAAGCCAATAGAGAATATAAAATAATCAAAAAGAAAAAGAAGTAAAACCAAAAAGCAAACTCAAAATAGTACTAGCAAAAGCACAAAGCAAACCCAAAATATTACTTGCAAATATTATAACATGAAAAAAGTGAGCTAATAATGATAGATAAAAGAAAATCAGACAGACCCCATAGTGATCACAGGGAAGAAACATCAAAGTAGCTTAAGAGAGAAAAAAAATATAAGAAGAAATTCAGAATGAGTTTTGGTCAGAAATTAGAGCTCTCAGTGAGGGACCTTAAAAATATAATTAGCAGGTTTGGAAAAAAATGAAGAAATGATGAAAAAATGATCTACAGAAGCTAAAGAGAGAAGAACAGATTTGGAACACAATCCTCTTCTGGCACACAGATTTAAAATGGGAACACTAAATGAGAAAATAAGAATTTAAAATAAGGCAAACAATGGAATAGGGCTTGAGAGTGTTTGAGGAGTCTGAAACCACTCCAACACACAGTGCCTAGTTTGGCTAAAGCTTTCTTGACTTTCCCTCTTTAGGAAGAGGCCTCTCCAACCTCAGAAATCCACATGTTCATTTGTAGTACAAGTGTTACTATGGTGATATGAGTAAGCACAACCTGGGTTGCTTCCTTCTTTCCCAACCACAGTACACCACTTTGGGTGGGAAGGAAACATGCTCCTCAGATTTTCCTATTTTCCTCTTTGTCAATAATTTCATCCTTTCTGAAAACTTGCCAGTCATCACACATGCACGTTGCTTCACTTGCATCTGTCAAGATGCCAACACGCCAACCTCATGTACAGGATGGTGGCATTGTTTTCTGCTGATCATTATCAGTGTTGCTATGTCATAATCATCATCAATGATGAATGTTTATTTAGCACCTCCAGGGGAGCTCCAAGCTGCTGAGGAGAGGGGAGTACCTTGCCAATACAAATACACAGAGGTATAATACCTGAAGTAAAACACTAGTGGATGCCCTACTTCTTGGCTGATTGAAAGTCAGTGTAGTAAAATTTTTGAGTCTAGTGTGAATCAGGATCAGGTTCCTAAAGGAAGAAGATTTTAAGTTTTTATTGACTCCTGGTGCTGGGCAAGAACCTGTCTATTATGACATGACAGAGTGATTAATGCATTGCATCTATTTAGAACATTTTGGAGGGGTAAAAACTGGAAAACTACAATAAAATGACATAAATCAGTGTAGTTTGGTCTATCTTTAGAACAAATGTTGCCATCATTTCGATTTTTCTTGTCAGTCTTTGCCTGTCCAAGGAAAGTAGAGCAAATTGTTTCTTCTCATTCAAAACTTGTTCAATGTCATTTTCCTCTGAATATTTTGCCTTAGTTGTTTCTGTGTCTTCTCTAGTCCTACCTATGGTCAAGGACTCCCTTGAGCCTTTCCTTCTGCCCCTTTCTCATGCTGATCTGAGGAGATGTTCTTCAAAGTTGTTAGCTATCCTTTCATATTATTAATTAATGAACTCACTACCTGGAACACAGCTCAGTTGACATTATTTTTAATAAGGATAGCAATTAAAATGAAAGCTATGGCTAAGGGAAATTTACTATATAGATATACTATATACCTTCCATAAAATCTTGAAACAATATAATCTTAGTCCTGGAAGGGAACTTAGGAGATCATTGATTCCCTCTGTTTCCCTGCCCTTGCAGTACTCTTACCAAACCACTTCAGGAAGATAAGCACATTTTCTTATCTACTAATGTAAAATCTCTAGGAGGGTATTATAGCTCTGGGCTTACATGAATAAGGATCCATCTTGGAGGCTTTTTATAAATCATTGTCTTTGGCTCTTATCCTTGCCCAGAGTTTTCCCTCAGAACATAAGAAATTAGCTTATGTCTAGGTTCCCCAGAAAGAATTTTAAAAGCACTAGGACCCTTTGCAAGCACTCAGAAAACCATTGAACAGGACAAGCTTTATGTAACCAGATAAAAATGCAGATCAGAAAGGACTCTCATCCAAGTCAAAGTTACTCTCATTTTTTTTAGTTGAATTTCTAGCCTTCCTAGAGATCTATGTAGTCTTATGTCAAGGCTTCTTTACAAGGGATAAGACCTCAGGATTGCTAGAGATTTGAACAAACCACCTCTCTAGTGAATCCTACCCACTATGGATGAAGTCGTCCAGATTTATAGTACTATATTAGAATTGAGAAACTCATGTTAGAGCAAAGAATTATGGGTTGATAGATCATCCTTTATGAGGAGCCTACAGAACTTATAATAGAGGGCAAGATCTAAGCTTGCTCCCTTATACTATGGTACTATCTCTTGCAACTCTGACTGGCTCCTGATGGTGCTAGAACTCCTCTATTTGGTCTAAGAACTTGGCATTGTCCAGAGACGCCTCATTTTCTCTCAAGGAGTCTTGGTTCAAGAACCCTACCACTCTGGGATTTAATAGGCTTTCCAACTCAGCTCCATCCTATCTTTCTTGTCTTCAAATACATTTCATCTCACTACAACACCCTTTGGATTCCAGTCATACTCCCCAGCTAGTTGATCTTTACCCATGATGCTCTATGTCCTCTTTCCATGCCTTTGTATGAATTGTCACCCATGCTTGAAATGCTCTCTTTCTCATCTTCTCAGAACCCTTTGCTTACTTCAAGAAAACAGCCAATAGGATTTTGACTTGAAGATAGATATGAAAAGTATGAACCTCAAAAGAAGAGAGTTTGCTGAGTAAAGAAGGTAAAGGGAGAACCTGGAAGTGACAATAGGGAGCCAGAATTATTCCATCTCCCCTACTTCAGCTGGTGAGCTGAGGAGAATGAATAAGGGTACAGCCAGTATTAGACCAGGGAGGCTGTGTCATCACAGGCGGGAGAAGGGGAGCCGGATTTCTGTAATATCTAGTAGATGCAAGGACTGAAGAAGAAAAGATTTAAAATGAAGAGAAGTGTGTTGCCTATGGAACAGGCATTTCGGAGGGCATAGTGAAAGGGGAGGGTGATGTTTGGTTGAAATTTGGGGCAGGATGGTAGAAGGGGTTGAGAATGAGAAATCTGGTGGGGGGTATTAGAAATAGGTTTTGGATGATGATCTTCAGGAGTTCTGAGTCATTGGGATGTGAGGGGGGTATCATTAGATGTGAAAATGTTTATCTCTGAGTGAAGGGTGCTTCTCCTATTCCCAAGGAACTTAGAGATTGGGTAGGAAGTAAATTCAATATGAGATGGATCGTCAGATGGGAGGTCTCACTTTGTAACTCCTCTTCCCTCCAAAAACTGGATATTAGGCAAGAGGAGGGAGCAGTTGGAGACAGAAGTCAAACCTGTACAAGAAGAGAAAGAAGTCTCATTCTCTATCAAATTTCTGCTTCCTTTTCCCTAAAAGGAAGGGTACAGTAGGAAATGGAAGCTTTGAAGTCAAAAGGGTGTATTTGGTCCTCATTGCACTGGAAGCTTTCTGTATCCTAGTTGGGAAAATGGACAGGCAGCAGAAGCTGAAAGTTGCCTTCTACTGTCACATATAGAAGTTATTGCTTTGGGGTGGATGGAAGGTATCAGTGGTCAGAGGAATTCTGGGCTGGTCTCATCTGAGAATATTTGGTTATGAGGTGGTACAAGAAGTAGTAGACTCATAGAATGGGGGAAGTCCTTAGGAGAAAATGGAAGATACCTTCCTCCCCTTCTCATAGCCTTCTCTCAGGAGAAATGCTGGACCAACAGAAGAAGGAAGGATTAGATATTAGGTGTTACAATGGATCAAGAAAAGGGCCTGGAGTCTGAGTTTAAGTCCGGTTTCAGATACTAGCTCTGTCACTAAAAAAGTCATTTAAATGCTTTTTGTCTTAGTTAAAGTAGAGACACACTGAAGAAGAGAATGACAAAATACTCCAGTATCTTTGCAAAGAAAACACCATGTACATGTCCACAGAGTCCCAAAGAGTCAGATGTACCTGAACAATTGAACAACAACAAATGTCCAAAGCAACTTTTTTTTTTTCTTTTAAACCCTTTCTTTCTGCCTTATAAGCAATACTGCGCTTTGATTTCAAGGCAAAAGAGAGGTAGGGGTTAGGCAATGGGTGTCAAATGACTTGCCCAGGATTTATCATCTCTAGCCTTGGCTCTCAATCCACTGGGCTATCTAGCTGCTCCTCCCCCTAATACCAACCTTTAAATGTATTATCCTATTATAATCATCTATGGAAGGAATTTAAATAGAGGACAGAAAAGAGACATGAGCAGTCCTTTTGGAGACACATACATTAAGAGTTTGGGTAAAGTTAAGAGTTCGGGTAAAGAATGAGAAGCTAGAAAAGGAGACAGAGAATTGGTTAGGGTTGTAGAAAGAAAAGAAAGAGACTATGGTATCATTGAATCAGAAAAAAAGATATAATATCTTCTGATGATTATCAATGATTTTCAACTCTAACTGCAAAAAGGCAAAAGATGAGGGCTACAAAAGAAAAAAGATGAAAAGAGTTGGGGATTAGGGTGTCATTTGTACTTGGAGCACCATGTTAGATAGTGGCATTTTATATGGACATTTTTTAAAAGAAGATTTCAATAGAGTTGTAATGTGTACAACAGATTATATGGGTTTGAGGACACCATGTAGCGGACTTTAAGAGTAGAAAATTTTTAGAGAGTTTAGAAATGAAGAAGAAAAGAGAAACAATAATAACTGAAATAGCAGGGTGAAAGGAAAGCTTTTATAGCATAGTTACAGTTTAAATATGTTGGAAGACTCATGTGAAGGAGAAATTGAAGATGTATGAGAGTGCTGAATACTGCTGACTATCTTGCTGATCTTGCTCATTCTCAGAGCCATGATGAATTGCCTGAGGGCTAGTATCACTCCCCCATCTCCATGAGGTATCTTTTGTGTTTCCTCCTAGAAAGGAAATTAAGCTCCCCTATGTCTACCCCAATACCAAAATACTTATAAGTAACCTTAATGTAAAAAGACGCTGCTAGAAGATGGCTAATGAGGTTGACTTTCGCCAATGCCAAATGATTTAAAGGCCAACAAGACATTTCAATCACTCTAGTAATGCTGCATGACTGTTGCTGCTGACAGCATAGATCAATAAATTCTTCATTGAGTGGCTTGGAATAATTTCAAATCAAGCATGTAAAAGGTACTCTATTAGATGGTATGGTTCAATTATATATATGTATATACATATATATTTTGCATATATACATATAAATATACATTCTATGTGCACATGTGTATGCATATAATGTGCATTATATATGCACATGTACATACACATGCATATGTTTTGTATCTATATGAATATGTGTGCCTATGTATATATGTATACAGGTACATAGACAAACAGACAGATGGATAGATAGATAGATAGATAGATAGATAGATAGATAGATAGATAGAATATATATGTGAAAACCTAGACTCATTTGTTCCATTTGAAAATTTGGTTGTAAATTTACCAGCTTGAGAATATTTTGCTGTTATTCACTGTAGAACTAGAAGAGTTCATTCTACAAATTTGATTTTAATAGATTTTTTTTTAGATTTTCCCTTAAACCTATTGTTGACAATGCCTTTTCCAATGCCACCCTGCAGGCCTGGTTTCCCTCTTTAGATCAATACCCCAGGTCCTCCTGGCCAACCTCTTTTTTATCATTTTCCCATTTCTTCTTTTCAGATATCAACTTTTTTGTTCTGTGAAACTCATAACTAAGGTGACTAACATGGTTCAGCAGCACATCTGATTCCTTTGTGCCTCTCTTGGTCAATGACAAAATTCCCCAACAGAATGCTGCTTCTGACTATCATGCTGACAGCCTTGCTATTGCTAGAAACACAACTTGTCTGAGATGGGATACTGCTCTCCCAATTCCTCAGTCTCCTCTGTGGACCAAGTAATGGCTTCTCTAGGCTGTGAGTCCCAGGAGACTTTATAATCTTGTTTCCCTTTGCCTTCTTGGGCACCCTGGCATTCCAGGCCCAAGAGAGACCCCAGATTGCAATCTCTTCTTGCCTCAATTAAAGATCCTTTATTATTACTATTCTGGTAGTTTTCTTTCATTCAAGTTGATGAGAAAAGGAGCCTGATTGGCAAGGCCAAGTTCTGGAGGAGATGGGAGAGAATAGTTTTGAGATATAGAAACGAAAATGGGGAGCTGAAGGACCTCATTAATTGGCTTCAATCTGTTCAGTTCCTTGAGGGTAAGGACCTATTCCTTACATTTTTATCACTATTCTTGAATACACATAATGTTCAATAATGTTTAATAGATAGTTGTCAAATAGTTGAGGATGAAAAAGCCAGACAATGGTAAATTATTATCAAGTGTTTGATTGTGTAATGCACAATAATAAGAAGATGCCATTTTCTTGCTAGAATTTTCCCATTGAACAGATAGGGTGGAGTCATATGAAGACTTAGATGACTAGAGTTTGGATTTGATCCAGTAGACAGCAGGGAGCCCCTGTTGGTCCTTGAGCAAGGAAATGGCAAGACTAAAGCAGTTGAAGGATCATAATAGATGAGGTTAGCCTCAATATGTGGGATAGGTTGGAACAGAGAGGGAGTGGAGACAAAGAGACTTGTATGGAGCCTAATGCAATAGGTGTGACCTAATGAGGGGTGGGACCTCAGGATTGGAGCCAGCCAAATGGACTTGGGTGGTGCTACTGGGAATAGAGTAAAAGAAATAAAGCAGTTGGAGACATTTGAAAGAAACAATAGGATTTCCTGACTGATTGGATAAGAGAAGGGGAAAGAGCAATACCAGAGCACTGTGGCTCAACTAATAGAAAAGAGAAAGAAGTTGGTACAGTGACCTGGTTAGGGGTTTTAAAAATAAATTTGGGTTTTGATATGATGGCTTTGAATTAATGGAGAGAACTTCAAACTAGAGCTAGAATTAAACAGCTCCAGTCATAGCCCCCAAACATATCCCTCCCTCCATCTTCTACTCCCCATTCTCAAAAATACAACATGACAGATGCATGATGCTTAGTTTTCTACTGTGTGTTGCTGTAGTTTTATAAAAACAATGTGGTGGTTTTTTTTTAGCAAATTCTGTGATTAAATCAAGCAGCAGCTTTGCTATTTACAAACACATTGCAGCTGCATTCAAAATGCAATCTGCCATCATGAATCCAAAGGACTCTCCTCATCCAAGACAAATCCTGCAAATTGGGACTGGGAGAATGAGACATCACCTCTAGGGCCTTTAGATCAGAAGCCCTCCTGCCTCCTTCTCTTACAATTTTTGTGCTTCATTTTCTCTGGCAAAACAGAACTTTCAGAAAACTTTTCTTTTCTAAATTTGAAGCATGATTAACTAAGGCTCTAAACTTTGTTCACATGACCCAAACCAAGAAAGCCATCAACCTAGTTGTAGGCTCTTTATCAGAGCCAGTTCCAGAATTCCTTGCCATGCAGTAGTCCAGAGAATAAGCCTTTATTCAGCCAGGGACTGTGCTAAGCTCTTCATGAATATTATCTCATTTGATACTTAGAACACCCTTGTGAGGTGGGTGCTATTTTTATCTCTATTTTACAGGTGTGTGAACTGAGGCAGTCAAAAGTTAAGTAACTTTCCCAGGCTTACACAGCTAGTACATCTCTGAGGCTGAATTTGAACCCTCATTTTCTTGACTCTGGGCCCAGGTTTCTATCCACTGTGCCACCTAGATGCTTAAATTTTTACCAAACCTGCCAAGTATTCCCCGCCATGATTTCTTTGTATTTTTTCTTCCTGTTTTAAAATGTATGCCCTCTTCAAAGCATGTTTAATATATCTCGTCATTTCATTCATGGTTCAATCTTCAGGATACTTTCTGTATATCCAAAAGAGTTTGAAAGACAAAAGAAGGGGCACTGTCATGTGAATAATTTTCACATATATACTTTGAAAAACTATTTTTGTTGTTGTTGTTCCCTTTCGGTTAGAAACCAAGACTATAAAAATGGAAGTGGGAGCTGAATTTGCCAAAGTGTGCTTGCTGTTTCCAAGGTAAATCTGCTATTCTCTGCATGCTGAAAAATGGCATGCTTCCTCCATTCAAAATTACACTTCCTACACAACATACGTTGTCCTTATCACCAACTTCCTCGGTACCCTGGAAAAGCTAAAAAGCTTCCTGCCCAGAGTGAAAGTCCTTTCTGCACAGTGGGTGAGATCAGTGATGTCTAATTTTTTTCATTGAGATCATCAGAGAAGAATTTCTGGGTCAGAGTCCTTTCAGAAGACCTCTTGACATTTGGCTTGCCCAGACACCCTACAGATATTACCCCAAATGAGTTACTTGCAGCAAATTGTTTAGGAAAGCAGAATGCCAAAAATCTCAAGCAACGAAAAGGAGGAATACTTAAATAATGGAACTTTTTTTCTTCTTCTAAGAACAAAAGTTTTCTGTCTGGAGGCACAGATGGTAGAAAAGCAAATAGACAGATTGTTCCCTGGTGCGGCACAGACTTAGACTTACCAGATTCAGCACTGTCAAGTATCTCCACTGGCCTCCATACTGTATCTCTTTTGGTAATTGCTGCTTTGATATCAGGATGGGGAGATAAAAGTTGATGAAAATATACCAGCCCCAAACAAGAAAGTGGTATATGCACACAAATGATCTTGCCATGGCTTAGCTCAGACCAAAGCCCCGAAAGCAGTTTTTCTGCTCATTCAACCACCCAGCAATTGAATCTCTTCACCCTGGTCACTGCTCAATAAAATCACCATCTCCACCCACTCCCCTGGAAAGTGAATTTCAACACTCTTGAACTTTGCTTCCTCTTCCAGTCTTCTTTCATAATAAATGTGGGAGACAGGTTTGCAGGGCTTTAGATGGTCAGCATGTAAGTCCATTCATAAATTTTGACAGTTTTAGGCTTATATAAATTATGTTTTGTTTTTTTCTTCTAGACGGGGAGGAATTCTTGAAAGTCTCGGCAATAACCAAACTTCCCACTAGTTAGCTGATTGGGAGGAGAAGAGAGGAAGCCTATTCACCAGCCTCCTTATCAAAACATGATATTGTCATCCATACTACAGTGACAGACTTCATCAGGTTTTGTTTTTCATCTGCACTGTCCAGAGACAAAGAAAAGAAAAAGAAGATAAAAGAAATATTTATCAGTCCATTCACTAAACAGAAGAGTAAGAGGATAAAGATGAGGGTAGAGGTCAGGCACAGAAAGGAGGCTTTATCTGAGAATACTTTGACCTGCCTAGACAAGAATAACCAATAGTTATTATAGTTATTATAGATTTGCACAATTAGCTTGGGAAATTATGGGAGCCTCCAGGTTATTTGAGAGGTGAAATTTATATGCAAATTCCATGTCTTATCAAGTCTATCAAATATTTATTAAACATCTACTTTGTGCCAAACATTGTTGGCTACTGGGGATACAAAGCAAAAAAATGAAACTGTCCACATCTTCAAAGAATTTAAATTTCATCAGAGTAGACATGTAACATATCATTATATACAAGAAAAATGCAAGGCAAAAAAATATTGGGGTGGGGGGCAATAGTTGTTTATGGCTATATACTATAAATTTTCCAGGTCTTTATTTCCTCATCTGCAAAGTAAGAGGGAGGGATAAGATTGGTCACTAAAGGTCATGCTTTGACTACTTTGTACTATAGATGAGGGTCTGTTTCCTCATTTATAACTAGATGGCCTCTTTAGTCCTTTCCAGGTCTAAATCTAACCTAATTACTGCTGATGTCAAAATGGAGCTAATTACTCTCTCCTTCTCCCTCCTTCTCCCACCAAGAGGTTTCTGGTAGGAGCAATATCCTAATCCCTTCCCCTATATAATTTAGGCTAGGTTTTTTTTTTCTCTCTCTTAAGGTATTGTAGCCATCCTTGAGATATGATTGGTTCATTGGGAAATGTCCATCATTAAGTCACTATTAAGTCACAAATGTTCAGTAAAAAAAAAAAAAAAAAAAAAAAAAAAAAAAAAAAAAAGCCTAAAGCCTAAGAAACAGCTAAGAGTTTGAAACTATGCCTTACTCTCAGTTAGACCAGTGTATGTGTTGGCTGCCATGTATACTTCTGTTGGGCATTTCTGTCACAGGAAGCCAAAAGAGAGGCTTGAAAAGTCTTGAAATGCTCAGCATATGGGAAGAGAAAGGCCTGGAAGATGGAATCATTCCCTTTAAAGTCTCCTGAGTGGATGGCTCTTCCTGGCCCTATGGTCAATCCTTTCTGAGGCTGTTTGATTATAGCCCTTGTCCCTATCTTGCTACTACATCATCCCAAAGTGCCAAGCCCTTCAGTACTGAGATCAAACACAGCTAGGGCAATATGGCACCAGAGCCATCCAGCTGTAACCTTAACACATATGACACTAAAGATGTTCAACTCCAGGCATGCTCCATGAGTCCATGATCTGGGATTGAACAGGGATTCCTTTAATTACACTCATTACACTAAGAGTCTATGACTCTAAGGGAGTAGTTGAGTAATCACATCATCTAGTTCATTCCTGTTCAACCTTGGGCAGTGATTTATTTAGGTCTGGTTAATTGAACTCATCAAAGACAGTGAAGTGTATCTATGTATGTGTGTGTTTGTGTTTTACTATTTTCTTTTGACATTTTTCTTCTTTTTTCTCATTTGCTTTTGATGTTAATATTGTATTAGTCATTGTTCTATTCTTTCAATCTAAAGACCTTTTACTTAGCAAAGAAACATCTGAATCTAGGCATTATCAAATCTGAATTTAACTCTTTTCATCATCATGACCAGGTGCCTCACCTTCTCTTGATAGAATAATTAAAAACAAAAGAAAAGGTTTTTTGCCCTTGATTTCCACATTGTTTTTAGCTCATTCTGAGCTGTAGTGTTCCTGACACTATTCTCATAGGACTGTGACACACTTTTGCATTTATTCTCAATTACATGCCCTTCTTTTCCTTTTCTATATATGCGTTTTTAAAAACCCAAGTGAATCAAAAAGTTTCCTGTGTATTCACATGAATCTTCCTGGAACTTCCTCCTTTTCTTCTCCATGGAAATTGCTTCCTTTTGCACCTTTAGACTTTTGTCAGAGAGTCATTGAGAGTTTTTCATACAACTTGAGTTGACTTTTCTGGTAGAATTGGTTCACCTTTGCTGATTTTGAATGCTTTGGAATATGATCCTAAAATCAGGGTCATGATGAACTATACCACACTTGCCTCTCCTCTATTTTAGATTCTGAGATAGTATATTAATTCCCCTAAATTCCAGATTCCCTAGAGGTTCAAAGCTACTTCAGCAAGTAGTTGTATTTGTTGGTGAAATTTAATTCCAGTATAACAATTCCCCTACTTTGTTCCTTCGCCATTTTTGTTTATTTATTTGTTATATTATGTCCCCAGGTATCTCCCTTCTTCCTTTCCCTCACTAAATTCTCATTCACATATGAGAAGCACACAACTTGACCTTAGTTAATTCTTTACAATTGGTCTTTCAGGTTTATCTTTTTATGTTTCTTCTAATTTTTATAGATCAAATATTCTATTAAATTCTGGTCTTTTCTTCAAGAATATCTGAAAGTCTTTTATTTAATTAAATAGCCATTTTCCCCTGGCATGATTATGCTCAGTGTTGTTGGATAGGTTATGCTTGATGTAAATCCAGTTCTTTTGCTCTTCAATATAATGTATTCTACATCATTTGTTATTTTAATTCAAAGTTACTATGTCTTATGTTATCCTGACTTTAGCTCTATAGTATTTAAATTCACTTTCTGAAGGATGAAATCTTCAAGGGAAGTTAAGGAATTACTAGCTTTTCTTGCTTTTGGCAGAAAAAGAATTCCAGCAAATGTTTGGATAATGAAGTCCCCCATCACAACTATATCATGCCACATTGCTATGTTTGCTCTGTGTTTCCCAAACTCTTTCTCTCTTTCGTCCATCTGTACAGGTGGTCTCATATAGTTAGATGCCAGTATTGTTTTGTCACTGCCTCTTTTGATGAACGTCTAATTGTTTTTTGTCATGCTTCCCACCCCAAATAGTTTTTCTTGAATTTCCTTACAGGAGCATATCTGCTTCTCTGAAGACATTCTCCCTATTCCTTTTTTGGGGAAAAAAGCCCTTTTCAAGTGATACTTTGTTCATGAGTTCATTTCTCTTTATCTTTATGACACCTTGGTGTCATTATGATTTTTTCGTTATGATTTCTAATACATCTTGCTTGTTACCCATATAGTATATATATATATATATTATATACCCATATATATTATATGAATTTCTGAGTAGCTTCCTTGCTATTATTTTCCTTATATTATAGCCATTCTTTGTGATATATAAGTTGGTTCACATTTAGCTATTTTCTTCCTCTCTCCTTTTTCATTTTAAATTCTTTTTTATTAGATTCTCAGAATTCTAGGCAAATAGATTTTTTTTAAAACTCTTAACCTTCCATCTTAGAATCAATACTGTGTATTGGTTCTAAGGTAGAAGAGTAGTAAGGTCTAGGAAATGGGGGTCAAGTGATTTGCCCAGGGTCATACAGCTAGGAATTGTCTGATGCCAGATTTGAACCTAGGACCTCACATCATGAGGCCTGGCTCTCAATCCACTGAGCTACTCAACTGCACCCCCAGACAAATACATTTTGTAACATATTCTCTTAGGTAGATTCTATCCCTGGCCAGAAGTCTATCATTTCTAGATTTTAAGCTTTTAGAAATCCGAATCCCAATTTAAGACACCATCTTTTTAACCAGCTCTTGCCTTTCCAAACTTGCTTTTGTATTTGAAGTCTTTCCCTTTGGTCAACAGAAATGATGAAAATATAACCTATGTTCCTCAGTTCTTCAATTTTTCTGCCTTAGACTTCATAATCCTCAACCATGCTTTTGAGATTTCTTTTGAAAATATCATTTACTTGCACATGAATCACCAGAACTGAATCATAGTTATCTATTGCAGTTGAAGAAACTCCATGAAGGAACTCCCTAGGAAGGCAACAGAACTCTGTTGCTATTATTAGTTGGAAAGACAGCTGTCTCAGTACCACCTAGAAGTCAGTCAACAAGAATTTGAGAAAAACAAACTGAGTAATAGAAATAAGTGAGACATAGTAGATCATTATGGAAATATATTTTGAATGATAATACATGTATAACCCAGAAATTAAAAAAAATATTTCCTGTCTTCAAAGAGCTCACATTCTAATATGGGAGACAAAATGCAAGCCACTATGTGCAGACAAGATAAACATTAGGTAGTGACTAAATACCACTATGTATCTCTTCTCTCATCCTTAATGGATGATCCTTATCTGACTTCTCTGGATCTACATTATCCAATTCCATCTTATAGAGTAAGTTTTCCCTCTTCCTCTAATTGCTATGGACTTCCTTATGCCCCCACCAATAATTTGTATTTATTTTGAAAGGTATTGCCATACTTATAGGTATATAGGCTCTGTCTCCTCCCACACCTTGTAGAATGTAAAATCTCGTAGGCAGAATTATTTTATTTTTTCTTTGTATTCTTAGAGCCTAGCATAGTTTTTGGCACTCATATAGTAGGTTCTTAAATCCTTTTTGACTAATTAGTTCTTGATGGAAAAATGATTGCTACTTCTTCAGAAGGTTCAACTCTCTCCTCTTTAATAAGAACATTATATCTAGTTTTTAGTTCCAAATATTTAGTACTCCTTTCTTTCATCTGGGCATTATAATTTTTTAAATCTCCTGACACAGGTTAGGATTTCCTTCTTCCATCTTCAAAACAGTTCTCTTTTATTTTACATGAGAAATCTTTTGATCATTTTTTCACCTTCATAACTTAGAGATTAGAGAAATGTTCTTTAAGTCACTTGTAGAAGTCACATTTGTTTTATGGGAATATGCTGGGCTAGTTTCTCTTTAAAAGGGCAGGGAGCCTCTTCTTGGCATCTGACTGGTTCAAGGGATTAGGATTTGAAACTTGGTCATGGTTTCCTGGATGCCAGAGGTATAAAAAGCCAAGCCTATGGGGAGTTATGGTTCTTCAAGATTGACAGAACCCCCTACTGCCAAAAAAATCAATAAATCTTTCTTATTCTTTGATGTTGCCATAACAAATATTAAGGTAGAGGAGAGAGTAGTAAACATAGCCTCTTAAAATCACTTGTTGTTAAGTAAAATTCTCATTGACTTTTGTATGATCCAGGAGATTTTCATTGTATTCTAATCCAAATCTTAAATCATTAGGCTGACACTTACTAAGGAGTCAGACTGGCCTGAACTTTGAGCACAGAGAACAATTACTAAGCTGTGGGAGAAAAATAAAGCTAGCTCTCTCTATAGAATATTTTTCTCTAAAAAGTTATCATATTTCCTTTACTTTCTTAAAAGATGTTTAATTAATGTTTTCAGTTTCCTTTATTATCAATTGTCCTAAGTATTTCTCCTCCTCTCCTTCCCACAAAACCATTCCATTTAACAAATAGTATTTTTTAGAAAGAAAAAAACCGGACAAGTGACCAATAACATTGAAAAAGTCTGAAAACACGGGCAATGTATAATACCTTGGGACCTCCTCTATTCACAAAGAGAAAGATTAGGGCCATCCTCTCTTCTTATGCTTCTTCATTCAAGTCTTGTTTGATCTCTATTATTCTGTACATTTATTTTTGAGCGTTGGCTGTGTAGTTTTACTTTTACATGGAAGATTTATACATATTTACATTGTAGTTTTACATTTATATTTACATTGTTGTAAGGTACAAAAATTGATTTATTGATTCATGATCTATACATAGTTTATTTCCAATCAGTATCACTCAGTTTAGTGTGATGATATAACTAATTATTCAACATACCCATATTCACATGTCATCAATAAGTTTGATCATGTAGATTTTGTCCCAGATCATCTTCATATCATATTAGAGAAATATCATGTACTTGGGGGCCATAAGAAGCAGGATTAAGACTGTATACTGAGACAGCTAGGTAGCTTAGGGATAGAGAGCCAGGCCTGGAGATGGGAAGACCTGGGTTCAAATCTGGTTCCAGATATTTCTTAGTTGTGTGATCCTGGGCAAGTTACTTAAACCTAATTGCCTAGTCCTTACTACTCTTCTGCCTTAGAAATAATACTTAATATTGGTTCTAAGACAGAAGATGAGGGTTAAAAAAAAGATTACATAGTAAGAGCCATGAATGCACTTGCAAAACCACAAAAACATCTTAACTAGAGGACCTCCAACCGTATGATCTGATAAGTAAATACAAACGTGAGGAAGGGGATCATCTAGACATCCAGATCTCTCTCTTCAGACATTTTCCTCTCACCTAACTTGGGGAGACAAGCATCCCATTGTCCATCCCTTAGTCAGTGTTGTGTAGACATCCTGCCCATCCTGTGAGAAGAGATGACTCTCATCTTATCCTTTTTATGACCACTCATAGAAAGTCCTCATGTTATTTTAGATTTATTTTATGAGCCCCTAGACCCTTTTTCATTTTCTTCTGTTGCCCAATATTGGATGGTATTCTGCTCTACCTGCCCTATTGCCTTGGGATTGCCTATGTGACTATGGAATACCCAATGAAAATTTGTATTTTCTGGTGTATTATCTGAACTATTTGGGACCTAAAAGTTATAAAATCTATACTGGTGAGCAAGGAAATGTAACAGATTGTGAGGAAGATCTGAGGTTCCATTCATTGAAGGTGGCTAAGTCTGTTTAATAAGTGGTTATTGACTCAGAGTTCTGCAGTTTTACTGCAGATTGGACAGATTTGCTTCGAGACATGCAATTATTGTCTTCTTGACTCTGCTTATTTCATGCTTCATCAGTTCAGGTAGATCTCTCTGTGCTCTGTATTCATCACACATCATTTCTTATAGTAGAACAATATTCCATTATATCAATTTATCACAATTTGATCAATCCTTCCCCAACTGATGGGAATCTACTTTGTTTCCAGTTTTTTAGTATCACAAAAAGCCTTGCTATAAATATTTTGATGGATATAGGGACTTTCTTCTTATGAATGTCTTTCTTGAAGTACATACTCAATAATGGAGTCTCTGATTCAAAGAGTATGGGCATTTTAGTGACTTTATATACATAATTCCAAATTGCTTTTCAAAATAGTTGTATCATTTCACAGCTACACCAACAATGTATTAGTGTGTCTTTTATTCCATTTATGTACTTCCTGAAAGCAAGATCTTCAGGCTTTGCCATTCTATCTGGTAAATTATTTCTACACCTTTTTTTTTAAAATGCCTTGTTTCCCTTTGGAAATCCAAAAAGGCATCAAATGAGAAAAAGAAGGCAGGAGTGGCTATTATGATTTCTGACAAAGCCAAAGTAAAAATAGATATGATTAAAAAAGACAGGGAATGTCATTACATCCTGATTAAAGGCAGTATAAACAATGAGGAATTAACACTGCTCAATATGTATGCACCAAGTGGCATAGCATTCAAATTCATAAAGGAGAAACTGGCAGAGCTCAAGAAGGAAATAGATAGTAAAACCATAATAGTGGGAGATCTAAATATTCCTCTTTCAGATCTAGATAAATCAAACCAAAAAATAAATAAGAAAGAGGTAAGAGAGGTGAATGAAGTCCTAGAAAAATTAGATTTAATTGATATGTGGAGAAAAATAAATAGGGACAAAAAGGAATACACCTTCTTTTCAGCTGCACATGGTACATTATAAAGATTGACCATGTAATAGGGCATAGAAACATCGCAAACAAATGCAAAAGAGCAGAAATAATAAATGTAACCTTCTCAGATCATAATGCAATAAAAACAATAATTAGTAAGGGCACCTGGACAGGCAAATCAAAAACTAATTGGAAATTAAATAGTATGATTCTACAAAACCAATTAGTCAAAGAAGAAATCATAGAAACAATCAACAATTTCATTGAAGAGAATGACAATGATGAGACATCTTACCAAACTCTGTGGGATGCAGACAAGGCAGTACTCAGGGGGAAATTTATATCCTTGAGTGCATATATTAACAAAATAAGGAGGGCAGAGATTAATGAATTGGGCATGCAACTCAAAAAAATTAGAAAGCGAGCAAATTAAAAATCCCCAGATGAAAACTAAATTAGAAATACTAAAAATCAATGGAAATCTGAAAAACCAATTGGCAGTTCAACAAACCAACTGACCCCTTCTCAAAATATTGCTTTTGAATTCAGAGATTGAAATAAATGAGATTATAGAAATCTCTAATTACATTAGACTCTAATTATCATTATAAGTTCTTGGACACCAGATTATGATAATAGACTAGAAGATCTTATGCAAACTGGCTCCAGATGGAACCTCAGAGATCCTCTAGTCCAATCCCTTGCTAAATCCCTTTACAACACTTATGACAAGTAGCTGTCCAACATTCACCTGAAAATCTTCAATGAGGGGAGAATCCCTTACATTGCTAGGTAGAACCATTCCACTTTTAGATGTCTTTAATCATTTGGAAATCTTTCCTTATATTGAGCTAAAGCCTGACTCTGCAACTAAATAAAACCAAACCAAACCAACCAAACAAACAAAAAAACCTCTTACCTTCTGTCTCAGAACTAGTTCCAAGTATTGATTCTAAGGCAGAAGAGTGATGCAGGCTCAGCAGTTGGGGTTAAGTTACTTGTCCAAGGTCACACAGCTAAGAAGTGTCCAAGATTATATTTGAACCCAGAATTTCCCATCTACAGATCTGGCTCCCTATCCACTATACCACCTAGCTGCCCCTTCTTTGTAACTCTCCCCCCACACTCCTAGAGCTGACAAGCCATTCAATCTGGACTATACACATATGATACCACAAACATATTTCCATATTATTAATTTTTATAAGTGAATAACATTTTTGAATAATCTTTTAAAACCCAAATCTCCAAACATATGTCTAAATAAACAAGAGATGAATCATATGATTTCATCTGCATTTATACTCCAACAATTCTTTCTCTTGAGATGGATAGCATTCTTTTTCATATGTCCCTCAGACTTGTCCTGGATCATTATATTGCTGTTAGTAGTAAAGCCTACCACATTTGATCATTCCACAATATTACAATTACTGGGTATAATGTTCTGGTTCTGCTTATTTCACTCTACTTCAGTTCATGTAAGATTTTCCAGCTCTTTCTGAAATCATCCTGTTCTTCACTCTTTTTAGCACAATAGTATTCCATCACCATCATGTCCCCTTAGTTTCCAATTCTTTGCCATCACAAAAAGAACAGCTATAAATATTTTTGTACAAGGAGATCCTTTCCCATTTTTTTACTTCTTTGGAATACAGATCCAATAGTGGTATTTACTGAATCAAAAGGAATTCATTCTTTTATAGCCCATTGGGCATAATTCCAAATTGTCTCTAGCAGTGGTTGGATCAATTCACAGCATCACCAGCAAAGCATTAATGTCCCAATTTTGCCACATACCTTCCAACATTTATCAGTTTCCTTCACTGTCATTTTGGTTAATCTGATAGGTGTTACATGGTACCTCATTGTGGTTTTGATTTGCATTTCTCTAATCAAGAGGGATTTAGACCATTTTTATATGACTATTGATAGCTTTAATTTCTTCATCTGAAAACTGCCTATTCACATCCCTTGCCCATTTATCATTTGAGGAATGACTTGAATTCTTATAATTTTGATTTAGTTCTTTATATATTTGACAAATGAGACCTTTATTGGAGAAATTTGTTATAAAAAATCCCGCCCCCCAGTTTGTCGATTCCCTTCTAATCTTGGTTGCTTTTGTTTATATGAACCCTTTTAAATTTAATATAATCAAAAATATTCATTTTACATTTTGTTTTTTACATTTACAAAATTATTACATTTTACATTTATCTCTTGTTTGGTCACAAATTCTTCTAATACCACTTTTTGGGCTTAAATCATAAACCTATCTTGACATTACCTCTGTATAAGATGTGAATTCTGATTTCAGCCCAATTTTTGCTATACTGTTTCCCAATTTTTCCAACAGTTTTTTAATCAAATAGTGAGTTATTATCCCCAAAACTAGGATCTTTGTGTTTATCAAACACTAGATTGCTGAGGTCATTTACCCCTAGTCTATTCCATTGATCTACCCTTCAATTTCTTAGCTATTACCAAATTGTTTTGAGGATTACTGCTTTAAAGTACAATTTATGATCTGATACTGCAAGGTTGCCATTCTCACATTTTTTTATTAGTTTCCTTGATATTCTTGACCTTTTGTTCTTCCAGATGGATTTTATAATTATTTTTTCTAGTTCTATGAAATTGTTTTTTGGTAGTTTGATTGATATGGCACTGAATAAACAAATCAATTTAGGTAGGATTATCATTTTTATTGTATTAGCTCAGCGTAACCATGAGCAATAAATGTTTTTCCAGTTGTCTAGATCTAATTTTATTTGTGTGAAAAGTGTTTTATAATTGTGTTTATATAATTCCCATGTTTGAATTGGCAAATAGATTCCCAAATATCTTATGTTGTCTAGAGTGATTTTAAATGGAATTTCTCTTTCTAACTCTTGCTGCCAAACTTTTTTGGAAATATATAGAAATACTGATGACTTACATGAGTTTATTTTCTATCCTACAATTTTGCTAAAGTTATTAATTATTTCAACAAGTTTTTAGTTGATTTTCTATGATTCTCTAAGTATACCATCATATCATCTGCAAAGAGTGATAGTTTAGTTTCCTTATTGCCTACTTGAATTCCTTCAATTTCTTTTTCTTTTCTAATTGCTACCATTAGTATTTCAGATACTACTTATTTTAAGTAAAGGTATATATGTGCTTTCTATGCTTTCTAGTGTTTTCAAAAGGAATGGGTGTTCTATTTTGTCAAAGGCTTTTTTCTCCATCTATTGAGATAATCATGTGATTTCTGTTAGTTTGATTATTGATATGATAAATTATGCTTAGGGTTTTCTTAATATTAACCTAGTCTTGCATTCCTGCTAGAAATCCCACCTAGTCATAGTGAATAATCTTGGTGATATATTGCTATAGTCTCTTTCCTGGTATTTTATATAAGATTTTTGCATCACAAGCAAATTGGTCTATAATTTTCTTTCTCTGGCTTTGGTCTTCCTGACTTAGATATCAGCACCATTTGCATGGTATAAAAAGAATTTGGTAGGACTCCTTCTTTGCTTATTTTCCCAAGTAATTTGTAGTATTGGAATTAATTGTTCTTTAAATGTTTGATAGAATTCATGTGTGAATTCATCTGGCCCTAGGGAATTTTTCTTTGAGAGTTCATTGATGACTTGTTCAATTTCTTTTTCTGAGATGGGATTCTTTAAGTATTCTGTTTCCTCTTTTGTTAATCTAGGCACTTTATACTTTTGTAAATATTCATCTACTTCATCTAGATTATCAGATGTATTGTCATATAATTGGGCAAAATAGCTCCTAATAATTGCTTTTATTTTCTCTTCATTAGAGGTGAAATCAACCTTTTAATTTTTGATATTGGTAATTTGATTCTTTTCTCTTTTTTTCTAACCAAATTAAATAATATGCTATTTTATTTGTTTTTTTCATAGAACCAGCTCCTCATCTTATTTATTATTTCAATAGTTCTTTTACTTTAATTTTGTTAATTTCTACTTTGATTTTTAAGATTTCCAATTTAGTCTTTAATTGAGGATTTTTAATTTTTGTTTTTTCTAGTTTTTTTAGTTGCATGCCCAATTGATTGACCTGATTTTCCATAAACACTCAGCAATATAAATTTACCCCTGAGTACTGCTTTGTCTATATGCCATATATTTTGATATGTTGTCTCCTCATTGTCATTCTCTTCAATGAAATCAGTGATTTTTTCCTATGACTTGTTCATCAGTTTTGAAGAATTATGTCATTTAGTTTCCAATTAATTTTAATTGGTCTCTCCATGGACCCTTACTAATTATATTTTTTTTGCATTATGATCTGGAAAAGTTGCATTTATTATTTCTGCTTTTTTGCATTTGATTGTGAAGACTTTATGTTCTAGTGCATGGTCAATCTTTATATATGTACCATGTGCTGCTGAAAAGAAAGTATATTCCTTTTCATCACCACTCTCATCCTCCCCTCCACTGTAACAGATCTTCCCCTCACACCTTTTTATGTGATATAATTTACTCCATTTTACTTCTCTCTTCTCATTTCTCTTAGTACAATACTCTTTTTCAACCCTTTTTTAAAACATATTCTAAATAGCTTATGACCACACCCTATGTCTATGTATACTTCTCCAAGCTACTATAATGATAACAATTTTTAAGAGCTACAGATTTCATCTTTCCATATAAGAACATAAACAATTTCACCTTCTTGAAGTCCTTAATTTTTTTCTCTTTCTAATTTATCTTTTTTTATGCTTCACTTGTATTTTGTCTTTGGACTGTCTTTGGACATCAATTTTTCAGGTTAAGTCTGGTCTTTTCTTCAGAATTGCTTGGAAATTTTCTATTTTATTAAATGACCATACTTTTCCTGAAAGAATATAGTCAATTTTGATGGATAGGTTATTCTTTGTTATAAACTCAGCTCCCTTGTCTTCCAGAATATCATATTCCAAGCCTTGCAGTCCTTCAAAGTGGAAGCTGCTAAGTCTTGTGTAATATGGACTGGAGCTCCATGGTATTTCAATTGTTTCTTTCTGGTTGCTTGCAGTATTTTCTCCTTGGCCTAGGAACTCTTGAAATTGGTTAAAACAGTGATGGGTAAACTATGGCCCACAGGCCAGATTCAGCCCCCTGAAATGTTCTATCTGGCCTCTCAACATTATTCATAATCTGATGAATACAATGAATAGGATACAATACAATGAAATTTTAAAAGAGTTGCTTTAGAAACAGACTGACAGATGAGCATTTCCTTTTCTTTGGCACCCTCTTTGAAAAGTTTGCCCATCACTGGGTTAAAGCATTCCTGAGAGTTGTCATTTGGGGATTTATTGCAGGAGACGATCTGTGGGTTATTTCAATTTCTATTTTACCCTCTTGTTCAAGAATATCAGGGCAGTTTTCTTGTATAATTTCTTATAATATGATGTCTAGGCTTTTTTTTTGGTCATGAGTTTCAGGATGTCCAATAATTTTTAAATTGTCTCCCCTTAATAGATTTTCCGGTTCAGTTCTATTTTTCAATGTCATATTTCATATTTCCTTCTGTTTTTTCATCCTTTTGATTTTGTTTTATTTTTTCTTGATGTTTTTTGAAGTCATTAGCTTCCATGTATCCAATTCTAATTTTTAAAGACTAAATTTCTTCATGACCTTTTGATCCTCTTTTTCCATTAGATTTATTCTACTTTTCATGTCACTCTTTTCTTCATTGGATTTTTGTGCCTCTTTTTCCAGTTGACCAATTTTGCTTTTTAAGCTGTTATTTTCTTTTTGCATTACTTTCATTTCTTTTCCTCATTTTTCTTCAACTTTTCTTATTTGTTTTTTTAATTCCTTTTTGAGTTCTTCCAAAACTTGAAACCAATTCCCATGGCTTTTTTTTTAAGTTTTGCATGTGTTTGCTTGAATCTCATCATCCTCTATTGGATCTATGCTTTGCTCTTTGTCCCTATAGAACAGGGGTCGGCAACCTTTTTGGCCATGAGAGCCATAAACGCCACATTTCTTTAAATGTAATTTCGTGAAAGCTCCTGTAACAGTACTCACTCCTGTAACAGCGCCTGAAAAATATTGACTTTATTGATCCTGCAGAAAGAGCCATATCTGGCCCTCAAAAGAACCAGATATGGCTCGAAAGCCATACGTTGCCAACCCCTGCTATAGAAATTTTTAAAGTTTAATGTTTCTTTTGTATTTGTTCTTTTGTTGGTATAACCCACTTCCCTAGATCCTGAAATTACTCTATGCCCAGTTGCAGAATCTGGAGCAATAGGTGAGGGTGTGGTTGGCCAGCACTCATCTATGTTCATTTTTGCTTCCATTGTTCCATGAAAATCAACTTTCTTTGCCTACCTTTTAAGTTGTGTTCAGCAAGAGCACTCCCTAACTCCATCTTGCTATTGGTTATTGACTATTGCCATTTTGAGATTCTTTTTAAATATTGGTTTAGAAGGATTGTCAGAGCATTTTCAGCTTTCACTGCTACAAAGCCACCATCTTGGCTCTACCCTTACTATTCTCCACAAAATTTACTCATAAGCTTTTCTAGATATTCTTTTATTTAGTGTAAAGGACAACTAGAAGCGTAAGAGTTCAAGGAAACCATTGGTTTTACTAAATAGAGGTGCAAGTTAGATGACATCATCTCCCAGCATGCTTAGTAACCCTCAGACAAAACCTATCTACAGATTGGACCTGAGAAGAGGATTTATAGACTTCTAGTCCATAAGTGCCTACATTAGTTTTCAGGTTAATTTCTGTAGTACAGAGAGAGGGGGACATAGCAGTTTTGCAGGCTTTGGCTGAGTTCTAATGTCAGTTAGGAGTTTAGAATCTTGGAGAAGAGTTGTTGTTGGACCTGGGACCTTGTGGAGAGAGCCAGGGCCAGCTGAGCTTCTGTATCTCCTTTCTGAAGATTGAAAACCTAGCCTAGTTTTGGAGTGTTTTTTGAGATTTGTTAATTTAGATAAACCCTTTGAATCTCCATACTCTACCTCATTTCCCTATCTTCCTTTCCCTTACCTAAATGTCAGTGAGGAGTGAATAAGGAGAGTGAATCAGAGAGTAGTTTCAAATCTCTGAGAGTTCAGCTATACTCTTGCAGTACTTTATCTAGAGAGGTTAGGTAGCCATCATCATAATCCCTTTTGATTTCAAAATCACCTTGAGAGCTGAGTTAAGGCTGGACCTTGCTTAAACTCAATCCCTGCTTCCCTTCCCCCACCTGAGGTTTCTTTAAGCAACTATTAGGGCTTCCTTTAATTCCTTTTACCTGACAATTTAACCTGAGAAGACAATAAACCCCTTTTGTGTTTAAAACAGACCTGTTAGTTACTTTGTCAGTTAATTAGCAAGAAAAGGGAAGAAGAGGAATAGAATCAACATACTCTGGGCTTGAAGGGAAGCCGGGGTATCCATCTTGAAGGACGGTGTAACTGCAAACTAGTCCCTTCCTGTGAAATAAACTAAAGCCTGTAGTTAATTTCAATCAGTCTATTTCCCTTCAGTTTGTCTTTAGTCTAAGTCCTAGTCTATAAGCCCTGCTGCTCTTTGCCTGTTTAGATTAATTCATCCTCTCTCTGGAAAATTTTGTTACCTCAGTGTTATATTCCCTGACTTCAGCCTCATATTATATCCTGCATCTCACTATTACATCCTACCTACAACCCATATTACCTACTTAGCAAGTCCCTGACAACATCCCTTCCAAATCCCCTTTAACATAACACCTTTCCCAAATTCACCTATAACATTTCTTTTATTATGGAGGAAGTAACAACTCAAGATGTCATAATTCTCTACTCTAACATTAGTTATATATAGAATATATGCTAAATTATAATATTTATTGGCAATTAGCTGGGCCACATAGCTCCCTAAAATAGCTTTAATTTCTTCTTTATTGGCAATTCCACCTTTTTCATTTTTGATACTGGTAATTTGGTTTTCTTCTTTCTTTTTTAAATCAAGTTAACTAATGGTTTATCTATTTTATTTATTTTAAAATAAATCTTAAAATATTAAATCTTATCTTAAAATCAGTTCCTAGCCTTACTTAATAGTTCAATGTTTTTTTTTACTTTTTACTTTCAAATGTATTAATCTCTCTTGATTTAAAAAATTTCCAATTTGGTGTTTAATTAGGGATTTTAATTTCCTCTTTTTTCTTTATTTTTTAGTTGCATGCACAATTAATTGAAGTGCTCTTCTTTTATTTTATTGTTGTAAGCACCTATAGAGATAAATTTCTCCCTAAGTATAGCTTTGGTTGTGTCTGATAAGTTTTGTTATGTTGTCTCCTAATTGTCATTTCTTTAATGAAATTGTTGATTACTTCTATGATTTTTTCTTTGTTTCATTCATTTGTTATGATAAGATTATTTGGTTTCCAAATAATTTTTTATCTTTCTCCTTATTGAATGTATTTTTTGTATTAACACCTGAAAAGTATGTATTTAATATTTCTGCTTTTCTACATTTGTTAATGAGGTTACCTATTATGTGGTCAGTTTTTGTGAAGGTGCCATGTACTGCTGAGAAAACCTCTATTCCCATTCCTCCAGAGAATTACCTTATCAAATTATCAAATTATCAAACTTGTAAGATTCTGGATTTTAATAATTTCTGCTATCATTTTCTATTTTATTTTATAGGTGATTTCATCCTATTCACACTCATAGTTATGATTACTAATTTTGTTTCCCTCATCTTATTTTCCTCATTTATCCATCACTTTCTTTCTCCTTTTAGTCTTTTCCTGTTCACAAATGTTTTGTTTTGATGACTACCTCCCTCAATTCTCTCTCCTTTTTGTCTACCCCCTTCCCTTTATTCCCTCTACACTCTCATTTCATTGTAGATTAATGGAGGTTTCTATAGCTAATTGAGTGTGGGTGTTAATCCTACTTTGAGCTAATTCCAATGGGAATAAGTTTCAAGTATCGCCCACCATCCCCTTATCTTTTCCTCCATTGTACTGATACTTCTACCCATTTCTCTTCTTTCCATGTGTTCCTCTTTCTGGTTCTTTGATTTTTTTAATAGCTCATCCTATTCAGTTTTCTTCCTTCTTTCCTACTATATATATACTCCTTTTCATTATTATAATAGTGATAAAGTTTTAAAATATCTTGACTACTTTGGGTATCCTGCATATTTTAAGTACTTTAAGTATCTCAAGTATCATAGTTATCTTAAGTATTTCAATTATCAACTTCCCATGTCTGACTGTACTCAATTCAATCTTACTGAAATTCTTAAGTTTTCGCTTTACCTTTTTATACTTTCTTGAATATTGAATTTGCTCATTAAATTTTCTTTTCAGCTGTTTTATTTAGTCATGAGTATGAAATTCCTCTATTTCTTTAAAATTTATCTCCCCTGCCTCCTCAAAAGAGTATTCTCAGTTTTTCTGGGTATGTGATTCTTGGTTGTAATACTAGATAACTTTCCTTTTGGAATATCATATTCCATGCCTTCTGGTCCTTTTTTGCAGAAGCTGCTAAGTCTTATGTAATGCTGACTGTGGCTCCATGATATTTGAATTGTTTTCTTCTGGATATTTGTAGTTCTTTTCCTTTGGCTGCAAGGAGGACATTTCCTAATTCTCTAAAATATTCTCACATTTCATAATTCAGCTACACATAAGGCCTAAAGCAATCTATTTCTGTCCAGTTTCTTCCTATTCAGCTCTTTCCTTACTACATTACATGCTGAAGATTAATTCCCAGGGCCACTTCCCACAGCCATTTCAAGGGCTTACATCCATTTTTAATAAAAAACAATTCTTTTCTCACATCTCTTTACTATAATATTAACCCTAGCTTTCACTGGATTTTAAGTCTAGCTAGGTCATTGTCAACCTTCTATATAACTTACTTAATTAGTGCCATTTGAATGTAGTGTCCTTAAGGACAAGAATTTTCTATTTGTCTTTACAGCCCTAGCACATAGCACAGAAATCAGCACAAAGTTGACTTTACAGGTATTATTTCACTTGATCTTTACAGCAAGGTTGGTGATGTTCTTATCCCCATTTTAAAGAAGAAATTGAGACTGAGAGAATTGAATGTGACTTTCCCAGAGTCCTCCAGCTAGCCCATGAGGCAGAATTTGAATTCAGTGGTCCTGACTTCAAGAATAGCCTATCTACCATGGCAGGTGGCTGCTTGTTGATTGAATGCAGATCTCAAATAGAAAAGTCAAATGATCTAATAGCTACTGGTCAGTTCTATTTATAGAGCAAATATAAGCAAATACAAAAAAATAAGGTCCATTTTGGCACCTGAAATATGATTGTTTGAGAGCACTGATGAATTTAAACCCCCAAGTCTAATCTGTAGCACATTAGAGAGGGAGAGAGAGAGAGAGAGAGAGAGAGAGAGAGAGAGAGAGAGAGAGAGAGAGAGTGTGTGTTTCCTCCAAAATGATGGGACAACATTCCCTACTCAGCACTCTTTGACTGGACTAATGAAGCCAGGACCTTAATTCAGAGCTAGCTCACATTGTCCTGTGCTTTGATCTCTGACTTGGCTTTCACGGTAGAAAGCAAAGCTCAGTTGTGTTATTGCCAGCACAGCAACAGAGCATGAGTCAGAGAGGGGGGAAAAGCCTTTTTCTAGCAGTTTTCAAGCTGCCTTGTCAGATCGGAGGTACAAATAACTGGTTCCACATGGGAAGCAATTATTTTATTTTATCGATTATATCTCCTACAGTAATTCACTTCAGCCTCAAATTATGTTATCATTCAAATTTGAAATAGATGATCATGTTGTTAGAGGAGATGGGGTGGTAGGGAAACTATTTGCCCTCAGAAGCTGACTTTAGACCCAGTACTTTATTTCCAAAGACACCCACATTCAAGTTATTCAGGAGGTTGGAGAGAGGTAGGTCACTTTCCACAGCTTTTTACAAAGAAACTTGGGTTTTTCATATAGATTTTTATAGCCTGAATTAATCATCAAAGTGCCTGAAACAGGCTCAAGGCTGTCTAATCAATACACAGCAGTTCCAGGCTCTTTGAATGCTTTTCTGAATTCTTTCTTTTTTGGGAGAACCAACCCATTTAGTAGTTGCACTTCAGAATCTGGTTATCAGCTTCTCCACCTGCACAAGAAGACACAGAAACATAGATGAAAACCACAGTCTTCTTGGAATAAACAACTGATGATTTACCACTTTCAGAAAGATGTTTTTGCTTTATTTGTTTCCTTAGGAAGGTTAAAAGACTTCCATTAAATCCCTCTTCTAATCTCTTTTTCCAATCCCAGAATAAAATTTTCAAAGTTTTTTTTTCATCTTTCTTAGACTACTACTTGTTCAGGGTCTGGACTTCAGGACCTGCTCAGGGATCATCAAACATAGCAGGGAACTTGTCTTAGACTGCTACTGGGCCCAGGCATGTAGAGAGCCATGTTATGGGTAAATGATCACCAGATTTTGATGGTCACTCAACTGTGGCAGGACACATAGCCCTCAGAGAGTAATGGAGAGCCTGGAGAGAATATCTTCTGCTGTAGATTAGCATTTCTCTGCCTGATTCAGGCAATCCTTTTTCAAATCTGGAGCCCAATGAGCCCTCTTCTCCTGATCACTGGTAGTAGTATGTAAGTCCTTTAAAAACCTCATTTTACTTGTTATAAAATACTACTTACATTACCATTTTCACAGGGCTGTCCTGAGGTTCAATTAAGTGATGGTACATGAAGCTTCTTTGTATTTGTTAAGCTAAACATAAGGGTGTGTGTGTGTGTGTGTGTGTGTGTGTGTGTGTGTGTGTGTGTGTGCATGTATTTTTTTAATTTAAAGACATGTGGGGCAGTAGAAAGAGAGCTAGGTTTTGAGTCAGAACCTGACCTAATTCCCACCTTTTCTACTTCTCATTATTTATGTGACCTTAGGCACATCACCTCATCTCTCTGATTCTCTTTTACTCATATGTAAAACAAAGAATCTGGACTAAGTATCTCTGATCTGTATTTCTGTTCTTAAAATATATGCCTCCTTATAATAAAAAAAAGGGGAAAGGATCTACTTGTATAAAAATATTCATAGCAGCTCTTTTTGTGGTGGCAAAAAATTAGAAAATGAGGGGATGTCCATCAATTGGAGAATCACTGAACAAATTGTGGTATATGTTTGTGATGGAATACAATTGTACTGTAAGGAATGATGAAATGGATGATTTCAGAAAAAGTCAGAAAGATCCACATCAACTGATGCAGAGTGAAATAAGAAGAACTGGGAAAACATATAGACACAGTAACAGCAATATTACATGATGATCAACTGTGAAAACTTTGCTACTTTCAGCAATGCAATGATCTGGGACAATAATGAAAAACTTATGTCTGAGAAAACTATCCACCTCCAGAGAAAGAACTGTTGGAATCAGATGGACAGATCAAAGCATACTATGTTTTACACCAGTGTATTTATGGTTTTATTTTGGGGTTTTGGTTTTGTACAACTATGTTCTTATAATAATGACCAATATGGAAGTGTGTTTTGCATGATAATGAAAATAAAATAAAATTTTAAAAAATCTGCCTTTTTTACTTGGCCTCTTCTCACCCTCTTGCTCTCAATGAGCCACTCAGACACTTAAATAACATTAATTCTATTAGTACTGGACTATAAATAGAACCTAAAGGCCAAAATATCACAGAAAGGGTTTCCCTTAGCCTGGAAAATAAAAGAAAAAAAATCACACTGTGTCAAGTGTATGCCAGCCATGCCATAATAAGAATGCAATTGACTAGATGTGGGACTTTGAACAAGTAATTTACCTTCAATGAGCCTCAGTTTCCTCATCTGTTAAATGAGGGGGTTGGACTAGATGGTCTCTCAGGTCCCTGTGAACTAGTCACTTGGTAGAACTTTAGCTATCAAGAATGGCAGGAAATGGAGGGGGATGGAATAGATTCTTCCAAAAATCCTGCATAAATTCATCGAGGTTAGTCACAACATATGTTTGCATCAATCAACCAAACCCTCCAATCTTCCCCCCTTCCAATTAGGGACAGGATGAAGCTTTATTTGCCCTTTTCTCTTTCTATTAGCTCATATTTGTCCTAGGAGAAGATGTGATCAGAGAAGGAATTGACTTCTCACTAAACCATCAGAGTTTAGTCTAATCCTTAGTAAACAAAACATATTGTCTTTAATAAAGAATTACAGCCATTGAGTTTCAAGGCAGCTTTGCTCAGAACTAAATAGATGTGATTTTTCTGCTTAGGAAACATTTTGCCAAAGATTGTTATCAGATACATATTCTTACATGCATTGCCTTTTTTTTCTTTCTTGTTTCTACTTTACTGAAATAACATCATGTGACCTTTCAAAAATTGTTGCCCTTCTCCAGGGAAATATCAAGCAGATTGTTCATGAGATGAGAAAAATCTCTTCATTTTGAAATCCCCCTTTTTCCAGAAACAAGAATCTCTGTGAGACACTTCAATGTAGACTTGCACATTTTCTTGGGGACAAAAGTGAGATATGTTTATTCTTCTGTATTTAAAGTAGTATCACCACGTCTAAAGTATAAACAAAACTAAATTAAATTAACTCTTTATTCTTCCTCATTTCTACATGCACACAAAATTGTTTGCAGATGATTCCTAATCTTGAAGGTCAAACTTTTTGTCTTACTAGACATTTATTATTTTCTAAACAAGTCTGATTTAACTCATCATTGAAGCTTTGGATTGCGAATATAAGTTAATTGGTTTGAGAAGAGGGGCAGCCTTAATCACTGTACATTCTTCAGCTATACCATATTATTTTCTTGGTGGTGGGGAAGGAGATAATACTTATCCAAGGGGACTGCTGCTGGCTTTCAGCTAATGGACACAATCAGTTGAGTAAAACTGTATTCCTTTCTTTCCTGCCCTTACCAAAAGTGATGCTACTGAAGCTTGCTTTATAGATTATGATCTCCCAGAGAAAACATCACATCTGTTCTTTATCAGGTCTTCTCATTTCCCAAATTGGAACTCTCTACCCACTGACTCTTTTCCCCCTAAAACAGTTTTACTTCAGAAGTGGCCACACTTCTTTTTTCTCTTTCTTTCCTTTGTTTTCCTTGAATTTGGAGTGGGCTTATGAATGCTTACTTTATATCTCCCTGCCAGGATTCTGAGGATTGCTATTATTTAGTGGTACTGATGTGACTGGGCCCTGTGGACAAAATGGAAGAAAATTCCTAATATAGAGTTCCAGACCAGACTTTGTCATCTCTATTCTAATTATTCTGAATATCACAAAAATGAGTTTGGGTCAAGAGTAGTGAAGATGTGGCTTAAAAATATTCAGCTCTTGTGGACAAAAACTTAAATGTTCTGAATTTACCTACCTTAATTATTGCTTTTAAGCATTCTCTGGTTAGGAGACAGGCTGGTGGTGTCCTCTTAAGGGCAGTTTGACAGCTGCTGCCAACTTATTACTCTCAAAGATCATCTGATCTTCCTTATGAAAGCACTACTGTATTCCAAAGGATCATAGGACATATCAATGAAGAAAGAGGGGGCAGAATACAGTCAGGGGACTGTGGCCATTAGGCAAAGCTGGTGTTCCCCAGTGATCAGGGAGAAGATCTCATTTCCAGGCATAGGCAGAGAAAGTATTCCCTTAAAGAAAAAAAAAACATTCTTTGGAACTGAGATTTTTTTTTAATGGGACAGGGGTGTGGGAGTGGGTGATAGAATACTATAAGAGAAACTCCAAATGCTTAAAAGAAAAAGTCACATCTAAGAGAAGAATGACCTGTCCTATACTATGAGCTGGAACAAGATAAAGGACAATCAAGGACCATAGAAACTAAGGGTGGTTTAGTCAAGAGTGCTGGATTGGAGTTTAAAATCTAGTTCTCTTCCTATCCACAAGATCTTGAAAAATGCCTGAGCCTTACTTTCTTCACTGGTAATGTGAGAGACCCAGGCTACATGATCTCAGAGGATTTTTCAATCTTTAATATTCATTGACTTTAAATAGAAAAAAGCAAACAAACAAAACAGCCCACAATACTGACTACATTCTTGAAGAGTGCTGATACTATCTTTCATCAGCTGTAATATCATTGAGATACTAGGAGTTTGGGAAAGGCTAAGGAAAAACTTGCTAACTATTCAACATTTTTGTGGGCTTTTAGACTTCTTCCAACTTTTTTGAGAAGACTGCCTAAAAGCTTTTAAACACTGGCTCTGGAGCAAATTGAGGGCTGAAAGTGAAACACGGCATAAAGGGAGATCCTATGAAGGGTCATATCATTCATCCTCCTTTATTTTTACACTTAGACTTATTCCTAATATCAGTCTTCTTTGTCCTCAGAATATGAAGGTAGCATTGGATCTTTTCCCTGATTTCAAGATTCAATGTCTCATTCCACTGAAAACATTCCTAGCCCTTTGCTGAGAGCATTTGTATATAGTTAGATAAATATTTATGTTAAGGTATATACAATAAAGAACCCCAACTTTTCCCTCCCATCCTTTGCTAAACTTCCTTAAAATAATTTTAAAAGACAACTGGAATTTATATAACAAGTTTGTGATCCACAATCACTTTTTTATTGGAGGGTCAGGGGAGAATGTTTTCAGTGATGAGTTAATGTTTTTATTCTGCCTTAAGGGAAGGGGAAGTGGCTATTATAATTGTCTCATGAGTGGAAATGCAATCTAGCACCTTGTTTGTTGAAAAGAATTTCTGTCTTGAAATTTTGATTTTGCATAGAGAATTGAGAATTGTACTGAGAATTAATAATGTCTCATTTTACTCTATTGGGATAGGAAAAGAATCACTATATGATTATAGTGATATGGGAGTTGATAGTGGAAAGACGTATTTATGATTCAAGTTCCCAAATGGACACCTCACAATATTAAGAATTTTACAAGTGTGAAAGGAAGTAAGACTTTCTTTTTGAGGGTAGGGAGTTATTATTAGTTCTTCAGGGAATTCCCTCACTATTCACTACTCAAAAGAACACAAAGTGGGACTGCAGGATTGATTCTTAATCCTCAGGTGATTCATAGTGTAATAGTCAAATTTATAGATTAAGTTTTAGACATTTAAGGTGAGATAGCAACCAGACTTAATCAGGAAAGGCTGGAGGGTTCTAACCATGGAATGGTGAGAAGGGAAGTTTTTTCCTGGAGTGACTCTTGTATGGCTGTGGCAGTTTGAGGCTGTTTTATCTGTCCCAGTGAAGAGCCCAAGGAAAATGGATTTGTCTCTCAGAAGAAATACTTGCCCCTGTAAATACAATTTGAGCAAGAAGACTAGACTTGGGTGGTGGACATACCAGGCTGGTTCAAGCTCCTTGTCTTTTACCTGTGTGGATTATTTGCTGAGGATCCAGTTAGCTGTGAACATCACTGGAGCTGAAGAGGATCCCATTTGTGACACCATCACCTTCCCCTTCTAACCTCCAAAAGCTGAACTTGATAGTCTGTGTCAGAACAGTGTAGATTTTGACCCATTTCCAGTCCCTGAAGTATGTCCACAGTTATCTAGTTCAGTGTGACCTTTTCCCATAACTCCAAATTTAACCCTCAGAATACACTGTTTTGTTTACTCCCTGTTGTCTTTCCTCAAACCCCAAGAAGGACCCATAGAGTGTGAACATCCAATCTTTGTGTTTTCCCCAGTGGTTAATGACTGGTAACTGCTGCCATTTCAATAACTAGAGTGGTTTAACCTAACACTCACAGCTCTTGTGAGAGGCACCTTGTTGTCCCGTGAGATACTGTCACTTGGGGTATGTGGGTATGTCCTGGTCGTGTGTAACATCTCCATATTACCCAATTTAGGCAGTTACTTATTTCAATAGGGAGGGCAGGTAGCAGCTCCCTAGCTAGCTCTGCAGCCAAGGCAAAGGGCAAGCTTTGAATCCACTCTACCACTATGCTAAAACAGAGATCTGTGCCTTCATCCTATAATTCCTATAGACTTTCTAGAACCATTACACATTGGAAATAGAAGGTCTGATTCCCCCCATATACCTCTTCCCAATTTCATGGGGATGAGGAATGAAGGAGGACAACCAGACACTTGAGAGGCTGTCAGAGTACAATTGTTAGTCCTTTCTAATCTCACTTTATTTTGATAGTTTGGTTAGTTTATCTTCATTGTGTTCATATTCTCTATTGCATCTTTTCCAACTTAGTTGTCAGATCTTTGTTGAGTTCTGCTGAGGAAAGAGGAAAGATTGCATGAGTGATATGGTTGTAAATAAGAAGGTCTGAGGGCTGCTCATTAAGTCACACTTTTGTCCTTTTGAGCTGCTCCGAACTCCAAGTATGAGATGCCAGGGGGATCAAAGATTTAGGACTAAGGACTAGAAAAGGATCAGACCACTTTCATCAGTTCTTTTAATTAAATTCTAGACCATTGTCTATAAATCATTTTAGTATATATTTTTTGTTAACTAATTTATATAAATGGTCTCATGTGCCCTATCTGCTCTTGATTAATGATAATAATAATAGCTAACACTTATATAGCACTTGCTATGTGCCAGGCACTCCTTAAAGAGTTTTACTATTATTATCTCATTTGATCTTCACAACAATCCTGTAAAGTAGTTGTTATTATTATCCCCATTTTTACAAATGAGGAAACTGAGACAAACAGAGGTTGAAATTCACCCAGATTTGCACAGATAATAAGTGTCTGAGACTGGATTTGAACCTCAGATCCAGCATTGTAGCCACTGTGCTGTCTAGCTGCCCCAATTACATTTTTTCTTGTACTGAAAACAGATTTGATAAAAAAAAAAAAGGACAATAATCTATTTTCTTTCAAAAGAAGAGTCAGACAATGTTAAATATAAGAAAATGATCATCTTCAGTCTTTTTAGGGTACCTGTGGTCTACATACCACACTTTGATAACCTGTTCTAATCCAGAGTTTCTTAATCTTTTTTGTGTTATGGATGACTTGGCAGTTTGGTGAAGATGATCAAATCTTCAGAATAATGTTTTAAAATTCATTAAATAAAATATGCAGAAATATAAATGCAGTTACCAAAATTAAATATATATATATATATATATATATATATATATAGATAGATAGATAGATAGATAGATAGATAGATAGATAGATGGATTGATTGATTGATTGATTGTGGGTTACGAATCCTTATTCTAAAGGAATCTTTTGCAATAGGAAAAGTGTGATATAAATGGATACAAGTGAAATGATTAGAGGGCTACAGTTTTTGTGATTGATAGCTGCTTATCTGGTATGACAGGTGAAGAAAAGAAACCTGTACACCAACCTTTTGTATTAATGTATTAAGGTCCCTCGCCAAAATGCAAATATCTCTTAGAAGGGTAACAGTTATTAACTAAGTGTCTTAGAACAAATTAATTTGTCAAATTAACTATTTCTCAATATCAATGGGAATTATCACAGAAGAGAAAAGTTTTGATGGAGGAAAACATTCAAGNTATATATATATATATATATATATGACTATCGAATTGGCAAGGATCATTTTATATGGGAGCATGATTGTGCAACTGATCATAGTTGTTTCTTGGGAATATTCTTCTCTAACTACCTCAACCAACCTAACACACACAAAGCAGTTAGTACTAAGATTCCTCTTCAATTTTGCATGACATTTTGTTTTATAATTCCCTTCTACACTTAAAATGTTTCTTCTTTTTGTTGGACCATCTTGGGATTCCTAAGTGCAACAGCAACTTCTAGATTGACCTCTTTTTTGAAATTATCATCTTAAAAAGTGGCCTGAGCTCATAGGACTTGAACCTATGTCTTCTTGACTCCAAAGTCAACTCCCTTCCCTTCCATTTTGCTTACTCTCTTTATTGTGTATTATTGTATTTTACAACTCTATATCTACAACATCCTACTACTAGGCAGTAAATTCTATGAGGGCAGGGAGCATGTCTCATCCAAACTTTGTATCAATTCCATCCCTTAGCTCTGCATATAGTATTAATGTTTTTTGTGTTGTTCTGGGCTTGTACTTTCAGAAAATAAAGTAACAATTCTGATCAGTCATCCTGGCTGACCTCAAAGTGCTCTAGTGGCCCTCATTCTCCTACTGCATTCCCCTACAAGTTGTACTTCAAGTTGTTAGGATGCCACACTGAATGGAACTTGCCCAGCACTATCCATCTCTTACAATATTGCAGAAAATTCTGCACTTTCACAAGAGAGAGTTCTACTTCCTGTGTAAAGGGAAATTTCCAGGCCCATTATACTATTCTGCCTAGATATGTCCAGAAATGGAGAAATATCATGTGGGGAAAGGGTAGCTAGTCAAGGACATCCATGTTGTTTCTTTAACCAGGGATATTGATTACTTTTAATATTATTATTCTTTCTTTAAATCAAAACGACCCTTCATCTAAATTAATGATCAGGAAAGCAATGGATTTGGACACAAGACTTGAACCTAAATCCTCACTCTGTCACCTACTGCTTGTGTGATTTTGGGCAAGTTTCTTAACCTAATCTATGAAATGAGGAGTTTGTACTCTAATCTCTAAGCTGTTTTCTTAACCTAAAATCTTATTATCCTCTCTAAATCACATTTTTTGTTGTGGCCCACTCCTTAGGATTTTCTCAAAATATTCTGAATGTTTCCACCATGACAAAAGGCAATTTAAACATAGTAATTTTAAAATTTTTAATTTAATTTTTGTTAACAATAATTTAAGAATCTGTTATATGCAAGATATTATATGCTCTCAAGATACAAAGATGAATAAAACATGATCCTTGCTCTCAAATTTATCATTTGGAAGAAGAAATAAGGTAGGTACAAAAATGCATAACAAACAAAATAAAACATGGTAAGTGGTAGAGGTAAGGGGCAAACAAAATAAGTTCAAAGGAGGGAGAAGAAAACTTGACTATGTATCAAGGCAGGCTTCTTGGAGGAAAAGACGTTAGAGCTGGGATTAAAAGTTGGGAGGATTTCATGAGGTGGCAATCAAAGGGTTGGAAATTGAAGGTGCAGGATATGGCATGGAAAGGTCAAGGTAATGGTGAGATGGTAAGTAATAAAGTTTGGGAGATTCTTCCATAAGCATATTCACTTACAGTCCATATGAATAAAGACCTTGCTTCAGAAAGCCCTCATTGGGTTGGTTACAGAGAAGATTGCCAAAGGCCAAGAAATAAAGCAGCCTGGCTGATGCATGATGACATTCTATAAGTGCTGGAGAGTGTGGGTGTGATAGCTGGCAGTACTTGGCATTTACCTTGTGAGTAGGAGTTTGGAAACTCCACCCTCCTGAGTTGGCATCTCCAAGTTACTGAAACTAGAACAGAAGAGATGGTAGGATTCTGGACATATTTTCTCTTATCCAAACTCAGATTTTCCTGAAGGAGGAATAGGACCTGTGTGCTACTCCAGGGAAGCCAATGGAATGTGCAAAACTCATTCAAAGGTTAGGAGCACTGGAAACAATAAAGCCAGTGTGTCTGCATTCACTGGCTTTAAAAGGATGAGGACATTTAGGACATAGAAGTAGTACATATTACACTGACTAACATCAGCTGTCCTAAAACTATCAAGAGGTTTTGGAAAAAATTACTTTTCATTAAAAATAAGAGGAACTTTGCAAAAGTCTATCTGTCCAAAATGTAGCCCATAGATATTTTTAATAACTCTTACCTTCTGTCTTAGGGTCAATAGTAAGTATTGGTTCCAAGGCAGAAGAGCAGTAAGGGCTAGGCAATAAGTGACTTGTCCAGGGTCACACAGCTAGGAAGAGTTTGAGGTCAAATTAGAACCCAGGATCTTCCCATTTCCAGAACTAGCTCTCTAACCACTTAGAAATCTAGCTGCTCCCAGCCCATAGCTTTTTGAGGAATTAACTTATGGCCTTGGGAGATGAGGTAGGGGTGGGCAAGGGTGGGAGGGGAGTGTTGAGGGAGAATACTCTCTTGGTTTAGGTTTTCCACCAAAAACTATTAACCCAGTTTGAGACTCCCAACCTCTTTTAGAGCAAAGATCACTGGAAGTAGTTCACCTCTTCCTGAACTGCCAAGAACTGATAGTTCCTAAACTGGCTGAGAAATACAAACACTGCCTTCCCTCCCATTAGGAGTCCATCCCCCATAAAATAAATCTACTGTTGATCCAACCAAGGGCCTTCTGGCAAACTGTCAAGCACAGCACCCATTTGGCATCAATGTATCTGCCTTTATCCTCAGCACAGAAACACATCAGAGCCATAATTCAGGTTCTGACATGTGATGCTATCTCCTGAACCAAGAAGCCTTCTCTTCCACCCAGGTGTAGAATAGTATGTTGAAAGCAGTAGTCTTAGAGGATACACCTCAAAATTATACAGGAAGCCCAGCCCAAGGGCATCTTTTAGAATCTTGTGGGCTGAATATTAGATCAGATATTATCCCTGTGGTCAACTCAGTCATTATCCATTTTAATTTCCTGGGTGATCATTTTGTACTTTCTGTGACAGCTTTCATCTGAGGATCTCAAAGAACTTTAGCTACATTTGTTCTAGCTCCTCTTTGAGGAATTGTCACATGCCCCACATGCCAAAGTAAGATGCCAAACATTTGAGAAATATAACCAAAGTTCTACTAACTGAGCAAATAACAGATTTGGGGTGAGAGATGAGGAAAAATACCTACTTATTCACACGGGGTGACTTTTTTTTCTTATGTGAGACAGTTACCTATCACCCACAAATATCTATGTTCTTGGAGTTCTAAGCTACTGAAATTATTCAAGAGCTTGGCTTTTAGTTCAACACACCATCCCCACCCTCTGAATCTCTCACTTGTTACTCAGAGGTGAAAATATGTGAAGAGTGGGTGGCTGGAAAGGTAGGAGGGGTCTGGTGGAAGGAAGGTGGACTCTTACACAGCTGGATTCTGTATTTAGGATTATTTGTAGCAACTCCAGATGACCATGGCACTCCTCTGATTCTTCTCTAGCCCTGGGGAAGAGCGCAGCTCTGGAATAACCAGTCTGTGCTTTCCTATACCCTTTCAGCCCTGAGAACTAAGTGTGTTGACACAATGCACAGTACTTGTTAACCACTCCAAGAAAAGAAAGACCCACTCATTCTGTGTAGCTGTCAGAATTAATTTTAAGGCATATTATTATAAGATGAAGGGGTAGGGGTTAGGGTGAGGAGGGAGGAAGAAATCCAAAGAGTCTGTGCTTATGGCCAATGCATAATCAGTTTTTTCCCCTTCATGTGTTTCATACAAAAGCTCCCTCCAACCACTGTGGTGAACCATTAGATTCTTCTCTTCAAGTGTTAATTAAATGTGATATTTAAAAATATAGACTCCTCTCCAGGTGGAATACACTGAGCTCTTTGTAAATTGCTCTCTGCCAGCTGGTTGGCCCAAGAAGCTATAGCTCATTTCCTTGTTTCTTGAATTCCCCAGTTGGGCCACAGCTCCAGCAGCAATAAGTATAGAGTAATTATTTCTGCCAGAAGCTCTTCTCCATGAAAAGGGCTGACTCTTTTTTTTTTTTTTGGTGGGTATGTGTGTGTTTTAAGGAAAGGCTTGTTATAATATTGGCCCTTTTTGTTTTCCCTTTTTTAATACCCACTGGTTCCTCTAAGATGTCGTTGGCAAACACAAAACCATTTGATTTTGTTCCTTCTACAAATATTTTCCACTTGAGGCCTATCGCTTACTTTTGAATTGTGAATGTTTGGCTGAAGAAAACTCCTGCTCTAAGGAAATCAAGGGACTAAGTGCAACTGATTTAGTTTGATTTAGATTTAGGAGGGATTTAATGAAAGTTTTGGAACTGGGAACAACAACATCATTCCTGCAGCCACTGGCTCCAACCCAGAGGTGTAGGTCTAGCCTGGGGAAATGCATGAGATGATGTGATCATAAATTTAGAAGCATGTCAGAAATCGTCTCATCCGTCCTAGTCAATCTGCAATTAGGGAAACTGGGTTCTTATAGGTTAATTGACAGAGACTATAAGTAGCATACTTAGGATCTGAACAAAGGTCAATCAATCAACTAGCATTTATTAAGCAAAAATTGTGTGCCAGGCAGTACTATGGTAAATGCTGGGGACAAAAAGAAAAAAAGAAAAAGAAATGTTCTTTGCTTTCTAAGAGCTTACATTCTAAATGGAATCAGATATTCTGAATCAAGTTTTAGAACTCTTTTCACTGTATTATAATACTCACTCTAGTCTCAAGTTGCCATGATATGTCATGATCCATCTTGTAATCAGCTGGCAACCTGGAAGATCGATGTGCTTAGTGAGATTCTAGTAGATTCCATTCTGATAAAGAAAGTGAGAATCACATGACTTTGTTACTCCTTATGTCTTGTTTTTTTTTTTTTTTTTTTTTTTTTTTTTTTTTTTTTTTATTTTAAACCCTTAACTTCTGTGTATTGACTTTATAGGTGGAAGATTGGTAAGGGTAGGCAATGGGGGTCAAGCGACCTGCCCAGGGTCACACAGCTGGGAAGTGTCTGAGGCCGGATTTGAACCTAGGACCTCCCGTCTCTAGGCCCGGCTCTCAATCCACTGAGCTACCCAGCTGCCCCTCCTTATGTCTTGTTTTGATTGGTAAAAGATCCCACTTGGAAGTCTGATAGCATTTTCCATTTAACATCTTGGTGGGCTATCCCTAACCACCATACCTGCAAGAATGTTTATCAGAATATGCTAAAAGTTCATTTTACTTGCAATCAAAATAGTTCATTACCTATTAAGCAAACATCTGAATCCTAATAGTCAAAATCAAATAAAGTCAATAACCTTTTTTTTTCACTGTGTCTACTAAGTGATAGTCACTATACTGAGCTAAGTCATCTTATAAAAATTTACTGCTGTTGCTATCAATTGCTGAGAAAAGTCCAGCTCACATAATGGTCCCCAGAGGCTTTAGACTTATATCTTTGCTACAGTGAAATTTCCATTGCCTCCTGGGGTCTTGTCTCATGCAGTTGTAGCACTGGTCTTTAAGAGTATCAATTCTGTCCTCTGTAATCAGTCTATCCTAAAAAAATCAGTCTTGGGTGTCTCCATGTATCATAATTTCTTGTATCCATGAAGTATCTAGCAGAACATAAACTCCCTGAGGGAAAAATCTATTTTGTTTCTATATCCGTCTAGTACAGTTCCTGCCATTTATTTTTTTTTTGGTGGGGTGAAGGTGGGGGAGAAAAAAACTAGATCTATGATTTCACCAATATAGGGAGCACTTCGTGAGGAAACTTCCTACTATTGCAGATAAGCAACTCTTTTAAGCTTTAAAGTCTTAGAGAGTTGTCAGGGGGGTAGAGGGAGCCACTGAGAGATTAAGTAATTTGCCCAAAGTCATACAAGAGCATGTGTCAGAGTTTGGACTTGAAACCAAATCTTCTTATTCCAAGGGAAATTTTGTATCCGCTGCCATAGTTGCCTCTCAAATGCTTGTTGAATTGAACTAAGCTAAATTGAATCTTCTTTTTGATAGGAATTCCCCTCTTGGTCTGACCCCAATGCATGCCTCTTTGACTTAATCTCTTGCAGTAAATATTTTTGCTTTTTACTTTATCTGCATTGTCCAGTATAGCATCCATAATCTTAAGTGGGGTCAAAGCTGCCTCACTGAATTCCATAGTGCCCCTCTGAACTACAGGAGAGGGGGCAGTTGGGGAAGTTAGAAACCTGAACATAAAAGGCCAAGTCACTCTACTTGCAAGGTCACTTTGATCACACTCCTTGTGGGTTTAAGGACTGAGAGGAAGAGTTAGATTACTCTTTGGTTAGCTCATCTCTGACCTCAAGGGCTGAGTGTTACTTTACTGGTTTACTACTGGAAGAATATCTCAATTGCAGCATCTTAACTAATCACTATACAGATCTTTAAGCAAGATTACCTTTCCATCTTTAACCTAGTTATATTAGATTAGGATAAAGATTATTTAGTGAGTGGGATAGAAGTTAAACTTATTTTAGATAGCTTACCTCCCTTTCATTTCTAAGACCATTTTCCCTCACCCTGTTTTCCCGAAAATAATAAACCCCTTTGCTTGTTAAGCTACTGGGCCTGTGTGAAGTTAACTAGGATATACTTACCATTCAATATACTTTACCAAAGAAAAGCTCCATTCAAATAAACTCTGGTGCAGCTTCTTCCTGAGAGCAAGTCATCTGTATTTGAAGTTAACCTGGAACCTATTCTGTCCTAGGGTTTGGGGAATAATTTAAACAGTGAGAGTTGTTAACCTCAATGGGATTATTTCCTATCAATTTACCAACTTGACCCTGAATTAAGCAAGCTTGTATAGCTTCCAGTGCTTGAACTGGATTCAGTTAAACAGTTATTGCCTTCTGGTCCAAATGTTCGGGGGAAAGAGGGGGAGGAGGAAGAATTCTACTCACTCCTACCTCTCCCCCTTGTTAGGACGGTCAGCTTTGTCCTCTAGCTGGACTCCATTACTAATCATTGCTAATCTGACACAACTCAATACCAGGGGACAGAGGAGTTTTAGTAATTTTTCTCTGCTCAGAAAGAAATGACCCTCTTCCTTTTAGCCTTTTGTCCTGAGTTTGATCAAGTTGCTGCATTAGCTCTTTGCTCAAGTGGATTACTTGTTGTATCCTCCCTAATTTGGTATCTTTCCAAATTCCCCAAGATGCTCTCCTTTTCTCAGTGTGCAACTATTTAATTGTCCATAGAATTTGGCAAATGACTTCTAGTCATCACAATTTTCTCCCATTAGGCATTTGGCATTCATAAATAAACGATTTGGGACCCTGCATGCCATGTTACTGGAAGAGGTATTATCTCCTCTCTCCAGTTGGAGCTTTGTTCCAAGAACATATCTTAGTATACAAGCCCTGAGGACTTCTCTTCTCCAGTAACTGGATTTGTACATAGGTCCTCTGGCCTGGGAGAGTCATCTCAGGTTGAGAGTAGATTTTTTTCCCCTCCCTTTCAGGGTGATCCAAACCCATAGGCCTACAGTGACCTTAATACACTATTCTATCATTTAACCCTTGTAATGCAAAGAGATTAAAGAGAGAAAGGCCATTGCAATAATCCGGATAAGAAAACATTAAGGCCTAAATGAAGAACAGGGAGAAGATATTGAATGCAAGACATATTATGATAGTAAAAACAAGTTTGATAAATGACTGGCTATAGGAGAGTGAGGGAGTCAAGAATAACCCTGAAGTTCCCAAACTTGGCAATTGCAAAAATTGCAATATCTTGATAAAAATAGAGAAATTGAGTAAAGGAGAGAATTTGGTTGAAAAGAAATGGCTTTCAAGATAAAACCAGGGGCTGGCTATAGAGATTTAGAACTAGAAATGTGGAATTAAACATACATTTTCTGATATGGTCATGCTGTAAATCTCTTTTACTTAACTACTGTGACAAGAGATGGCATTTAATTTTTTTTTTTAATTTTGCTTAGTTTTGTTTGGAAAGGTGGGTCAGAGGAATTATGCATTTGGAGGGTAGTAATGATGATGCTAAAAAAAAAAGAAGAGGAAAGAGAGACAACGATAATGAAATATAATATGCCCAAAAGAGAATAGACAGAACTTTAGAAAGATACACAAATAGTGCAATATTCAAATTATCATGTAAAATTTATTAGATGTTTTATAAGCCATTGATAATTAAGGTTCATAATTTCATATATAATTCTCCTTTTTTCAATTCTTTTCATATGGAAATGATTACATTTGTTGATGACTATTGTAATACAGAGATGCACTCAAGGCATTTACCCTGCAAAACCTAACTGTAGAACTTCTGGCAGTTAGCCAGCCTTAGAACACTGACAAAGGGCAGTTGGTCCCAGAAGCTTGTGAAGAGTGGAGGGGCAAACTGGGCTCTGCCTTTGGGCTGAAACCTTGCCTTGAATCTGTGCTTTTGTTTTTGGACATTTGGAGCTTAGCTAACTTCTCTGGACCTTCCCTGATCTTCCCTATATCATTTCTCTATTACCTTCCTGATTTTCCTGTGGGCTTTGGGAGAAGAGTGGATTTTTGGGTTGTAGCAATTAGACTTTGAGGTTTCAGTTCCCCCATAGACAAGTAGGGCTTACCCTTGAAACAAACTATCCCTTGCTTTATTGTTTTAGTACTCCCTAACCTCGAGGGCAGCCAAACTTACCTGGCTGAGAGAGAGCAGGCTCTCTCTCAGTCCAAGTCATTCCTGTGACCTTCCTCCTCCTTGAGCTTCTCCCTAGCGGCTGTTAGGGAAACCCTGAACTCTTCTCTCCTTTATAATCAACCCTGAAACTTTAATAAACCCCATGTTACCTAATCAAACCCTTTGCTAAATCACTGGCTCGATGATAAGTGAGGGTTGAAGGAGGGAAGGAATAATTCTCTTTATTTTCCTGAGGGAAGCTGGGAGCGTCCATCTTGGGAGGAAGTAATTGTCTCTATACTTCCTCCTGGAAACCCTTCAGTTTCACTAACAGGGAGGAGCTTGGGACTCCTTCTTTGTGGACTTGAGAAACTGACTAGAAAGCCCTTTAGTCAGATTCAAACCACTTCTGACTGGCCCTAACCTTTGTGTCTGTAGAAATACCATTTTCCCTGGAAGAGTCCAGCCTTCCTTCCCCAGTAACCTCTGGCTACTAGTCTGAGTGTCTCCCTGTTGCAGCTGCCTCCCCTATATACTACCTTGTCCTCTATTTCCCTAAACTTAGTCATTCCCTTACATCTCTCCTTACCACCTCAATCCACCATTGCACCCTTCTTTCCCACCAAAGGACCTAAACACCCTATTTATCTTTTTCTTTATTACCTTTTATTACACTATACAAGCTTATAATAAAAAACGTATTTAAAGTATTACTTAAGCTAAGTCTTGAAGGAAATGAGGAATTCTATGAAGTGGAGATGAGAAGAGAGTATATTCTAGGCATGGACAACAATGAAGGCAAAAGTACAGACATGGAAAATGGGAAGCTCTAAGGAATTAGAGAGAAAAGATCAGTTTGGCTGGACCATTGAGTACAGGAAGAGGTGTACTAAATGATGAAGATGGAAAGATAGGTTGGTTAAGTTTAGAAAGTGTTCTAAAGGTCAAGCAATAGAGCATATATTTTGTTCTGGAAACAATAAAGAGCCAGTCAAGTTTATTGGGTAGGATAGTAAAATGGTCAGGTCTTCACTTAAGGAAAATCATTTTATCAGCTTTGTGGAGATAGATTGGAACAGAGAGAAGTTTGAGGCAAGGTGACCAATTAGAAGGCCATTGCAATAATCCAGATAAGAAAACATTAAGGCCTAAATGAAGAACAGGGAGAAGATATTGAATGCAAGACATATTATGATAGTAAAAACAAGTTTGATAAATGACTGGCTATAGGAGAGTGAGGAAGAATAACCCTGAAGTTCCCAAACTTGGCAATTGCAAAAATTGCAATATCTTGATAAAAATAGAGAAATTGAGTAAAGGAGAGAATTTGGTAGAAAAGAAATGGCTCTCAAGATAAAACCAGGGGCTGGCTATAGAGATCTGTGATTTATCAGTTTAGAGATAATTAGACACATGGAAACTAATGAGGTCACCAAGAAAGAGCACACAGAGAGAAAAAGTTCCTAGGGAAGAATTTTGGGCCTTGCCTACATTAAGAGGTATTATAAAGATAATAGCTAGCAAGCAAAGGAGACCAAGTGGGGTCATATAAGAAGAACGGGAAGAGAGTTGTGTCAGAAAAAACCAGAGAGAAGAGATTATGCAGCAAGAGCATTCAACAGTGTCAAAAGGCAGAGAGTTCAAGAAGGATAAGATCATCAGATTTAATAATTAGAGGCTATAGATTAATTCAGAAGGAACAATGTTAGGTGAATGATGAGTTCAGAAGACAGACTGCAAATGGTTGAGGAATGAGGAAGAAGAGACAATGAGGAAGAAATAAATGGTGTTGCTGTTAAGTTATTTTTCAGTCTTGTCTGACATTGTGATTCTGTTTGTATTTTTCTTTGTAAAGATACTGGAGTGGTTTGCCTTTTCCTTGTCTAACTCATTTTACATGTGAGGAAACTGAGGCAAACAGGGTTAAGCAATTTGCTTAGGGACACAGAGCTAGGGACATAGGCCAGATTTGAACTCAGAAAGATGAGTCTTCCTGACTCCATGCCTAGCACTCTAACCACTGCTCCACCTAGCTGCCCCACAGAAAACACTATGCAATGGAAATAGCACTATTCTTATGATGAGAAGACCATAGGTATGAATGTCAACCCTGAAAAGAGGCAACAGGATTTTGTAAAATCTTGATCATGAGGTCAGCAGACCTGGTTTGAAATCTCAACTCTATCACTTATTAGCTTTGTGACCTTGGGCAAGGCACTTCCCCCCTGAGGCTCTCTGTATATTCATTTATCAAATCAAGATGTTAGATTACTTGATTTGTAAAATACCTTCAAGCTTTAAAGTTCTGTGATACTGCGATTTAATGCATGGGCAACCTAAGAAAAGTCATTCAGGCTTTTATATCCTCAGTTCTTTCATCTAAGTATAAAAATATTCGCACTATCTACACTGTAGAATTGTGAGGAGTCAATCAGATCTTTTGTGTAAAACAAAGTAAGCTCTTAATTCTTTTTGATTGTGCTTTTCAAGGCTGGTACCTTCTGAGGAAAGTGACTCATTTGATGTATGTAGAACATTGTCATCTTCCACCTTAAATTGTAGTAAGCTATGGAAAGTATTAGTAATATGCTGACCCTCCTATAACATAAATGAAGAAATGGTAAGATAATACATATTTGCTTTCAACGAATTCAAGTCATCAGGTCCAGATGACCTAAATCTCAGGGCCCGGAAAGAACAGATTTATGTGATTCCTAAACCACTATTATTGATCTTTGAGAAATGAGGTGCTCTGACACTGGAAACAAGCAAATGTACGCATTTTCTAGAGGGTTTATATAGCCTTTAAACTTAGAGACTACTAAGATTTACTTTTATTTCTAGAAAAATCCTATTACATATTACCAAAAAATATGCTTTGTGAGTTTATAGAAAGTGAAGCAGTGATTGGTAAAAACCAATATGGCCTTTTCCTTCTCTGCCTCCCTTCGTTCCTTCCTTCATCTTATTTATTGGGTAAAGTTCTAATAAACAGAGTGAGAAATCTAAGGATGAAATCATTAGTGACCTTAAGAAGCAACTAAAAGAAACAAAATCTATACTTAAACAAAAAGAGATAGAGGAAATAAAAAATTTAGCAACCCTGCAAGCTAAGAACAACATGAATAGGTCACAATACCAACCTAGACAGAACACTGACATAGGCAAATGTTATTTTTGTGGGAGAAGGGGCCATTTTGTAAAAAATTGTTGGTATAAGCAACAAATTAACTTCAACAACCTAAGTAACACTAATAACTGAAGGAAAACTTACTCTAATAGCCATTGCAATTCAAAATACAATCAAAATAATTCTTATGCCAGGAAAAATGATAGATGCTGCGATCATGAATGTGGGGTGCAAGAAATACACACAACAAATCACCAGACTTGGGTACAATGCCAGGACTCTATGTTAGTACTCAAAATTATAGGAAAAGAGTGCAAAGGCAAGGAAGGGACAAAAAGCCAATTAGACAAAAGTTGGGATTTTAAAATAGTGGATGAGGGTGATGGAACAATGACTGAAAGCAAAGAAACCTTAGATGAAGAAATGCAATTACAGAAAGACTTGCAAAGTATAAAAAATGACATTTATGGGACAGAAACAGCAAAATCAATAGAGGAAAATCAAAACAATATACAAACAGACATACAAGCATAAAGACATGGAAAGAGAGTAAAAGAGACATGATAATGGGAAAAAGCAAAATGAAAGACATAAATCAAAGCAAATCACAAGAAAAAGCAAAGATAAATCTCAAATCTACAATACATACAGAAGAAGAATCCACAGACATGCAAAATCAAAACACAATGACAGGGGGCAGCTGGGTAACTCAGTAGAGTGAGAATCAGGCCTAGAGACAGGAGGTCCTAGGTTCAAACCCGGCCTCAGCCACTTCCCAGCTGTGTGACCCTGGGCAAGTCACTTGACCCCCATTGCCCACCCTTACCAATCATCCACCTATGAGACAATACATCCAAGTACAAGGGTTTAAAAAAAACACAATGACAGAAACCACCACAACAGTAATTATTAACACAAAACTTAGAGAGAAAATCATTTGGATGTTCTGATCAATTTAAAACACAAACTGTTACAGAAACAGACAAAACAAAACAGATCTGTACATATGGGAATGGGAAGGAAAGATTAGAAAAGGGAACTTTAGTCATGCAAAAGAATAATCCTCTCAAGAGGAAAGGGAAAGTAATATTGCAAATGAGTTTTCAGGAAGTAATAATAACTTAAACGCTAAATCCAAACAGCAAGGAATTTGTCCCTGCCACATCTAGGATGGATTTTGTCAGAAACATACCAATCTTGTCATTTTACGAACACACAGGGATGTATGGAGAAACATCACAAAAGTCAAAGCAAGCTCAACAAAAGAGATAAGTGAAACCTGAGGTGGCAACAGAAGGAAACAATACCAATACAAAACCTTTGTTGCTTACTGAGGGGAATACAAAAAGTATTTGAAAGAAAGCTTAACTGAAGTCTATCTTGTTAATGCAAAAGGCAAAGAAGGAGCAAAGAACCCAAACTACAGAGAATTTATTCCTGCAACAGCTCCCAAGGAAAATTCTGTACCCAAACTACCAATTCTCGAAGTTTCCAAACACACAGAAAAGCATGCAGAAAAATCAACTAGTTTAAAGGACCTTAAAGCAAGCAAATGAGCAAAGGTATGCAGAAACAGGGGAGAATGAAAAGGAAAACAGTAATACAAAACAAACTATCTACATTCAAGCCTGCTAATGCAAAAACTAAAGAGATAATAAAATCTTGCAATGAAACCTTTAATCACAGACAAGTTTTTCTTGAGTCAAACAAAAGTGAAGAGCAAACAAAAATAATCAAGAACACAGAAGAATCTTTTCCTTACTCAAAACCAATAATATAAACAGAATCAAATGATAACTTAACTGGCCATAACAACATCTTCCATGATACACATGTACCAATCAATAATATTACTGAAGATGAGGGTCACACAACAACATAATCAATCATGAATGAGAAAGATCAAGGGGAACTGATTCTCAAAGAGGAAACAAGTAACTTTGGAGGAAAACAGACTGGGGTGGATATAGCACAAGGGAAGGACTGTGATACCATTGTCAACATCAATCCACTGGTACCAATCTACCAAGATAATGAAAATAGAGAACCACACGTGACAATCAAGGTTGGGAATGAAATATATAAAGCATTAATCGACATGGGGGCTACCAGGAGTGTTCTCAAAACTCCTCCCAGAGATAGTAAAATCATAGGAAATGTTCAAGTCAAAGGCGCTACAGGGGAAATCCAAAGGGTACCAAAACTAAGAACAAAAATGGTAAACCTCGGACCCCTTAGCAATGACCACCTTGGACCCCTTAGTGTCAACCATGCTTTCCTATTGATCCCTGGGTGTCCTTCCAATCTCATTGGATGTGATTTTTTATGTAAAATAGGTGCTACAATCCAGCACAACCAGTCTGGGGACATTTTTCTGCATTTGCCTAAGCAATCACTCAAACACCATCCAATATTGTTCTTAGAGCAGATAGCAGAAAATGCCCAGGAGCAAAATATAGGATGCATATATGAAATCCCCAATAATGTGCCAGACAAGGTATGGGCAAAAATCTCCAGCAATGTGGGCATCTTAAAATCAGCCTCACCAGTACATATAGAAGTTAAAGAAGGGATACCTCCAAAGATTCCCCAGTATAGGCTTAGCAAAGAAGTCACAGAAGGCATAGCACAAATTATAGAGAGTCTCTTGAAGCAGATCTTAGTTCCCACTATTTCAGATTACAACACCCCTATTTTAGCTATTAAGAAAAATAAGCTCAATGCATAAGGCAAGGTTCAGTGGAGATGAATACAAGACCTAGGGGGAGTTAATAACTTTGTGAAGAAATGTCATGCTGTCATACCAAGTCCCAATGAAATTATTTCTGAGATCCCAAGCAATGCCAGATATTTTAGTGTGTTTGATCTGTGTAGTGCTTATTATACCATCCAATTGGCAAAGAATAGTCAGGGCATCTTTGCATTCACTTAGGAATTCCACCAGTTAAAGTGGCAAAGACTGCCCCAAGGGCATTATGATTTGGAAACAATATTTTGCCAAATATTGAAAAGGGATCTAGAAAGTATAAAATTCTAAGACAGCAAATTGGTCCACTATATAGATGACATCTTGAGTGAATTGGGTTCCTCTGTAATTTTAGTAGTGACTATTGGGAAATCAGGAAAATCAACAAAGAAGACATTGAACAGCAATTCTCCAATTTGGCCAAGGAGTCCGAACTCCTGGGGGAGTGGGTTTGAATGCGGGGGAGTTCCCTTCCCTGATCCTGCTTGAATCCATTTATCCTGTTACTTCCCTCTTATATTGTTTTAGAAATATTGGATAGGAGATGGTAGGGGGGAAGAGAGAGTGGGCTACTGTGACCAAGCCACAGAAGAAGTCCAGAGCTGTTCTCTTGGGGAGAAGACATAGTTGTTTCCTTTCCCTCCTTCCTTGATTCCTCTATACCTTTTCCCCCTGTACCCTGAATTTAATTTATCCTTTAATAAACTCCTGATAGTTTGGTACTTAGAGTCTGGAGAATTACACTGAAGTGGGGAGGTGTCTAATCTTGGGGCTGAGGGGTAGACAATTATTTGACTCCATCTTGATGGGCGAAAGCTAACTTGAACTTAGGAGAAGGAGAGGCTTTTTTCAACAGGCTAGCTCTGAAGGTGGGATCCAACCCTTTAAAGTCACAACTGAACCCCAACACCTTCCTTCAACATCCCTACTATAGCTTTGCCAGTTTGGGGAACCTCTTTGAGTTTGTTCCCTCATAGGTCTTCCCAGGGGTGGAGGTGAGTGACAGCTGATCTGGCCCATTGAAAGCTAACAAGGTGGGGAGTCTAGATACACCCCTCATACACATATGTGTATATATACACATACATATATACACACAAAACCACATGTAAAATATATATTTATAATTCATATATATATAAAAAGCTAACACTATTATGGGGCTTCAACATGGCCTCTTTCTTAATAAAGGAAAGATCATGCCAGACTTCCCTTATTTTCTTTTTTGGATAGCATTTCTAGACTAGTGGCATAAACAGAGAATATCTGAATTTCCACAAGGCTTTTGACGAAATATCCTTGTGAAGAAGATGCAGAGAATATGGATTAGATGACAGCAGCTTAGGCAAAGAGAGAACTTGTTGAATGATGAACACCTCAAAGTAACAATTACTAGATTGGAGCCATTAAGGAGGAAATGAAATTCTCTAGCGAAGCTCCCTAGGAGTGCCCTTAGCTGTATTCTGTTTCACCTTTTTATCAAAGGTGGATTAGTGGATAGACAGCCAGGCCTGGAGTTGGGAGTTCCTGGGTTCAAATCTCGCTTCAGATATTTCCTAGCTGTGTGATCCTGGGAAAGCCACTTAACCTCATTGCCTAGCCCTTACAACTCTTTTGCCTTGGAGTGGGTATTCAGTATTGATTCTAAGACAGAAAGTTAGAGTTTTTAAAAAATGATTTGTGAAGGCATAAATGACATTCTGATCAGATTCTCAGTTAAATGAACCTGGAAGTGACAGCTAATATATTGGATGACAGAATTGGGATAAATAAATTAAATTTTAATTCAATCAAAAAAACCATTTATTAAATGAATATAAAGCATTTTCCTAGGTGTTGATGTACAAAGACAAAATAAAAGCAATATCTACCTTCAAGGAGTATAAATTCATTATACTGGGACATACAACATGTTAACAGACAAATATACACATGATTATTTGAGAAAGGAGTGGGCACTAGCAATTACAGAGATCCTGAAAGGCAACTTTTGTGGGCATGAGCTCAGACCTGAAAGAAGCCAGGAATTCTAAGAGGCAGAGGTAAGGAGAAAGTTCTTTCCATTCATGGGGAAAATGTATACAAAGACACAAGGGTCAAGGTAGAACATGAATCTTAGGAACCTCAAATAGTCTTGTTTGGCTGGAACACAGAGTGAGTGTATGAAGGGGAATTGTATGAAATAAACCTGGAAAAGCTGGGGAATTTGTATTTTATCTCAAAAGGATTAAGGAGCCACTGAAACTTCTTAAGCAAAAAGGCAATGTGGTCAGACTTGTGCTTTAGGGAGATTATTTTTGGCAGGTTTGTAGAGCATGGATTAGAGAAGGATACAGGGTAGAAGTTGGGAATTCGATTAGGAGGCTGTTGCTGTAACAACTCAGGTGATAGGTGATGATGGCAGAGCCTGATCTATGGTGGTGGCTATGTGTGTAAAAATAAGGGATCAAATACAAGGATCATCATGGTGTAGAGACTAGATAGCTGAATGAATATAGTAGGTGAGTGAGAGGAAGAATCTAGCATGATGGCAAGGATGTAAACCTTTTTACATGATGGGAAATATGGCAGCATTCTCAACAGAAATAGAGAAGCTTGAAGAAGTAAGTAGAGGGAAGGGGGAAAAACATTTTGAAGATGTTGAATTTGTGATGTTTAAGAACATCCAGTTGGAGCAATATAATAGGAGATTGGTGATTCAACATGGAAACTCAGGAGAAACATAAGGGATGGATAGGGATATAGATCTTAGAGTAATCTATCTATATAAAATAAGATGAGGATGGTAGAGAGAAAGATGGGGGAGATGGATGGAGACAGGAAGGAGACAGGCAGAAAGAGAAGACAGAGAGGGGAGGGAAAGGGAAAGAGAGAGAGAGAGAGACACACAGACAGACAGACAGACAGACAGAGACACAGACACAGACACAGACACAGACACAGACACAGACACAGACACAGACACAGACACAGACACTGACACAGACACAGAGAAGAGAGAAATGAACTCAGGATAACGCTTTAGAGAAGTGCTCTCATGGCTTGCATCTAATAAAATGAAATTGAATAAAGATACCTATAAAGTTCTACACATGTGGGATCAGAAAATAAACTTCATGAGAAGTGACTTAAATGGGACATGCTGATCATCTTCAAATATTTGAAGGACTATCACATGAAAAAGTGATTAGATTTCCTTTGCTTGGCCCTTGAGGGTAGAATTAGCAGGAGTGGAAAGAAGTTAAGGGCAGATTTAAACCCCTTTCAAGGAAAAGGGTCTTAATAAAAACTGTCCAGAAGCAGAATGGATTGTTTCTGGAGACAGTCATTTCTTTTTGGGGGTGGGGGTGAAGGAGGTATTCAAGAAGCAACTAAAGGGCCCATTTGTGAATATTTTAATGGTGATTTCTCTTTCAGAAAAATAATCAAAACATAGATCGGTAGTTAGAAAGGTCCTCAGAGGACCTTTATCTAGGAAGGCAGAGGACAAGTCTCTACTACATACCAGGCACCATGCCAAATGTTTTCCAAATATAATATCATTTAATCCTTTCAAAAGCCTGAGAGGTAAGTGCTATTAATATCTCCATTTTATAGCTAAAGTAACTGAGGCAAACTGAAGTTAAACCACTTGCTCAGGATCACATAGCTAGTAAGTGTCTGAGGCAGAATTTGAACTCATGTCTACTTGATTCCAGGCCTACCACTCTATTCATGGCAACACCTAGCTGTATTTTTTCCAGTCGAATAATTTTATAGATTAGGAAAGAGATGCCAAGAGAAATTAAGTAATTTGCTTAAAATTCCTCAGGTATTGAGCATCAGAGGCAAAATTCAAATCCAGGTCCACTGAAACCAGAGTCAGAACTCATTCCCCTCTCTTACACTGCCTTCTATTGTTTTGACTAGATGACCTATAAGGTCCCTTCTAACTCTATTATCTTCTTTTTTTAAAAAACCCTTACTTTCTGTTTTAGAACCAATACTGTGTATTGGCTCTAAAGCAGAAAAGCAGTAAGGGCTAGTAATGGGGGTTGTGACTTGCCCAGGATCACACAGCTAGGAAGTGTCTGAGGTCACATTTGAATCCAGGATCTTATTCAATGAGCCATCTATGATCTATGATCTTCTAACACTAGCCCCTCTAACTACAGAATCCTAGGATCCTATGAAGATTTAATGACAGTAAACAAAGTGCCTGCCATACAAAAGGATATATAAAGACAAAAACAAAACAGCCTACAAGGAAATATTACTGACTACAAGAAGGGCAGAGATTTTGAGCTGTTTTTCTGGTAGTTGGTATATGTAAGGCTCTGCCTATATTCTGTTTCCTTTTCTCCCTTGTGACATTGTTATGTCAAAACTTTTAAGAAGCCTGACTAGGATTAGAGGTTCAATCTTTTGCCTGGAAAAGAGCAGAGTAGATTGGCCCTATCTAGGAATTAAACTCATGTTCTAACCCACAGAGCCACATACTTACTGTGTAAAGGATCAAGGAATGACAAATCTGATCCATCGCTTTTTTTTTCAACCTGTAACTGAAATTTGCCATCTCCTTCAATGATCATTTATAAAACAACAACAACATTATTCTCAGAAGGGGTCCATAGGTTTCATCAGATTATAAAAAAGAGCTATAATGTAAATAAAAGTTAAGAACATAGCATTTATTTTATCAGTTCTGGCTTACATTAGGTAAGTGGGCTGTTTTTCCGTGTGTGATTTCAGGAGAATATAGAAACACTATCACCACAACTATCACCATCAACAATAGCTAGCATTTATATAAAGTTTTAAGGTTTGCAAAGCTCTTTATACATGTTATTTTATTTGACTTTCACAAAACCTTATTTATTATATGCTTTAAAGAAAAGGAAAGCTATACATAAAAGAGATGTGTGGTTTCATTTCTTAAACTTTCTTTTTCCTATTTTACTGTTCACTCCTATTCATTCTCACTTTATCTAATCCCTCTTCTAGGATCACTCAGTCAAATCTCTTTCTATATCACAAGTCAAAACAAATACTCTTTCAGCAGCATCTGATGCTGAGCATCCCTGCTCCTTCCTTCACCACACCAAGACCAACTTTCTAACCCCTTGAGGAACATAGTTGTTATTCCTTTGCTATGGAGCAGAAAAGGAAATGATTAGTTTGATATTTAAGTTCAGAATTTTAAAGAGAACTTAGGAAAAAAAAATAAAATTAGGTTCAGGGAAATGACTTGGTTCCAAGAAGTTAATCCATTTGCCCACGATCATAAGCCTAATCATTAATATCAGTAGTGTCAGAGGTAAGATTAGAATCCAAATTTCCATAGTAAAAGTTCATTATTCTTGCCATTATATCATGGAGGTGGGGGAAGCCTGTCATAGAGAGTGTAAAGTCATTAAATAAACATAAGCTATTACTATTATTATCATATTCCTACTCCAGTATCTTAATGGGTCCATTATCTTAGGGGTATAGGGACTTGCTCCAGTGGTTTCAATCATAAGATCATAACCCTTGTCCAGCTCCCTTTTCTTTGTCTTCTTTCCTTCCTTTCTTCTTTCCTCCCTCCCCCCTCCCCCTTTCTTTCTTTCTTTCTTTCTTTCTTTCTTTCTTTCTTTCTTTCTTTCTTTCTTTCTTTCTTTCTTTCTTTCTTTCTTTCTTTCTTTCTTTCTTTCTCTTTCCCTCTCACTTTCTCTCTTTATTTCCCAAGGCAAAAGAACAGCAAAGAGTAGGCAATTGAGGTTAAGTAACTTGTTCATAGTTACACAGCTAGGAAGTATCTGAGACCTGGATTTGAAACCGAATCCTCTGTCCTCCAGACTCCAGTCCTGGCTAGCCATTTGGATGCCCTGTTTATGTCTTTCTGTAAGTCCTCTATAGGAGATCTTACTAATGCATTTGTTAACTTCCTGTGGACCTCTGAAGATTTCATGGTATATAGTACTTGAGTTTGCCATATGCTACTTACTCTTATTATAGAACTAACTTTTTTTAAGTGCCTTCAATGATTCCTTTTACACCACTATTCAGGAATGTCCTTATTGGTAATATGCTGTAGCATTTTTTTAATATTTAGCATTGTTTTTTAGATGTCCTGAAATCTTAACTCTTCCAAGATCCTAAAATTACACAATTATAGTCATATAATAATAATAACAATTAATATTTACATAGCAACTGAGTGTTGGCAATTCACTTCACATATATTATCTCATATTATCCTCACAACAATCCTGTGAAGTAGATGCTATCAGAGGAGGAAACTGGGGTTAAGAAATGACTTGCCTATGTCAAAATGCTACTCAATGTAAAGGAAAGATTAAGGTGTAGATTTCCTTACTCTATGTCTAGCCCTCTAACTATGCTGCCAAATTGTTTCTGTAACATAACATCACAGGGAGCATATTACTGTTTTAAAAAAAAGAGGACAGAGGAGGGGGTTGCTACTGCTGGAAAGCTCAGTGAAAACACTCCATGTTGTCCCTATCCTTTTCTTTTTTTTCTCCCTGGAGTTTTAACCTCAGGCACATTAAACAGTACAACAGACTAATCCAGTCCAGTCTTAATCCCATCAATTGGACAGACAAGAAGTCATCAGAGGGCAGGGAAACTCTGACACCCCTCCCCCCATAGACTGCAGGGAACATAACTACAAATCTCCATTGCCAGCTGGGGGAAGATCTTTCATCAAAGCTCATTAAATCTATCTGCTTAAACTAGCAGAACAGAAAAGTAAAAATATGAGTAAACAACAGAAAAAGAGAAAAGAAATTACAACTGACAGCTTCTTTCCAGGAAGTGAAAAAACAAGAAACAAAATAGAAGAAGATGAGGAAGCTCTAGCAAACTGGAGACAAGGTTTGGAAGATCTCAAAATTCAATTAACTCAAGAACTTCAGGAACTCAAAAAGTAATCAAGAGAGTCTGAAAACAATTTGTAAAAGGAAATACATGAACTAAAACAAGAAAATAAAGTCTTACAAGCCAAAATTGACCAGCTCAAAAATGAAGCAAAGAAGGCAAAAGATGATCTACAAAGAATATCAGACCAGAAGGAGAAGGATGACCAAAAAGCCAAGGATGAAATTCAGTCCTTAAAAAAAACGAACTCAACAACTAGAAGCAAATGACTTCACAAGGCAGGAAGAATATGTAAAACAAAATTTTAAAAATGAAAAATTTGAGGAGAATATGAAACACCTCATTGATACAACCAAAGATCTGGGGAACAGATCTTGAAGAGACAATTTATGAATAATTGGCCTACTGGAACATCATGACAAAAGAAAAAGTTTGGACATTATCCTATAGGAAATTACCCAAGATGACTGCCTTGACATTCTTGAACAAGAGGGAAAAAGGGAAATTGAAAGAATCCACAGATCACCTCCTACATTTAATTCACAACTGACAACTTCCAGGAATATTATAGCCTAATTCAAAAAGTACCAGACCAAGGAAAAAATATTACAAGCTGCTAAGATGAAATCATTCAGATACCAGGTAACATGAGTTAGGATAACACAGGATCTGGCCGCATCTACATTGAAGGACCAGAAGTCATGGAATACAATATTCCTGAAAGCAAGAGAACTGGGTCTACAACTAAGAATCAACTATCCAGCAAAACTGACTATATATTTGTAGGGGAAAGTGTGGTCATTCAATAAAATTGAAGACTTCCAAGCATTCATAAAGAAAAAAACGGGACTTAAACAGAGAGTTTGCTGCCCAAACACAGAACTCAAGAGAATCACCATAAGGTAATTAAAAGAGCAGGGTGAAAAATAAAGAAAAAAAAATCTTTTCTTTAAGGGACCCAATAAGTTCAATTGATTTATATCCCTAGAAGAAAAGAAGATATTGGTAAATATTAAAAATTGTAATTATCAAAAGGGTAACTAGAAGAAGTTTACTTAGAGGGAACAGTGACAAACTCTATAGGATAAAATGTCAAGATATATATATATATATGTATATAAATATATACAAAACTATATATACATATGTATATATACATATATATATATATATATACACACACACAACTAGAGGGGAAAAAAGGAGATAATATTAAGAAAAATGGGAAAACAGACAAAATAGAGTAAATTTATATTCCATAAAGAGGCATGTGGGGTGAATAGGAGATAAGACCAATACACTGGAAGGGTAAAGAGGTTGGAGAGAGGAAATACTTAATACTTATGTGCATTGAAATTAACTTAAAGAGAGAAGAACAATCAGATCCATTGGGGCAGAGAATTGATTCATGCCGTATAAAGAAGTAGAAGGGTAACAAAAGGACTGGTGGGGAAGGAAGCAACACTAAGAAGGGAGAGGGAGAGGGAGTAGCTTAAAAAGACCATAAAGAAGAATAAGAGGAGAATGAGAAGGGAGAGGGGAGAAAGGGAAGTACAATAATGGAGAGGTTCAGGGGAACTGATTAAAAACAAAACACCGGTATAAAAGGAAATAGTGAAAGAAGAAAGGACAGGACACAGAGAGAGAATCAAAACGCCTGGGAATATACTGTTGATAATTATATTCAGAGGAATGTGAATGGGATGAACTTGCCCATAAAAAGGAAGCAAATAGCAGAGTGGATTAGAAACCCAAATCCTAACATATGTTGTCTACAAGAAACACACATGAGGTAGGTAGACATACATAGAGTAAAAATGAAAGGCTGGAGCAAAATCTATTGGGCTTCAACTGAGAAAAAGAAGGGAGGAGTTGCAATCATGATTTCTGACAGAGCCAATGTAAAAATAGATCTGGTTAAAAGAGACAGGGAAGGTAATTAAATCCTAATAAAAGGCAGTATAAACAATGAAGAAATATCAGTACTCAACATGTATGCACCAAATGATATAGCACCCAAATTTCTAAAGGAGAAGCTAGTGGATCTCAAGGATGAAATAGACTGCAAAACTATACTAGTGGGTAATCTCAACCTTCCTCTATCAGATCTAGATAAACCAAAGCAAAAAATAAATAAGAAAGAGATAAGAGGGGTGAATGAAGCCCTAGAAAAATTAGAGTTAATAGGTATATGGAGAAAAATAAATAGAGACAAAAAGGAATACATCTTCTTTTCATCAGCATATAGAACATTCACAAGGATTTACTATGTACTAGGGCATAGAAACATGACAAACAAATGCAAAAAAGTAGAAATAATATATGCAAGCTGATCAGATCATAACACAATTAAAATAGTTATTAGTAAGGATACATGAAAAGGCAAACCAAAAACTAATCGGAAATTAAACAATATGATTCTCTAAAATAAGTTAGTTAAAAAACAAATCATAGAAACAATTAATAATTTCATTGAAGAGAATGACAATGATGAGATTTCTTACCAAAACCTATGGGATGCAGCCAAAGCAGTTCTAAGGGGAAAATTTCTATCATTGAGTGCATATATTAACAAATTAGGGAGGGCAAAGGTTAATGAATCTGGCATGCAACTTAAAAAACTAGAAACTAAACAAATTAAAAATCCCTAGATGAAAACTAAATTAGAGATTATAAAAATCAAAGGAGAAATTGATAAAATCAAAAGTAAAAGAACTATTGAATTAATAAATAAGACTAGAAGCTGGTATTTTGAAAAAACACATAAAATAGACAAAGTACTGGTCAATCTAATAAAAAAGGAAAGAAGAAAACCAAAGTAACAGCATCAAAGATGAAAAGGGAGACCTCACCTCTAATGAAGAGGAAATTTAGGCAATCATTAAAAGCTATTTTGCTCAAGTCTATGGCAACAAATATAGCAATCTAGGAGATATGGATGAATATTTACATATATGGATGAATATTTACAAAAATATAAATTGCATAGATTAACAGGAAAAGAAATAGAATACTTAAATAATCCCATATCAGAAAAAGAAATTGAACAAGCCATCAAAGAACTCCCTAAGAAAAAATCCCCAGGACCAGATCGATTCACAAGTGAATTCTATCAAACATTCAAAGAACAACTAATCCCAATACTATACAAATTATTTGATATAATAAGCAAAGAAGGATTCCTACCAAATTCCTTTCATGACACTAATATGGTACTGATTCTAAAGCCAAGCAGACCAAAAACAGAAAGAAAACTACAGACCAATCTCCCTAATGAACATAGATGCAAAAATCTTAAATAGAATACTAGCAAAAAGACTCCAGCAAGTGATCATGAGGGTTATCCATCATGATCAAGTAGGATTTATACCAGGAATGCAAGGATGATTCAACATTAGGAAAACCATCCACATAATTGACCATATCAACAAGCTAACAAACAAAAATCACACAATTATCTCAATAGATGCTGAAAAAGCCTTTGACAAAATACAACACCCATTCCTATCGAAAAGATTAGAAAGTATAGGAATAGAAGTACCTTTTCTAAAAACAATAAACAGTAAATATCTAAAACCATCAACAAGCATCGTATGCAATGGGAATAAATTTTCTTTGGTCATGCAAAACCTTTTTAAGTTTATATACTTAAAATTGTTGATTTTATTTCCTATGATCTTCTTCATACTTTGGTCATGAGCTCTTCCCTTATCCATAGATCTAAAAGGTAATGTTTTCCTGGCTCCTCCAATTTATGTATGATGTTATTCTTTATGTCTAAGTTGTATATTTATTTGGTGCTAATTTTGATATATGATAGAACAGCAATGGGCAAACTTTTTAGAGAGGGCCAAAGGAAAGGAAATGCTCATTTGTCAGTCTGTTTCTAAGGCAACTCTTCTGAAGTTTGTATTGACTTGTATTGTATTGTATTGTATTGTATTGTATTGTATTGTATTGTATTGTATCCTACTCATTGTATTCCTCAGATTAGGAATAATGTTGCTCAGCTAGATAGAATATTTCAGAGGCCGGCATCTGGCCCGGGGGCAGTAGTTTGCCCAACACTGTGATAAAAAGGTTTTGGTCTATGCTTGGTTTCTGTCAGGCTTGCTTTCTAGTTTACCCAATAGTTTTTACCAAATAATAAATTCTTATTTGGGTAGCTGAAGTCTTTGGGTTTATCAGCCTGAGGCTTCTGAGTTTATTTGTTTCTAAGTGACATAATTAATCAATTCCCCTTATCAAATTATCTATTTTTTAAACTGGTAAAGATTATTACTGTTTTGTAGTATAACTTTTGATCTGATACAGAAAGGTTACCTTCCTTCTCTCTTTTTTTTCATTATTTCCCTCAAGAATCAGAACTTTTTCTTCCTCCAAATGAATTTTGTTACTATTCTTTCTAGTTCTATAGAATAATAATTTGATAATTTGACTGTTATTATATCAAATAAGTTTAAAAAAAGATGAGTTTTTGCGGCAGCCAATAGCTTAACATCATTGAAAATGCCATTCAGTTTCCCAAATGGAACTTGGCCCATCACTTCCTGTGGTTCCATTCTGGGCTAACTACATTTTCCACCAGCAGGGTTAGTCCAAGCTACATGTAGTCATTAGAGATACTATTGGTCTAATTTAATGTCCTAACTTGGGCAATATATACCAGAATTTCCTGTTTGATTTTTAATCCCTAGCTGTTAAATTCCTATTCAAGTCGCTATATCCCTGACCATAACTCCTTACGTTGTCTGGTTTTCTCATCAAAGAAAGGATTCCAGTCAGGACTTTCCTCTAATACTTCCCCATGAATTTGCTTTTCAGCTCAGTTTCCCACCCTTGACTATTGAAAAACTTTGGAGAAGTATGTCTCCCTTACAGAAAGACTGGGAACCCCTGCAACAGTTTAGATCTAGGTCTCCTGATATTACATAGTTCTTGAGAACACTCCAGACTACATCAACCAGACACAGAAAACCTTGGCATTTGGTAATGGGAGTGAGGTTGAAGGCTGACATCAGTGGAAAAAAGAAACAGGGGGCAGCTATAGGTCGTTCAGTGTATTGAGAGCCAGGCCTCCAGACTGGAGGTCCTAGTTTCAAATCTGGCCTCAGGTACTTCCTAGCTGTGTGATCCTGGGCAAGTCAGTTAATTCCTATTGCTTAGGTCTTACTTCTTTTCTGTCTTGGAACCAATACAGAGTATTGATCCTAAGACAGAGGATAAGGGTTTAAAAAAGAAAAGAAAAGAGATAATTCTTCCTAATCCAGGATCCTCATGTGAAAAGCTTTTATGAAAGTGGCTTTGCATTCCTGAGGGCATGATGCTGTAGAAGTCCAGCTATCTCAAGTGTGAGTTGATTCTGCCAGGTCACATTGAGTGGGTTAGGGGTCCCAGTGTCAGATACTTGGGCACAGCTACAAAGGAGGAATAGTTACACACCTGAGGGGGTTGGAGAGTTGGATCTCTCCTTCATCCTTTCGATTTGTTCCAACTTAGCCTGTTTATGGGTTAGTGAACACAGCAAAAAATTATCTCCCTCTTCCCTCAGTAACCTGCTTCTTAGCAGTCTCTGAAGGATAGAGGAAAAATTTCTTTCTGCAATCCAAAATCTATATGCTCTCATCATCACTGACTCAATTTTGGGGGTGCCTCAACTAATAGGGTAAAGAACAATTTAAAATCAAGAGGGACCTGCTGTGAAATAATAGGAATTTAACCTCTATTATCCAGTCACATAGTCCTTTGCTACAAATTTTCTGAGACCTTTTGTTCTGCAAAGAAATGGGTGGTGGTGCGGAGGTGGGAAGGGGAATGTTACATTGTTCTGCCTCTTTTCCAGATAGTTAGAAAGTAATGAGGTATGAATCAATAATTACGATGTTAAGATATTCTTGACATCTGGCTCCAAATTCTGTGTTCTTTCCATTATGCTACGCTGTTTCACATGTATACCATTTAGGTTACCTATAGAGGAAAGACAGAGCTATCTGTCCACCTCTGGCAACTAATAGATCCCAATTCATGCTCCTTTGAGCCAGTGAGGATAACACCTGATGTTGATAATGCTGCTGGAGACTGAGCACCAGAGTTCAGTAAACTCTAAAGTTTACCAAGGCTCTCTCTTACCCTAACCTACCCAAAACCATCCCCTTAGCTCCAAAAGAGAATGTGAAGATACTTCCTTCTTGTCTTACTTTTCTGATTTAAGAGCAAATTAGACTTCTTTTAGCTGAGTTGTTAGAGCCAAAGAATCAATGATGGAGCATATGGGATTCTTCCATAGAATATTTCATTCTTTAACAATGTCCACTTAATCATATATGTCACTTTGAGTGAATGAAAAACATTTATTAAGTGTTTACTATGTACTGGATAGTTTGCTAAGTTCTAGAAATACAAAATGGGATTGTCTCTGCCCTTCCGGAACTTATTTTGTTGAGCAAGACAACAGAAAAAAGAGGAGTAGAGGCCAGGGAAGGGCTTTTGGCCAGTGAAGTTACTGGGAGGGTGAATTTATATATATAGCAATTAACTGGCAAATCCTTCCTAAAGAAAGATATAATTAATTTGATTATTGTTCCTTCAATAAGAGGTAGAAAGCAAGGGGCAATGTGGAAAATGGTAGGCAGGGGACAAGGTGACCTGGACTGATGAATAGTTGGGATATAAAAGTGAACTGGGTTCTGGGGTCTGGGGAAAGTTAGATCTAAAGAACTAAAGGGGCTGGTTTTCATTCACTTAATCATGAATCCAGGCAGTTTGGCCCTCAAGGTGGAAATTCCAAAGATGAGCGGATTTACTTTCCCAGGAGCTAAAGGTCTGGTTTCAAATGTCTGATTTACTTTCTGGTATTGATTCAGATGAGGAGAAGCAAGTTATCAGCAACAGGCAGATGGCCTCTTTGACTGGTTGGCTGACTAGCTGGGTCATAGAGGTGAAGTAAAAAGATAACATTGAGAGTTTCGTTCAGGTATGGGTGGCTGCTTTCCAACTGGGTTTACTGGATTTTGATGGCGTAACTTCTATGACTGAAGATCTTGCTTGGCTGAAAGGTTTATCATTTAATTCATCAGGAAAAAGTACTAGATTTTGAGAAAGAGGATCTAAGTTCCAATCACTCTTCTGGTATTTCTAGTGTGGCCATAGGTAAGTTGCTTATCCTCTCTGTGTCTCAGTTCCCTCTATAAAATACAGAAGCTACATTGAATGACTCCTAAGGTCCTTTCATACTCTAAATCTATGATCCAGTACATAGTCACTAAACCTTCTAACCCAAATCTAAACTGGACTTTTCATATGGTACTAAAAAATCTCTTTGGAGTTCTTTTTCACTGGTTTCAGATCAGAAATGGATGTAGATTTACCAGCCATCTTTTGGAGAAAATATGAGTTCACAAGTTTTGCCATGCTAAAATTAAATTAAAAGGTTTGGATGGAGTCTGGGATCTTGAGAATTTTGCCATCTTGATTTAACCATTCATCACTGTAATAAAAATTAGGAAATTCTGATAAATAGGGAATATTCTCTGAGCAACCAAGTAAAGAAGGAAGGGAATAAGCTATGTCCTGAGAAGAAGCAGGAAACCATTTTTGTTATTTTTTTATTTTGTTTTCCCCAAAGACAAGCCAATGCATTGGTTTGGAGAAGAGACTGGCAGGAATGGGGGGGGGTGAGAAGTAGCATGGCATATTGGCTAGAGGGCCTCAATAGAAGGGATGAATTTCTTTCTCAGACACATACTGACTGTGGCTCAGGACAGGCTCAGGGAACCCAGGCAACTCTAATTTCAGCCACCCCCAAGGTCTGTCCTGGCTTGCTGAGGTGGAGTCTGCCCTGGCATGCTGGTCCGTGCTCCATTTCCACCCTGATGCAACAGACCTTTCCTGCCAACTTTCCAAGTTGTGTTGGGAAAGAAAATGTTTTACCTTGTCCTTTTCTGGGTTCTTCTGCTCCAGAATTCATTTTGGGATGTTATTTTAGTTGTTTGGAAGGGAATTTGGTATAGATTAGATTGGCCCCTGTCTTTACTCTGCCATCTTGGCTTCTCTCCTCCCCCATTTCTAAGACTTTAAATCATAGGAAGGTTGATGATTTGCTTTAACTAAGGGGGTTTCTTTTCCTAAACCTATATAATCACATCTAGGACCCAAAAAAGAATGAAAGGTGGAGGACTGGGACCAGTCTCATCTCAAGGCAAAACAATTACTATGCAATCCCTTGTATTTCTCATCTCAGGAAAAGCTCTGTCTCTAGATCAGTTTATTAGGGAAATATCTAACTGTGGTCTAGAGCATTTCTTATGGGTAGGAGGAAAGTGAGACAATTTTCATAGAGTGTCATTCTGTGTAGCCAGGAGTCTATGAAGAAGTTGAGTCAATGCTGCCTGTTCATTAAAAAGTGAACATTATAGACCATGCTGTCTGTAAATGAGGGACAAGTTCAAAACTTTCTCATGATTTTCATAGTTCCCAGTAGAGAATGATTTCTGTTAGGAGAGTTCCTTGGAGCCATGAAATTTGAGGTCCAAGGAAGGCTTTCAAACAGTTCTCACAATAATATCTGGGTTTATTTTTGAGTGTTTTTATGGCATTCAAAGATTCTAAACCCAGGCATTTCTGAAGCCACCCACCTGCAACAGATGTAGACAAATTAGCTAAAAATATGTCTGGGCCCTTTCAATTCATAGAACTACAGAATGTTACTGCTGGAAGGATTTATAAAGATCATCTTTTAACATCTTTGTGGTTGTTAACAGACACTCCTCTTGGTTTAAGGAATCAAAAGTGAGCTCAGCCAGTACAGATAGATTCAGGCTAGGTCTAGAAAAGCTTCCTCAATGTATACTCCTCCAGTTCTGGTGGAGTGTATAGGCTTTGTTCATAATTCCAAACCAACACAGATACTTCTAAAGAATACACATTTTCACTAATGATGAAACAAGGGGAGAAAGACCCAAGTTACTCTGATATTATCCTTTCTTTTAGTACACCTGCCTACTAGTTATTCATTCTTGTTCTGCTTACCACCATACTCTATCCTGCCAAAATCTAGTATAATCAGTCTCTTCCCAATTTAACTATTTTCTCCAAAATTCTAGCAAGACTGGAAAAAAAAAGTACAAAATACTCCCTGGGTCCTCTTTCCCTTTTTATTTGATGCCTCATTATTAACAACACATTTCTAGAGTCCAGGGACCTTGTTTTGTACATGAGTAATCTGAGGACCAGAGAGAACGAATAGTTCTCCTAATATCATAGAGTTGATTTGTGGAAAATCTGGGACAGGGATGTTCAATCTTCCTACTATATTCATTGGGACAATTTTCTTTTCTAATGTTTAAATTTTTTTTCTAATGTTTAAAATATTCCTTCAAAGACAATACTGTATATGTCAGCAAGGAACAAAAGAATTGGAAACAAATTAGATGCCCATTGATTGAAGAATGACCAAACACATTGTGGTGCCTGAATGTACTATAAGAAATTAAGAATATTATAAATAAGGAGCAGTATGGAGAAAGTTACATGGATTAATGCAGATTGAAGTAAGCAAAGCCAAGAAAGCATTATATACATTGGCTATAACAGTGTAGATGGAAATGAACAAAAACCACAAAGCAACTGAAAATGAGTATAAAGAGCAAGCTTGGACTCAAAGTAGAAATATGAAAAGATACCTCTGCCTACTCCTTTGTACAGGTGGAGGGTAGTGGTTGGCCATTGGTATCACAAATCTCCCCCCGCCCCACCCCACCACTCAAGAAAGGAAAGATACAGGGGGAAATTTAGGCAGCATAAAGCCAAAAAATAAAATAAAAATTTATTTATTTATTTTTAAGCCTTTACTTTCTGTCTTAGAATCAATATTAAGCATTGATTATAAGCCAGAAGAGCAATAAGGGCTGGTCAATTGGGGTTAAGTGACTTTCTCTGGGTCACATAGAAAGTGCCTGAGCCCATATTTGAACTAGGTCCTCATGATTCTAGACTTGGTGCTCTATCCTCTGAGCCATCTAGTTACCCCTAAATTTTTTTAGGCTAATGCTAGAAACCACAAAGCTGAAAGATAGGCTCCACGGGTAATAAGAAGGGTCTCTCCATGTATCCAAAATCAACTCAAAATCTGATAAAAACTTTTTTTGAAAATATAATCCCTTTTTGCCTTAAAACTTGTTGTTTAGCTATATAGGAACTCAACTTGTCATAACTGTCCAATGTGAGACAACGTGAGGAGATATAAAATAACCCCACATAAATTATCAGCATTTCTATATCACTAGCAATGAAAAGATCATGAGATAACCCACTTAAATTATTGTTAAAATGATTATCTGGGGCAAGATGGATGCCACTTTGAATGACAGGACTAGCAGTTGAGAACCTCTGAATGTCCCCAGGTGCCATGAGCCAAGGGCAAAAATCAGTTGGCCCCAGCCCTATAAATACCCCCAAGTGACAAGACAAGCTGGCTCAGATTGGAGCAGGGACTTGGGAAGGTGGGAGGCAAAGGGTGAAGGGTAGGCCTGAAACCTGTAACCTGTTATCTTATTGAAAGAGCTAGAGAGCAATCACCAGCATTGTTAATAGAGCTGAGAGAGTTTACTGATATCATCAATCAAAATCATCAAATAGCCTTCCCTAATCTCTGGCTCAGGACAGAGTTAGAGAGAGGGTGAAGAACCTCCAGTTCCTACTGATTCTAGCAATCTCCAGACCTTGATCCTTAGCCTAGTTAATTAGCAATAGGGTTCCTAAATCCTCAATCCTATTCCCTTATTTTCCTAACCTCATTAATAAATTTAAATACAGTGTTTACCATGAAGTACCTTACCTGAGTGGTGATTATACCAAAGCCCTTGGGAAGGGGAGATCAATACGCAGTCAGTTTTTTACTATTGTCCAATAGCTAATCAATAGCCCTTACCAACAGATATTCCAACCCCAGGTTGGGACCTAGAGAGGTTAACCATCCACACAACCTCTCAGGGGTTCCCTGCCTGGGCAAACTGTTAGAAGGGGATAACTGACAAACCAACCAAGCCTGTCAGAGAGGAGAGGCATAGCTTTCTACCAGCAACAACTGTACAGAGGCCTGTGAGAGGAGAGTGTGCTTTCTCCCTCACCAAATCAAACCAGCTTAGGCCTGGACATATAATCTACCTCCATCTATACCATGTATTCCTTGAGATCCTCCAACATCATTATAACATTAGCCATAGATAGAATAAAATACCTAGGAACATATCTCTCCAAACAAGTCCATAAACATGAACATAACTATAAAACACTTTTTATACAATTAAAGTCAGATTTAAATAACGGGGGAAATGCTAATTGTTCATGGTGGGCTGAATCAATGTAATTAAAATGACAATCCTTCCTAATATATTTATTCAATGCTATCCCAATCAAATTACCAAAAAGCTATTTTATTGAACCAGAAAAAATAATAAAATTTATTTGCAAAAAATGGTCAATAATATCAACAGAAATAGTGAAAAACAAAATTAAGAAAGGAGGTCTATCAGTACATGATTTCAAATCATATTATAAAGCAGTAATTATCAAAACTATCTGGTACTGGTTGAGATAGAAAAGTAGATCAGTGAAATAGATAGACATATAACAAACAGTTATAAAAGATTATGGTAACCTTGTGTTTGAAATAGACAAAGTTCCACATCTTTGAAATAAGAATTCACTATTTGATAAAAGTTTTTGGTAAGTCTGGAAAGCAGTTCTATAAAAACTAGATATAGATGATTATCTTACACCATTGACCATGGTAAGATCAAAATGGATACATGATCTTGGCATAAAGGGAGCTATTATAAGCAAATTAGAATAGGGAACATATTACCTATCAGATTTATGGTTAGGAGAATAATTTATTGATAAACAAGAGATAGAAAATATTGTGAAATATAAAATGAATAATTTTGACTATAGCAAATTGAAAAGGCTTAGCACAAATAAAATTAATGTAGACAAGATTCAAAGGAAAGTAATATGTTGGGAGAAAAATTATAGTCTTTCAAAAAGGTCTCATATCCAAAATATGTAGAGAATTTTGTCAAATGCATAAAAATTGGAGCCATTCCCCAATTGATAAATGGTTGAAAGATGAATAGACAGTTTTTGGATGATGAAATCAAAGATGATGAAATTTCATATATTATATGAAAAAATTGCCCTAAACCATTATTGACTAGGGAAATGCAAATGAAAACAGCTTCAGGTTGTCTTCCTCCGAAGTGCCAAGGGACAGAGAGCACTCAGCCTCCCACACCTTTTTCACTCTGTCCTCCACTGTCACACAGTGTTCACATGCAAAATGAAATACAGGATAGGACGAGCTTGGGGATGATGAGCCTGGGGAGTGGATTCTATTTACAGAACACCTACTGGATCAACTAAAAAGATAAAAGGGTAAAATCACAAATGTTGGAGGGAATGCAAAAAAAAGGGGGACACTAACACAATGTCCACATAATGAAACAGTGAACCAATCTAACCATTTTTGAGAGCATTCTGGAATTATACTCAAAGAGTTATAAGACTATGTATACCTTTGACCTAGTAATACCACTATTAGGTTTATTTCCTAAGGTGATCAGGGAAAAAGGAAAAGAAATATGTTCTAAAATATTTATAGTAGCTCTTCTTGTGGTGGAGAAGATTTGGAAAATGAAGGAATGTCCATCAAATGGAGAATGGCTGAATAAGTTGTGGTATATGATTATAATGGAATACTAATGTGCCATAAGAAATGACAAACAAGATAATAACAAAAAACCTGGGAAGTCTTAGATATAGAGACTCAGAGTGAAGTGAACAGAACCAGAAGATTGCTGTACACAATAACAACAATATATGATAATCAACTGTAAATGACACTGGACAAGGAACTAGGAAAACTTCAAAGGACTCATGGCAAAAAAGTATATCCACAGCCATAAAAGAAACACAAAGAGTCTGAAGGCAGATTAAATCATACCATTCTTTACTTTATTTCCTTCAGAAATTTGTCTCTAATTTAAGCAATCTGTGTCTTGTTTTACAATATGACAAACATGGAAATATGTATTATAAGATAATACATGTACAACCTAAATCATATCACCTGCCTTCCTGGGGAAGGAGAAAGAGTAGGAAGGGGGAAGGGAGGAGAAAGCAGTAGAAGGTCTTTTCATTATTCCTTCAAAAAAGACACTTTTCATATGTGACACCTTTCTGGAAGTACATAAAACTTCAGAGTTGTTTTAATCTTTATTTCTCTTATTGTTAGTAATTTGGTATGATTGTTCATGAGGTTATCAATATTTGCACTTCTTTGAAGAAATGTTTAATCATATCGATATCTACTGAGGGAGGCATGCCATATATATATTAATCTCCAATAGATTTTCTTTAAAAAAACAACCCTTGGGCTTCCAGGTTAAGATGGTGGCAGAGTAAAAAGCAGCTGCTTGACCTCTCCTAACCCACACATATAGGACTCCTCAAGAAGACATAAAAACAAATCCAGATGAACAAAGGGACCCCACAACAGGGCACAGCATTGAAGGTATATGGAATTGGGGCATTTCCATGCTATAAAGGGGTGAAACAGCTCTCACTAAGACACGAGCTGAGCAACCCCCTCCCCTCCCACACCACCTACAGTGCCAAAGCCAGCTCAAAAGAGTTAGAACAAGTTTGGGGCACCCATTAAGTCACTGGCAGCTCACCAGGGCCTGCTCCTGAGAGCAGTAAGACTTAAGACCCCAAGATGCTAAAGAATGCACCAACTTTGAACACAGACCCTGAGCGCAGGCGAGGACTTGGGCAATTCGAAAAAGATGCCCCCAAATCAAAAGAATTGATAAGCAAATTGGAGACCAAAATCAAATAGCTGGAAAACAGGATAGACCAAATCAAAAAGGAAAATCAAAAGATTATAGCAGAAAACCAGTCTCTAAAGACAAGAATTGGGCAAGTAGCAGCCAGTGATCCATCAAGACAGCAAGAACAAATAAAACAAAGTCAAAATACTGATAAAATAGAAGGAAACATGAAATATCTCAATGAGAAATTGACAGATCAAGAAAACAGATATAGAAGAGATAATCTGAGAATCATTTGTCTTCCTGAAAAAGCAGAAATTAATAGAAATTTGGACTCCATACTAAAAGAAATTATTCAGCAAAACTGCCCTGAAGTTCTACAACAAGAGGGCAATATAGACATTGAAAGGATCCATAGATCACCGGCTACACTAGAGTCTGAAAAGACACCTCCCAGGAATATAATAGCCAAATTCAAGAGCTTCCAAGTAAAAGAAAAAATTTTACAAGAAGCCAGAAAGAGACAATTCAGATATCAAGGAGCACCAATCACAATCACACAGGATCTGGCAGCCTCCACACTAAAAGACTACAAGGCTTGGAATATGATATTCAGAAAGGCAAGAGAACTGGGTCTACAACAAAGGATCACCTACCCATCAAAACTGAATATATACTTCCAGGGGAAAGTTTGGGCATTCAAAAAGATAGATTATTTCCAAGTATTTGCACAGAAAAGACCAGGACTAAATGAAAAATTCGATATCGAAAAGCAAAAATCAAGAGGAATATGAAAAGGTAAATAAGAAGCAGAAGGAAAAGTAAGAAAACCCTTATTTTTTAAATTTACCTCTTTAAGGGCTTCAATAAGATCTAATTATTTATATTCCTATGTGGAGAAATGTTACATATAATTCTCTGTAGTGAACTCTATTCACTATTATAGTATTCACTATTATAGTAATTAGAAGAATTATTCATAGGGAGAGGTTGGAATACTAAATGGTGTAAGATGATATGGGGGGTGGGAAAGAGGGGTGAATAGTAGAGGACACCAACGGAAACTAGAATGAATAAGAAAAATAAGATATTCTATTACACATGAAGGGGGCATGGGAAGGGAATGGGATGAATACTATTATAAGAAGGAGAAGAAGAGAGCATTAAGAGGTAATAATTAAACCTTACCCTCAGTGTAATTAACCCTGAGAGGGAAGAGTAGCTATATCCATCGGGATATAAAACTCTACCTAACCATACTGAGAAAGTCAGAAGGGACCAAGGGGAGCAGGGGAGTGGGGAGGTCAAAAAAGGGAGGGGAGAGGAAGGGAGAGGGAATTCATTAGGCTTTAAAAATAAAAAGAGGGGAATAATAAGGGAGAGGGTAGAAAGGGAAGTAAATCAAGGGAGGGGAAATGGGTTACTGGCTTAAAGCAAACCACTGCTTTAAAAGGAAATAGTGTAAGAAGGAGTAGAACTAGGAGAGGATACCAAAATGTCGGGGAATACAAAACTTATAGATATAACTCTGAATGTAAATGGGATGAACTTTTCCCATAAAACAGAAGCAAATAGCAGAGTGAATTAGAAACCAAAATCGTACCATATGTTGTCTATAAGAAACACATGAGGTGGGTAGACATACACAGGTTTAAGGTAAAGGTCTTGAGCAAAACCTTTTGGACTTCAAATGAAAAAAAGAAGGCAGGAGTGGCAATCATTATTTCTGACAAAGCCAAAGTAAAAATAAATATGATTTAAAAAGACAGGGAAGGTAATTACATCCTGATAAAAACAGTATAGACAATGAGGAAATAACAGTGCTCAATATGCATGCACCAAATGGCATAGCATCCAAATTCATAAAGGAGAAACTGGCAGAGCTCAAGAAGGAAATAGATGGTAAAATCATACTTGTGGGAGATATAAATATTCCTCTTTCAGATCTAGATAAATCAATCAAAAAAATAAATAAGAAAGAGTTAAGAGAGGTGAATGAAGTCTTAGAAAAATTAGATTTAATAGATATGTGGAGAAAAATAAATAGGGACAAAAAGGAATACACCTTCTTTTCAGCTGCACATGGAACATTCACAATGATTGACCATGTAATAGGGCATAGAACCATTATAAACAAATGCAAAAGAGCAGAAATGATAAATGTAACCTTCTCAGATCATAATGCAATAAAAATAATAATTAGTAAGGGCAGCTGTACAGGCAAATCAAAACACTAATTGGAAATTAAATAATATGATTCTCCAAAACCAGCTAGTCAAAGAAGAAATCAGAGAAACAATCAACAATTTCATTGAAGAGAATGACAATGATGAGACATCCTACCAAACTCTGTGGGATGCAGCCAAGGCAGTACTCAGGGGGAAATTTATATCCTTGAGTGCATATATTAACAAATTAGGGAGGGCAGAGGTTAATGAATTGGGCATGCAACTTAAAAAACTAGAAAGCGAGCAAATTAAAAATCCCCAAATAAAAACTAAATAGGAAATACTAAAAATCAAGGGAGAAATTAATAAAATTGAAAATAAAAGAACTATTGAATTAATAAATAAGACTAGAAGCTGGTATTTTGAAAAAACACATAAAATAGACAAAGTACTAGTCAATCTAATAAAAAATGGAAAGAAGAAAACCAAATTGATAGTATCAAAGATGAAAAGGGAGACCTCACCTCTAATGAAGGGGAAATTAAGGCAATCATTAAAAACAATTTTGTCCAATTATATGACAATAAATATAGCAATCTAGGAGATATGGATGAATATTTACAAAAATATAAATTGCCTAGATTAACAGCAGAAGAAATAGAATACCTAAACAATCCCATATCAGAAAAAGAAATTGAACAAGCCATCAAAGAACTCCCTAAGAAAAAATCCCCAGGACCAGATTGATTCACAAGTGAATTCTATCAGACATTCAAAGAACAATTAATCCCAATACTACACAAATTATTTGATATAATAAGCAAAGAAGGAGCCCTACCAAATTCCTTTCATAACACAAATATGGTACTGATTCCAAAGCCAGGTAGATCAAAAACAGAGAAAGAAAACTATAGACCAATCTCCCTAATGATCATAGATGCAAAAATCTTAAATAGAATACTAGCAAAGAGACTCCAGCAAGTGATCAATAGGATCATCCACCATGACCAGGTGGGATTTATACTAGGAATTCAAGGATGGTTTAACATTAGGAAATCCATCCACATAATTGACCATATCAACAATCTAACAAACAAAAATCACATGATTATCTCAATAGATGCTGAAAAAGCCTTTGACAAAATATAGTACCTATTCCTACTGAAAACCCTGGAAAGTATAGGAATAGAAGGACCTTTCCTAAAAATAATAAACAGTATATACCTAAAACCATCAACAAGCATTATATGCAATGGGGATAAATTAGAAGCCTTCCCAATAAGATCAGGAGTGAAAAAAGGATGTCCATTATCACCTCTATTATTTAACATTGTACTAGAAACACTAGCAGTAGCAATTAGAGAAGAAAAAGAAATTGAAGGTATCAAAATAGGCAATGAGGAGACTATCACTCTTTGCAGATGATATGATGGTCTACTTAAAAAATCCTAGAGAATCAACTAAGAAGCTTGTAGAAATAATCAACAACTTTAGCAAAGTTGCAGGATACAAAAATAAATGCACATAAATCATCAGCATTTCTATATATTTTCAACACATCACAACAGCAAGATGTAGAAAGAGAAACACCATTTGAAATCACCCTAGACAATATAAAATACTTAGGAATCTATCTACCAAAACAAACAGAAGAATTATACAAAAACAACTACAAAACACTTTCCAAACAATTAAAACTAGATCTAAACAATTGGAAAAATATTGATTGCTCATGGGTAGGACTAGCTAACATAATAAAAATGACGATTCTACCCAAATTAATTTACCTATTTAACGCCATACCTATCAAACTACCAAAAAACTTTTTTACTGAATTAGGAAAAACTATAACAAAGTTCATTTGGAAGAACAAAAGATCAAGAATATCAAGGGAGATAATGAAAAAAAATGTGAAGGAAGGGGGCCTAGCAGTACCAGATATTAAACTATATTATAAAGCAGCAGTCATCAAAACGGTATGGTACTGGCTAAGAGACAGAAAGGAAGATCAGTGGAATAGACTTGGGGTAAGTGACGTCAGCAAGACAGTGTATGATAAACACAAAGAGCCCAACTTTTGGGACAAAAATCCACTATTTGACAAAAACTGCTGGGAAATTTGGAAAACAATATGGGACAGATTAGGTTTAGATCAACATCTCACACCCTACACCAAGATAAATTCAGAATGGGTGAACAACTTGAATATAAAGAGGGAAACTATAAACAAGTTAAGTGAACACAGAATACTATACCTGTCAGATCTCTGGGAAAGGAAAGATTTTAAACCAAGCAAGAGTTAGAGAAAATTACAAAATGTAAAATAAATTATTTTTATTATATTAAATTAAAAAGCTTTTGTACAAACAAAAACAATGTAACCAAAATCAGAAGGAAACAACAAATTGGGAAAAAAATCTTTATAACAAAAATCTCTGACAGAGGTCTAATTACTCAAATATACAAGGAGCTAAATCAATTATATAAAAAAAATCAAGCCATTTCCCAATTGATAAATGGGCGAGGGACATGAATAGGCAATTTTCAGATAAAGAAATCAAAAGTATCAATAAGCACATGAGAAAGTGTTCTAAATTACTAATAATTAGAGAAATGCAAGTCAAAACAACTCTGAGGTATCACCTCACACCTAGCAGATTGGTTAACATGATATAAGGGGAGAGTAATGAATGTTGGAGGGGATGTGGCAAAATTGGACATTAATGCATTGCTGGTGGAGTTGTGAACTTATCCAACCATTCTGGATGGCAATTTGGAACTATGCTCAAAGGGCTATAAAAGAATGCCATTGATCCAGCCATACCATCGGTGGGTTTGTACCCCCCAAAAGATCATAGATAAACAGACTTGTATGAAAATATTTATAGCCGCACTTTCTGTGGTGGCAAAAAACTGGAAAAGAGGGGGTGCCCTTCAATTGTGGAATGGCTGAACAAATTGTGGTATATGCTGGTGATGAAATACTATTGTCCTCAAAGGAATAATAAACTAGAGAAATTCCATGTGAACTGGAAAGACCTCCAGGAATTGATGCAGAGCAAAAGGAGCAGAGCCAGAAGAACATTGTACACAGAGACTGATACCCTGTGGTAAAATAGAATGTAATGGACTTCTGTACTGGCAGCAATGCAATGACCTAGGATAATTCTGAGGGATTTATGGAAAAAAACACTACCCACATTCAGAGGAAGAACTTCAGGAGTGGAAACACAGAAGAAAAGCAACTACTTGAACACATGGGTTGAGGCAGACATGATTGGGGATGTAGAACTCTAAGGACCACCCCAGTGCAACTATCAGTTATATGGAAATAGGTCTTGATCAAGGACACATGTTAAAACCAGTGGAAATGCACATAGGCTATGGGGGGTGAGGGGAGGTCAGAGGGATGAAGGGGAAAGTAAGAGCATGAATCATGTAACCATGTTAACTTTTCTAAAAAATAAATATTATTAAATGTTAAAAAAATTAAAAAAATAAAATAAAAATAAAAAAGTGAGGTAAAAAAAAAAACAACCCTTATCTTCCCTCTTAGAATTAATACTAAGTACTAATTCCAAGGCAGAAGAACAACAGGGGCCAGGTAATTGTTTAAGTGACTTGCATAGGGTTGCATAGCTAGGAAATATCTGAAGCCAGATTTAAACCTAGGACCTCCCTTTTCTAGACCTGGTTCTCTAACCACTGAGCCACCTACCTGCCCTCTCCTATAGATTTTCAAAATCAGAACATTTAAAAAAGACTCTTGAGGCAAAGATTTTTTTCCCCTCCAAATTGGTAGTTTCCTTTATGTTAGGTATTTGGTCTTTTTCATGCAAAGGCTTCATAGGAACATAGATTTAGAGTTGGAGAGGACCATCAAGGCCTTCTGGTCCAATTCACTCATTTTAAACATCAAGAAACTGAAGTCCCTGGAGTCAAAGATCACATAGGCAATAAGTGTCAGAGATGCCAGTTGAATTCAGATCTAAAGTTCTTTTTTCTTTTAGTTTTATATAATCAAAATTGTTTTATCTTTGATGATCTCTTCTACTTCTTAGTTATAAAAAAAATCTTCCCTTAATTTATGACCAAACAAGAGATTGAGAACATTACAAGATGTAAAATAAATAATTTTGATTATATTAAATTTAAAAGTTTTTAAATAAACAAATCCAATGCAAGAAAAGAAGCAGCAAAATGGGGGGTGGGTGGGGGGAGAGGCGGAATTTGTAACAAATTTCTTTGATAAAGGTCTCATTCTTAAATATATAAAGAATTAAGTCAAATTTGTAAGAATCCAAGTCATTCCCCAATTGATAAATGGTCAAAGCACTTGAATAGGCAGTTTTCAGATAAAGAAATCAAAGCTAACAATAATTATGTGAAAAATATTCTAAATCACTCTTTATTAAATAAATGCAAATTAAAACAACTCTGAGGTACCACCTATCAGATTGGCCAATATGACAGTAAAGGAAAATGATGAGTATTTGAGGGGATGTGGTAAAATTGGGACACTAATGTATTGTCAGTGGAGTTGTGAAGTGATTCAACCTTTCTGGAGGGCAATTTAGAAATATGCCCAAAGGGCTATAAAAGAATGCATACCTTTTGATCCAGTAATACCACTACTAGGTCTGTATCACAAAGAGAAAAAATGGGAAAGGACCTGTTTATACAAAAATATTTATAGCTGTTCTTTTTTGTGGTGGCAAAGAATTGGAAACTAAAGGGATGTACCTCAATTGGGGAATGGCTGACAAATTGTGGTACATGATGGTAATGGAATATTATTATGCTATAAGAAATGATGAATGAGATGATTCCAGAAAGACCTACATGAATTGATGCAGAAGGAAATAAGCAAGACCAGGAAAAACATTGTACATAGTTACAGCAATATTTTGGAATGATCAAATGTGATACACTTTGCTACTAACAGCAATATAATGATACAGAACAATTCTAAGGGACTTATGAAAAATAATGCTTTCCACTTCCAAAGAAAAAACTGTTGGAGTAAGAATGCAGATAAAAATTATAAGATTTATCACTTGAGTATATTGTTTTTAGGGCTTTGGTTTTATAAGATTATTGACTTACAAAAATGAATAGCATGGAAACATGTTTTGCAAGATAATACATGTATAACACAGATGTATTTGTTTGTCAGCTACCAAGGTGGAGAAAGGAGGGAAGGGGAGTAGAGGGAGGGAGACAATTTGGATTATATGACTCTGGAGAACTCATGTGTAAATCTGTTATTTAAAAAATTTTAAATTTTAAGAATTCTTCCCTTAGAGTTTAAAAAAGTATTTCCTTCCATTTCTCTCTATTTTTTAAAACATTATGACCTTTTATATTTAGATCATGTATCCACTTCGAATTTATGGTGGTATATGTGTATATAGAATTGATCAAAACCTATATTTTGCCAAACAATTTCATTGTTTTCCTTCCTTCCTTCCTTCCTTTTTTCCTTCCTTCCTTCTTTCCTTCCTTCCTTCCTTCCTTCCTTCCTTCCTTCCTTCCTGTCTCTTATACACATC
>NC_058130.1:606178015-606203720 GCF_016433145.1 Gracilinanus agilis | reverse complement strand
GTGCCAAGATAATTTATTTTACTTAACTGAAAGGGTTGTTGAAAGAGGGGAAAATGCTTATTATACCAAATACTTTCCTCTATCTGGCATTCCAAGACAATAGTACTGATAGTGATTACTACATTTGGATGCAGACTTTTTAGGGAAAAGACTTGAGTTTGTAATGGCAACCTTTGTTAATAGGATCTGCCTGAAACTCCATCCAAAATCTTAGGAATAAGAGACAGAGAGAAGTCTCTAAATTTGTATGGATTAGTTAGTATAACTGCGATGTGTGAGATTTAAAGTATACTGTCCTAGGGCTTGAGTAAAGTTTTTAGTCCTGCTGAGAAAATAAAGTCCTGAAGCTAGCTTTCTCTGCCATTTAGAATATGTTGTGATAAAGTGAGTTAGTTCTTGACTGCAGGGAGCTAAGAGTCTAAAGGAAGAAGACAACACATAAAAAGGAATTGGAAGGTAGGAAAGGGAAAGAATCCCAGAGGGATTCTGGGATGATGGAGGCTTAGATGCAGCAAAACTCCAGACTTCTGAAAATTCTGTCACACCATTCAAAAACAAAGTGCTTCAAGGTGACAGAAAACCAAATCTAACAACAGGGCAGAGCTGGGGGATCCTGCTGCTGAACCCAACTTAAAAGGTACACAGAAAAAAAAAAGCCTGAATTCTTGAACTGTCAGGTTCAAGGGAAAGGAAGAAGAAAGATCCCAGGACCGTTCCCCTACCTACTGTGCTAAGTCTCCAGCAGATCCTGGAATCTCTGGGCAGGCAAGGGCACTAGTCCAGACAGAGTGCCTTGCTGGCACAACTGTGCCAGGCTCAGGGAGTTGAACACAGACAGCAGGGAGACAGTTGGAGAGGAAGCTCAGGGAAGGCAGCCTGGTTGCAGCCAAAACACTCCATCTTGCCCTAACCCCTTCTCCAGCTTTTGGCCTCAGGGTACAGGTAGCTCTGCAAATCAATTCTGCCTTGGCCTAATCTTATCAATAGGGTAGATAAGAAGTCTTCCAAAGGCAGGGAAGCTCCAACACCCCTCCTCTATAGACTCCTCTGAAAGCAGCTGTGATTACATCTTCAGCTTCTGCTGCCAACTGGGGAAGATCTGACCTCAGGGCACATTCACCTAGTCAATCAGCAGAGTAGAGAATTAGCCCCCTTCAGGACAGAATAGCCCAAACCCACAGATCAGCAAATAATCAGAGGAGCAAGATTACAGCCACTTGCAGAGGGGAAAGAAGGAAAAATATGAGTAAATAACAGAAAAAGAAAAAAGAAATTACAATCAACAGCTTCTATCCAGGTAATGAGTAAAGAGCAAATGGAGAATAGAAGGACCATGGAACACCAAGCAAAAACACAGAAACTCCAGTGAATTGGACACATGCTTTGGAACAACTCAAAAGTCAATTAACTCAAGAACTCAAAAAACAATGAAAAGAGGCTAAAGACAAATGGGAAAAGAAAATACATGAACTAAAACAAGAAAATATTGTATTGAAACCAAAACTGACCAGCTTTAAAATGAGGCAAAGAAGGTGAAAAATGACCTACAAAGAAAATCAGACCAGAAGGAGAAGGATGATCAAAAATCCAGGAAGGAAATTCAGTCTTTAAAAATTAAAATCCAACAACTAGAAGCAAATGACTTCACAAGGCAGCAAGAATCTATAAAACAAAATCAAAAGAATGAAAAAATTGAGGAAAAGATGAAACACTTCAAGATATGAGGTTTTGTAAATGAGAAGAGATCAAGGAGAGACGATTTAAGAATTATTGGATACCAGAAGATCATGACAAAAGGAAAAGCCTGGACATCATCCTACAGGAAATTATCCAAGAAAACTGCCCCAACATTCTTGAACAAGAGGGAAAAGTGGAGATTGAAAGAATCCATAGATCAGCTCCTACATTTAATTCCCAATTGACAATGCCTAGGAATGTTATAGCCAAATTCAAGAACTACCAGACCAAGGAAAAGATATTACAAGTTGCTAAGAAGAAGTTATTCAGATAACATGGAACCACAGTTAGGATAACACTGGGTCTAGCTGCATCTACACTGAAGGACCAGAAGGCATGGAATACGATATTCTGGAAAGCAAGGGAACTAGGTCTACACCAAAGAATCAACTACCCAGCATAACTGACTATATTCTGGCAGAGGTAAGTATGGTCATTTAATAAAATAGAAGACTTCCAAGCATTCATATAGAAAAGACTGGACTTAAAGAGAAAATTTGATATCCAAACGTAGAACTCAAGAGAATTGCCAAAAGGTAATTAAGAGAGGGGAAAACAAAACAAAAAAAAATCAAAACTTTTTTAAGGAACCCAATACGTTCAAATGATTTGTATTCCTATAAGAAAAGATGATATCAGTAACTCTTAAAAATTGTTATTATCATCAAGACAGCTAGAAGAAGTATACTTAGAGGGAACAGTGACAAACTGTATAGGATGAAATGTCAAGAAATATATATATATATATATATATATATATATATACATATACATATACATATATGTATAAATATATATAAAACTAGAGGTAAAAAAGAGGACAATATTAAGAGAAATGGGAAAAGAGACAAAATGGGGTAAATTTATATTTCATAAAGAAGCGCATGGTGGGAGTGGGGGAGAAGACCAATACACTGGAAGGGTAAAGAGGTTGGAGACAGGAAATACTTAATTCTTATGTGCATTGAAATTGACTCAAAGAGGGAAGAACAATCAGATCCATTGGGGCAGAGAATTGATTCATGCCCTATAGAGAAGTAGAAGAGTAGCAAACAGACTGGTGGGGAGGGAAGCAATACCAGAGAGGGAGAGTGTGTGGGGTAATTTAAAAAGACCCTAAAGAAAATTAAGAGGGGAATAAGAAGAGAAGGGGGGGGGGGGGAGAAAGGGAAATAAAATAAGGGTGGGTATTAGAGGGACTGATTAAAAACAAAACACTGGTATAGAAGGAAATAGTGAAAGAAAAAAGGGCAGGACAAGGGGAGGAAATCAAAATGTTGGGGAAAAAGACAGCTGGTAATCATAACTCTGAATGTGAATGGGATGAACTCGCCCATAAAATGGAAGCAAATAGCAGAGTGGATTAAAAACCAAGAAACTTTACCTATTAGGACCTCACTTCCCAAAGGTGTAGTCCAAGGTTTTTGGTGGGGATGAGATGATGATAAAGGATAGAGTTCAAAGAAAGTCATAACTGGAAGGGATCACTAGTGCATTGCCCTAACTTTTGTTCATTTTCTATCAGTGGGTCCACTTGATTTTGATCCAGAAACACCATGGAACATTGCTTAAACTTCCCAGGATAAGCTCATCCCTTGAAATGTCAGCATTATGCAACTAACTCAGCTTTGACACTGAATAGCTTTTCAGCACCCTTAGTTGCCTCTTCCTTCTGCTTAGAAGGCTGGAGGGTAGAGCATTAAATTTCTCCCAAAGCCTTTCTTTACAGAGGGCTCACAACTTTCCAGGTAACTAACTATTCTTCATCTTCCATTAGTGGCTTTACTTGCCTTTGACTCCAAACCACAGCATATCTCCACACTATAGGAATATCTCCCATTTTAACTTCCTTTTCTGTATTGTCTTTCCCTTTAAGATTGCAAGTTTTATGAGGATAGGTACTGTCTTCATTTTTCTTATTTGAATTGCCAGTCCTTTTTAAATACCGGTTTCATGAGGCTAAACAACATTCCCAAAGTCACATAGTTAGGATTCTGTTCTTCCACCTCTTTTCCTTACTTTGCTGCCTGTGTGACCTTTAGAAAGTATTTTAAACTCTCTAAGCTTCATTTTCCTAATTTGAAAAATGAAGGAATTGGACTGGAAGACCTCCAAAGTCCCTTCTAGCTCTAGGTCTATCCGCCTTCAGTCAAACCACAATGAACTTGTTTTTTAGATCTAGAGCTGGAAGGAATTCATTTCTATATTGAACCTATTTTGGAGGAGGGCAGTTTGTTAGTTTATCAAATAGTTGGAAAAGAGGATCAAAGTTATTCTGTAAATGTTAATTCCTATTTTATTCTCTATTCTCATCTCTCTTTTAGCTCTTTTTTATTTAAAATTTTTATTTAATTAATTAATTTAGAATATTTATCCATGGTCACATGATTTATGTTCTTTTCCTCCCCTCTGACACACCCCACCCCCACCCCCGTAGTTGATGTATAGTTCCACTGGGTTTTACATGTATCATTGATCAAGACCTATTTCCATATTATTGATAATTGTATGGGTGATCATTTAAAGACTATATCCCCAATAATATCTCCATCAATCCATGTGTTCAAACAGTTGTTTTTCTTCTGTGTTTCTACTCCCACAGTTCTTCCTCTGACTGTGGGTAGCATTCTTTCTCAAAAGTCCCTCAGAATTGTCCTGGATCATTACATTGCTGCTAGTAGAGAAGTCCATTACATTCGTTTTATCTCTTCTTCATAGTAACTTTCTCCATTGTGGTTTTACTATATCATTGGTCAACATAAGAAATTAAATGAGAAATTTGGGAGAATTTTATGGAAAATGCAAATGACACATGAAGATCAGCAAACCACACAGAAAAAGTTTAGAAAATCAGAAGTGCATAAAATATATGTATAATATTCTATAATATCAATATATTTTATCTTCTAATACATAAATATGCACAACTTTTTAAAAACTAGAATAGGTAAATAGTTATAGTTTGCAAAAAGGACACAAAAGCCAGCAGATGGCACATAAAGGTTAGAAATGCTAACATTGACTTACATATAACCTGTGACCAAATACTCAAACCCAAATTTACAATAAGGTACTGTAAACACTCTATAAAATATAAAGAAATAAATCAGATTTCTCTGATATGAAAGGAGGACCAAAAATTTTATGTGGATTTTCAAGATCTCCAGGGCACTGTCCCTCTAACCCCTTTAACCCCAGCAATATGAAAGAAATAACTATACTCAGGTTTCCTCTTGGTAATTGGTCTTTTTAATGACTCTTCTTTCCCACTTCAACCATTCTCCTACTTCCTGAAATCACCATCCTGCATAAACTGTTAGGAAATTCACATTTTAGAAACTAATAGACTAAGAAGATAAGAAAAGTTGTCCTGTGGCTACAAAATAAACTACCTACAACATCAAAAATAATTACTTTGTTCAAGTGATGCAGAATGCCTAGTATGACAGCCTCTGAGGAATCAATATTATGAATCAACAGTAGCTCTTCTTACCATTTCCAAAACATACAACATCTGCCTCCTCCAGCTAATGGTATGCTCAGCTAGTAGAGACAGTGTCGGCTCAATTCTATTGGTTATGATTTAGTGGTGGTAGTGAAATGAAAATTTCTGCTTCTGTTACTGAGCTATTAATCTATTAATCAATTAATATTTATTGTCTACCATATGCATGCCCTAAAAAGGATTACAATCTAGTGGAGGAGTTTATAATCTAATGGATTTTAGATTATAATTCTAGCATTATATCATTATAACAAATCATTCAGTGATATATCAAATTAAAACAAATCAGTGACTCACTTTAGTTATTGTAAAAATGGACAAGTTGTATCACCATTTTGTTGGTTCATCACACTGATTAATGTTTATAGTTTTTCTTTCCTTTAGCATTTGGAATGACCCAGAAAGCCCTACAAGCAGAAGCAGGATTTTAGATGTTTTGAGGGAGCCTAAGAAAACTAAGGGGTGGAAGTGAAGAGGGAGAGCATTCTAGGCAAAGACCACAGTCAATGCAAAAACCCTTAAATGGGAGGTAGAGTAAATACTATGTGCAAAGAACAACAAAATATAAGTAGAATGGAAAGGTAGAGAGCTAGATTATAAAAATATTTAAATGCCATAGGACTTTATATTTGGTCCTGAAGGTAATAAGGAGCCACTGGAGCTCACTGAACTGGGGACAGAGTGGAAACTACATGATTAAAACTATAATTTGGAAAAATCATCTTGGCAGCTGAGTGGATGGTGGATTGAAGTGGGTGAGATTTGAGGTAGGGAAACTACTAGGAAGGCTACAGCAATTGTCCAGGTTGGAGGCAAAGAGGACCTGAACTAGAGTGGAGAAAAGGGGAGACAGATAAATAGAAATAGATAGAAATACATATTAAATACATGAGAGTATGTGTGTATGTGTATGTGTATAAGTGTACACACATGCACACATACCCATAAGAGAGATGTTGTGAAGATAGAAATGACAAAATTGGATGATATATTGAATATGTGGAGTGAGAGTAAAGAGTATAGGATGAAACTGAGGTTTGAAGCTTGAGTGACTAGAATCATGGTAGGATTCAATAGGAATAGAGAAATTCAGAAGAGAAAAGGTTTGGAACAGGGTAATGATGAGTTCTGTTTTGGGCAGGTTGAATTTGAGATATGTATAGGACATCTAGTTCAAGATGTCCAGGAGGCATTTGGTGATGAATGACTACAGCTAAAAAGAGAGGTTAGGGCTAGATACATTGATCTGATTATTACTGATATTTGGAAGCCACTAAAACTTTTTTTTTAAATAAGAGAGTGACATGGTTAGACTGCTTGCTTAGGAATATCAATATGATTGTTATATGGATGATAGAGAGGGCAGATACTAGAGAGGGAAAGACCAATTAGAAGGTTATTGCAATGGTCTCAGTATGAGGTGATAAGAGCCTAAACTAAAATGATGGGAGAAAAGGGAACCGATGTAAGAAAAATGGAGATAGGATTAACAAGGCTTGACATTTAATTGTTTAAGTGAGGAAACTGGTCAGCTAAAGGGAGAGTGATGAGTTGACAGCACAAATAAGATCCTCAAAGAGAAGTATGAGTGGAGAAGCAAGTATCATACAGCAACAGTGAAAGATAACTGATGGACAACCCACAGGCTCCACCGATTTCTATGTTTTATTAAAGTATCTTTAAAAAGGCTTCTTGCAGTTGGGTTGCCCACCTTGCCCTGCCATGGAGGAACTGAATAGAGAATTAAATTTTGTGTGAATAAAAGTCACATGGGATAAAGAGTGGATGGATTGTGATCTGTACCATTAGAGGGAGTATTGACATTCAAGAGATCCCAGATTCGTAGAAGTATCTCAGTGTCCATTTGTATTTGTTACTGGAAAAACATAGCTTCAATAAAAAATATTGATGCCTTGATAAAATGTATGCCTACACAAATAAGCTATTATAATTGTGGAAAGTAATTGAAAGCAGTTCTTTGTTCAGTTGTGTCCAACTCTTCATGATTCTATTTGGGATTTTCTTGGCAAAGATATTGAAGTGATCTGCAATTTCCTTCTCTAGCTAAGTTTACAGATGAGGAAAGTGAACGAAACAGGGTTAAGTGAGCTAGTAAGTGTCTGAGGCTCAGTGCTCTATCCACTGTGCCATCTAGCTACCTACCTATGCTAATGTACATACTTGTAAAACTTCATTCTTTTCTTTAAATTCTTAAGAACCTCTCTGCTTCCTTTCCTCCATTATTTTGGTCACCAGGTGCCTCCAAAGAACCAGTGTTGAAGGGTGGCCCCAGAAAACTGACTGCTATGAATCACAAACAACCTCATCTCAAATTCTCCAAGATCATGAAGGGAAAAAAAAAACATTCAAAAACCTTATGTAAAGCCTTTTGTTTCTAAAGCTCCAGAGTTTTTATATCCCTGGGGAATTTTGTGAGATATTGAGATGAGAGTTATTTGATAAGTGATGACTCACATGGAGAATTTTTCAAATTGGATATGAATTTTACAGTTATTGCATCCTAAACTTCATATTGCTTTTGAGTGGCAAAAATAGCATGGTAATACCAACAATACCACCACCACCATTATATACTAAGAGGTTGTAGTGGTATTTGCCTATAATAATGATCAGTCACCTTTACATAGCCTTCTCTGCTTACAAACCACTTTCCTCACAACATTTCTTTGAGGTATGAAGAACAAGCATTATGATCTCATGTTTATGAAATAGAAACTAAAAGTCAGAGAAAGGAAGTATCAATAGACAAACTGAGAGCTTTTGACTCCAAGTCTGATACTCAATTCCCTATCACACTGCTTAAAAGATTGTTGTTGAATGGGTGAACATGCAACTTTGAAGTGGAAGTGGATACATTTACCAGATTCCTTGAGAGTTTTAATGGAAAACACATTAGAATTGTGATTTTAGTGCTCTCCTCTAGTGTGTTTCACTGTGTACAATTCTATACTTCACGAACAACTGTATATACCCCATGTCTCCATTTTCTTCTGCTACTCCATTTTCTTGTTGATTAGTCATCAGGCCTAATTATGTGTGTCATAAAAAAAAACCTTGGAATTTATCATTTGCATTTATTGGTATTTATTGGGAGATAATGTTTGATTATGAGATGTGATTGGTATCCAGTAAATTCAATATGGACTGCTGAAAAAAGATAATCTCTTAATTTAATGATTCCATTGGGGGAAGGGGGATGGGGAGGTTAGAAAAGTTATGTTCAAGTTTTAGCCCTTTAATTCATTTCAATTCAATTAGTGATTGCCAAATTGAATTGAATTTAGTTTCTTTTAATTTAATTTCTCTGTAAATTTGTTGCTGATTTTTATCTCAGGAAATACATAAATAATTTTATAGTAAAAACTCAAGAGAGAAGTAATAGCCTAATGGTCTTTACAGTAAAAACAATTCACTAAAGTAAATAGAATCTCCACTGACTGAATTGGCAGAATGTGCTTAGAGAAGCCTAATACCTAACTCTCACCATTCAGATTGGTGTCATGTAGATGATTCCCATGAAGCTTATCTCCAGTTGGAATTCCCCATTGTCCCTCCCACCCCCATTTTGGATTGCAATGGAAACTTCATATTTGGGTCAACTCCATAAGGTGTGGTACAGATGCATTCTGTTGGAAATCCCCTCGTATGAGAAATATCCATTTAGAGGATGGAAAAGGCCTTGTTATTAGGGAATATTTTCTTTCATTTTGGTCATTGGGCAAAATCCTGATTCTTTTTAGCCATCTATTTGAGGAGTTATTTACTAAAACATTCTGTACTCATCCTAAGACTAGTTTTCTCACAGAGAATCAGTATCAGAGAATTTGTAGTCCGAAGGGCTTCAATGAATCTCTTATTCAACACCCATTTTGAGAGAGAAAACTGAGATTTAGAGTACTAACCCCCTCGTGACTAATTAACTTGAGAATAACTGGCTGAAAGGTAACTAATATTTTGAGCATAGTTTTGTGTTCAAAAGATCAAGTAACCGTGGAATAATTTTAAAAATAAAAAAAAAGATCAAGTCAAAGTCCTGAAAGCATAGGGCATCCTCCTGCCCACCTCCTAAATTTATTTCCATAACATATCTAAGACTGCATTTGTTGGGTGTCCTTATGCTACATATGTACCATGAAGGACAGAATTTTACTTCAGGTGATCTCAAGCCCTGAGTTGAATGTAAGTTAAATTGAATGGTTCATCCAACTTGAAAAAGTCAGCTCTCTGAATGGCCAACTTGGAGAATGACAGGTACACAAATTCCTTCAAATGTTTGTGAGACAACTCAAGACAATTTCCTTTCACTTCCCAAGGCATTCAAAATACCTGGGTAGGTGAAATAGTGAAAAAGAGATTAGCTGGCTGCAATGAGTCATTCCTCCTATCCACAAGTCTACTTCAAAATTTCTTATATATCTTCTGAAATGTGGAGTACTTATGGTTTTCAAAAATAGTCCTGGAGAAAGCAAATGTCTGCTACATAGAAATAAGTCAGAGAAGAAGAATGGAATTGCACATTTCAACATTCTTGATATGTTAAAAATATTGAGAATCAGATCCTGAAAACTAGTACAGGAGTAAGAAAAGGTAAATGATGTTCACTAACTTGAATTCCTTTTTAATAATTTTAAAATTACTTCTCAGAAATGAAAAGACAAGGTAGTTTTAGAATTAGACTAGTAAAGGAAAAGATTGACTCCCACAATTAGATTCTCAATTACTAAACTACATAGGTGATGGGCGATTTTTAAAACTAGCTCATAAAAAAATTCCTAAAAAGTCAAAGGAGGGGGCGGGATGGTGCTCATTCATATGGGAGTAATGGAGTTTTATGTCAAAATATTGTGACGTGGGAGTATATATACTGAGAGAAGGGGTTCATAGAAACAGGGAAAGAATTTTGAACCCTCACTAAATATTTCAGTGAAAAATGTCTCACAGAGCTGTTGCTGGATTTAATTAACTGTAGAGTGAAAGGTGAAGGGTTAACCCAAGGTCAACATAGGGAAAAATGAAATATCTGACATGTCATTAAGTGTCATTTGCTGAACACCATGTAGCTGAAGGATGACAAATCAAAATAATAAATCAACCAAAGGTGTAAAAGAACATAATGGAGGGGGGATACTTTTTTTAGAACCTTACTTTCCATCTTAGAGTCAATACTGTGCATTGGTTCTAAGACAGAAGAAGTTAAGGGCTACGCAATTGAGGTTAAGTAATTTGTCCAGAATCATACAGCTGAGGTCAGATTTGAACCCAGGACCTCCTATCTCTAGGCTGGCTTTCAATGCACTGAGCTGCCTAACTGCCCCTGGGTGGGTGGAGGATACTTTTAAAGTTAATTGGTATGAGAGCGATCAGTCATTTTATCTCTTTAAAACAGATACCACATAAGACAGTTTGCCTCAGAGGTATAGAGTGGCTTCCAAAAAACCCACCAATCAACCAACCAAGCACCCTTTCCTCATTTTCCAGGTGGAAAAAACATAGAGACTAGTTTTTCCTGAATTCATCTATACTTAGAAATCAGAACCTGAGAATTTGGGAAACTCTTGAAAAATCATTTACAATTTGCATCATGATACCCTCTTGACATTCCTAACTTAAAAAAATTAGACCTCTAAGACTATAATTAAAAAAAAACACCAAACAACCCTTACCTTCTGTTTTAGAATCAATACTACTGGTTCTAAGGCAGAAGAATGGGTAAGGGCTAGGCAATGGGGGTTAAGTGAGGTGGGCTTAAGCACCACACAGCAAGGAAGTGTCTGAGGCCTGGCTCTCTGTCCACTGAGCCACCTAGCTGCCTAATGATCCATAAATTACAGATGAGTTGCCAATTTACATTATTGGAGAAAGTTTTCACATTATAAATTCCCTATAATGATAAAATCACAGGTGCAGAATGCCTTTCCCCACTCCCATACACACACTCCAAATGTCATAGAATGTGAGGAAGATGAAATGTCAGCCTATGATAAACAAGAAAGAAAAGGATCTTAGTTCTTCCCTGTGGCCAGCAGATAGCTCTGTCAGTCGAACTTCTTGCCCTTTTAAAAAGTAGAGATGGAGTAGGGTAGAGAGCAGACACTGGGAAAGTCCTGGGGTCTAGCAGTGACTGGCATATTCCACGGTGGCCCCTTGGAGTCAGCAAATCTGCTGATTAACAATCTCATCTCTAAAGGAGATCTCAAAAGGTTCTCTGCCCTTCCTCGATATTATCCCAAATAGGGTTTATTTCAAGAGAGACTGGTCATTACCTGCTAAATGGAACATTGTAAAGGCTGCCTTTAACTAATTTATAGTGAATCCCTGGGGGAGACTGTCCTCAAACAACTTGTCCTCAGCCTGGAACCATGGGAAGTTTTCTTCCCATCCAGCCAATGAGATTGGAGTGCACTTGATTCTATCAACTGACTCCAGCTGCTGCCTGAGTCAGGAGTTTCCTTATCTCAGAGCAGCATCCAATTCCTCAGACTCTGCCCTAACTGTAAGTTTTAACTCTGAGGTCACTGATTCCCCTTCTGGGAAGCTTGTTGTCAGCTCAGCTCTTGTCAACTATCAGCAAACTCTTTGGGTTGTCAGACACTGCAATCATCTCCTATTTAAAGGACACCTGGCACAGGCTGGGGATTACAACACACACAAGGGAAACCCCATCCCAGGAAATAATGGTGGGCTTCAAATTGGGGTTCAAGGAAGTTAAAACCAAAAGACTTCCAAAAGGTTGCTTTGACAAAAGGACTTTGTCAGCTCTTTCTCAGATCCAAGGGGTTGAGATGGAAAGGGAGGAGGAGGAACCAACTGGAGAAAAGGAGACCCTCCTCAGGCCAAGAAACAAGATATGGGCTAAATCAGGAAGTTAACTATTTGTATGATCCAACCTGTCTTTCCAAAGCTTTGGCCCTTTATGATGACTTCAGATGTTCCTCAACTCTGCTCTGTGTAGGTACTTTAGCTTGGTTACCACACAATCCCATACATCTCCTTGATTCCCTCATACCAGCGTGGCTTGGACAGTTCCACAGCTCAGGGCTACAGGACTGAATGGAAATTGTATTGCCCCAAGCACTGAACATCCCCCCTCACATCATGGAACTCTGGAGGAATGTAGCTGTTGTAACAAAAGCCCTCTCGTCATTTTAAAGACATGGGATTTGGGGGGAGCAGGGGCAAAGAACCTGGTTCAGGTTGGTACTCTTTCAGTTTGGGTTTGATGTTTGGACAAAAGAGATGTTCATAGATTATTTGAAAGTCAACAAAATGTTATTCAGTCATTACATAGAAAGGATTTTCAACAAGGGTACAGAAGCATTTTCCTCCAAGTCTGCTCGGTGGGGCAAGGTATGGCACCTAACACAGGCTTAAGACAACCATCAAATCTTCAGCAACACTGGCAGAAACACTAGGCAACTGCATCAGTTAAGGGATGTACAGCCAAGAGCCAATCAAGTTCTTGAACCAGTTTTGTCACCTTTCAGGGGAAAAGCTAATCTAATTTAACTGGAATAGAGGTTGGTCAGTTTGAGGGCAAGAGGAAGCCCTTGGTATGGTAGTCCTATCATGCATGCCTATTTTCATAAAATGGGTGTCATAGTAGATAGGGAGCTGCTCTTGGCAGTGGGAAGACCTGAGTTCAGATCCTGCCTCTGCCACATTAATTGGTCTTAGGGAACTCATTCACCCTCTCAAGTGCTGGAAGACCAGAGTTGCAGAGAAGATGCCAACCCTCATTGGTAGAGAAAGTATCCTTATCTAGGAGTCTCTTATATCAAGGAAACCACAGGTGTACTCCCTCTCCCTAGTATATTCTTATACCAGCTGAATCAGAATTGCTAACAGTAATTCAACCCAAGTGGCACTGAACAACCTTATTTGGACTGCACATTGCTTAATTGCAAAGAAACAAAATGCCCCATATCTCCTCTCTCTAGGGAACTAATCCTCATTCTCCTTTGCATGCTGATTATAACAAGAACACATTTAACTTTGTGCCTGGATGAAAACTACATGATGGAGTTGGAATCTGTGCCATGGCATCCAAACTTTGTCAATGCCATTTATTTTCAAAGCATTCACAGCTGGTAGCATGACAAAGGCACAGCCTAAAATGGCACTCATTGCTTTTTGTAATTTATTAAATGATCCTAACAACAGGCTATGTGAGATTCCATCTTCATCTTCTGCTTTGGGATCTCATTCACCTAACTACAAATTAATAGAAAACAAAGTAACACTAAGAATTGTCTGAAAATAATCACCATAGTTCTTGAAGCCCCCCCAAAAACTAGTTACAAGTTCCAAATTATTTTTTTCAGTTGATATCTAAAGAGAAAGGATGTTGGCTACAGACCGATGCATTCAGAATGCATGGCTTGAAGAGAGCTGAAAGGGGAGCTAGCATAATTAACCAGGGGACTACTTGAAAATTAGTCACTTCCTTCCCCACATCCCCAAAAATAAGAAAATATCAGCTTCCACAGTCTATGTATTATGCTTTAATGTTAAATTGTCCTCTGTTAAAATGGAAATATTTAAATTTTTTAAGTACATATAGATAACCTTTAGAACATGGGCAACTGAAAGTAAGAATTGACTGTGTAAATTTGTTGTTTTATTATTTTATTAAACCCTTACCTTCCGTCATGGAGTCAATACTGTGTATTGGCTCCAAGAGAGAAGAGTGGTAAAGGCTAGGCAATGGGGGTTAAGTGACTTGCCCAGGGTCACATAGCCAGGAAGTGTCATAGGCCAGAATAAACCTAGGACCTCCTGTCTCTAGTCCTGGCTCTCAATCCACTGAGTAACCCAGTTGCCCCCAGTTGTGTCTTCAAGGGACTGAAACATATAAATAGAAACCAGAAAATAAGTTCAAATTACTTTGGTTCTCATTCTAAGAAATCAAGAGTATTCACTGAATTATGAGGGGGAAAATGAAATGGATTTTTTACCAGGAGAAGCAGCCATGACAGAGTAGATAGAAAGCTGGCTTCATAATCAAGAGTATATATTACAACATATATTTAACTACTACTACTACTACTCTGATATTATCTCACTAATATTATTAGTATAATAATACTAATATTATCTCCCTTGATCCTGACAATAACCCCAATCCTATTATTATCTGTTATTATCCTCCATTGTACAGATAAAGAAACTGAGGCAGAAAGTGACTAAATGGTTTGCTAAGGAGTCATACAACTAATATGTGTCTGAGGTAGGATCTGAATTTAGGAATTCATGACTCCAAAGTCCAGCATTCTTAACTATCTAGCAAGTTATTTAACTTCCCAATGTTCTAGGCAACTCTACTACTATAAATTGCAGAATAGATGCCAACTAGCTTTGGTAAAGGGGATTTATTTATCTAGAGTTCCATAAATTAGTGAAACCATAAGTACAGTTTATATCCTTATCCTTATGGAAGTTAATGATAAGACAGTATAAAGGCAGTGTATTCCACTGGAGAGAATACTGGCTGAAATCAGAGGACTGGCTTCAAATCCCACCTCTGATGTTTCTGATGTTTCTATCCTGTATGACTTTAGATGAGTCATTTATCTTCTTTGGGTCTCAATTTCTCATCTAGAAAATGAGAGGGTTTGGGGCCTATGATCCTATGATGCAGTAAATATCATGAAGACATAAACAAATCATTATTCTTTGATTAGAAAAGATTTGGGCATCATTAGTTAATATGTATTAGGCATGCTTAAGACTCATAATACTAGACAAAGTGTTCTGAGGCTGAGACAATATGGTGATGACATGACTTTGGAAGTTCTTAAGAAGTCTAAATAAATGGGTGCATAGCAACAACATATATAAAAATTTATTCAAATATATGGTACCATCTGATTCTAAAAATGTGTTTAGCACAAGTTCCTGGCATATACTAAGCGGCACCTGTTCTCCACCAAAGCTCCAAATGCCCAGATTCAATTCAGTTCCATTTACCAAATCTATATTCAGTTTCTTCCATGTGAAAAGTATTGTGGTGCTTATTGGAAATACAAAGGAAAAACAAACAAACAGCATAGTCCTTATCCTCAAGGAGACTGCATTATAAGAAGGGCCCTATGAAACATAACAGAAGTCACTAACAATCTCTTTCAAGGGGTTGGCCGGGCATAACTCCTTCTGGGATTTGTAGTTCTTCCCAGTGTGGGAAGAGAGGAAACACAAGATTAGCCTTCAAGAAGGGAATAGAGGATAGAGGGTAGGCACAGAGGTTTTCCACAGAAGAGCTCTAGGGAGTTTTCTAAGATTTTATGGGATAAGGAGGAAAGAAGAGAGAAGTGGCATTTGTCCTATGGCAAAAGCAGACAGGCGTCTGCCATATCTGCAGTTTCCTTTGATCATGAGAGATGATTTCCAAGTGGACAAGCTAAGAGATGTGTGACTGTTTTTATGTCAGGCACTCCAGTAGTAAATGTGCTAAAGAAATGAATCATCCAAGAACTGTTGATCCCTACCCCACTCCTGCCTTACTTCTGTTTGTTTTTTCTGTCAATATATTTGCCAGATAATATTATTTCCCATAAACACTGATGTTAAACCCAGGCTTTATGCTTCTGAGTATCCCTTTGTTTGCAGCATGAAGCCACAGGAGAGACAGACCTTTCCTAGACCCAGGCTGAGATCTCTACCCTCAGCCCACTGAGTTTCTGTTTTTTGGGTGGTGGAATAGATATGAGCCATTTCATAGCCATATATATCTAACGGGGGACATAGATATGAGACATTTTATAATGGTTCTCCATAGCATAACTATACTTTTCTAATAGGGGAAATAGACATGAACTATTTCATAATATTCTTCTAAGAGAATTATTGCCAATGCAGGCCATATTTAATAAATCCCTCATATAAATATGAACCTACCGTTATAAATGTAATGCAAGACATCCTAGACCCAAACTTTTTTGACCTACTGCCCCCTTTCCAGAAAAAATATTACTTAGCGCCCCCTGGAAATTATGAAACTATTTATTGAACTCAGAATAGAATGTAATACAAAAAAGTGTGGCCATCACTGCCCTCCCCCCCGCCCCGGAACACTGTAGCACCCACCAGGGGGCAGTGGCGCCCACTTTTGGAATCATTGTCCTAGACCAAAGGAGAAGTATGGAGGGCCATGAAAAGGGAGCATACTATTAGTGCACTTTGAAAAGGGAATACATAGTCTATGAATAGATGCCTTTACTCTTCTGATCCCTAGTCAAGGGAAACAATATAGATTATTGTCAATAACACTTTCATAGAGAGATTCAATTGTGTTTGAATGACTTCTTAAATATTCATCAAGGACCTCTCCTTGAAGATTTGGAAAAACCTAGAAAGGTTACTGAAAGAATTTCTACCTGGGAAGAAATTTGTTTTTTTCTGTTTAATCTCAAAGAAGAATAAATCACTTCATAGTTTTGAATAGCTCTGGATGTATCCTTAACTTTGAGCAGGTAGGTGAGTATTCTTGTATATTGCAAATAAGCTTGACTCCAAAGATGTTCTAATAGATTTGTCATTTGGTTTGAGTATGAGTCAAATACCCCTTGTCTTTTACTATTGTATTTTTCCTAAGCGTTTTAACCATTTAAGAGCGAGCAGAGCCTAGTGGATGACGGGTAAGCCTTGAAATTAGGAAGATCTGGGTTTAATTCCCATTTCTAATGCACACTAGCTATGTCACCATGGACATCATTGAACCTCTCAGTGCCTTTGGAAGGTCTTTAAGAATATAAACTACAGGTAATTTCCTTATCTGTGGAGGTAATGGAACTTCATTGCACATCAGTAATTTCCTTCTAAGATGAAATCACAATTCTGTACCATAGACACCAAAGATAGTAACCTTCTTTTTAACAAACAAAAAAGAAATAGTATCATATAAAAGACTTTATCTCCAAAGTGGTTAGCAATACAGCTGGGTCTGTTTCCCAAGGATATTAGAGGAAAAGGAAAAGAACCCATATGTTCCAAGATATTCATAGCAGCTTTCTTTGTAGTGGCAAAGAACTGGAAATTAAGGGGATGTTCATCATGGGAAATGGCTAAACAACTCATGGCATATGATTATGATGGAATATTACTGTGGTGTAAGAAATGAAGATCAGATTAATTTAAAAAAAAACATGGAAAGAACTGCATGAGATATTGAAGAGTAAAACAAGTAGAAGCAAAGGAACATTATATACAGCTACAGACAATATTTGAAGAATATTATGAATATTCACTTCCAGAGAATGAACTAAGAAGTAGAAATATGAGAGACCTAAACTATATATTTTGCCAAATAATGCCTACTATGTTGTGAGGAAGGAGAGGGAAGAATTGAATAAAAAAATTTAAAAAAAATTTAAGTGCATATTAAGTTTGAATGAATAAACTAATAAATGAAAAAGCATTTACTATATGCTAAGCACTAGGGATACCAATAGAAAAGTGAAACTATGCCTGCTCTCAAAAATCTTAGGCTCTGATTGGGGGAGATGACACCTACAAGAAAGTTCATTTTCAAGACAGGTAGAAAGGACTGGAAGGTCTAAGAGTATAATTGTGGGAATAGATGAAAAGGCCCAGTCAAGGCTGTGGCAATAGATTATGGCAGAGCTGAGAGTCTGTAGGGTATAGAAGTTGACAAATAAAAATACTTGGTAACCTTCCATCTCACTAGAATTGATTTCCACATCCAAGGTATATGAGCAGTCAAGCAACTTAGATGGGTTAATGGTGGGAGGAGTTAATGAGTAAGTAAAATGGTACTGTGCCTTTCATGATAGCTTGTCTTACTGATTCCCCTGACCTGAAGGGGTTCACTAATGGGCAGGGATCTGGGCAAGAGATTAATGGGGCAAGAGTGCCTCTGGTGGCAGCAGGTCTTTCTGTTGCTTTACAATCCCAGATGACTTCTTTTCTCATTTCCATATACTTTGAACTATTTTTTCTGAGTTCTCTTGCTTTTATTTATTTTTATTTATATGCACACTTAGCATGGGCCTTGTTCTGATTTTGCTTTCTTGTTTACTGTACTTTTTATATTTCCTTAGATGTCTATGTTTAAATTTTCTTATTAGCCAATAATTTTTAATTATGATAAATATATATTTGATTATTTTTTCATTAATTTTCTAATCATTTTGCAGATGCTACATTAAGAGGTTGGACATTTTTACTATTAGAAATAAAATTGCCATATTTTTTTAATTAATAAGTCCTTTCTACCCTCAGGTTATAATCATAATAGCAGAATCAGAGGAGTAAAGTGCATAATCCGTTTTCTGTCTTCTTGTACATTGCCATATTACCTTCTAAGATTTTGTGTTTCTCCTTGTGTTATTGTTGTTATTATTATTGCTTCTGGTGTTAAAGTTAAACTGGGACTTAAATCTACATTGTCTGACTATGTGACCTGCCTTCAATAGCCCTAGTAAAAGTATATTTATTTCTCTATATCCTACATATGAATTTTATAATTTTCAACTCTCTTTGCTAATTTAACGAAATATCTTTGTGCTTTCTCAATAGATGATGGAGGATGAGATCTTTGATTTATCTTTTGAAAGATAGAATGGATATGGACCAGGAATGGAATAAGAAAGATAGGACCTGTAATGATGACTAGTGATGTAAAAGTTTTGAAATGGGTCAAAGAGCAGCAAACATTAGGAGAGAGTAGTAGAAAAGTCAAATTTGGAGGGGGATGGGGTGAATACATATGTAACAGAAGTAAAGGAAGACAGTATGCTATGGAAGATTGTCTTATGTCTTCCCTGGCTTCTTTCAACTCCCAGCTAGAATCTACCAGAAGCCTTCTTCAATCCCACTTAGTGCTAATGCTTTCCCTCTGTGATTATCTCTAATGCATACTGTATATATTTTGTTTGTATTTAGCCATTTGCTTGTTTTCTTTCCTCATTAGACTGTGAGCTCCTTGAGAGAAGGGGCAGGATGTTTTGTGTTTGCTTGTTTTTTTTTCTTTCTTTGTAACCCTATCACTTAGCACAGTACTTGTTATATGGTGAGCCTTAATAAATGCTTGTTGACCTTGTTAGGCTTAGAAACCATTGAAGACGGAGGTAAAAATTTTCATCTTGGTGTGGAGAAAAAGACAGAAATCCCTGAAGGTCCTTGTGAGTAGGAATTATTTCATTATTTGTACTTGTATCCCCAGTGTGCATTCTACCTGGAACATAGACTAATTAATAAATATTTATTGATTGATGGATTGATTTGGCAAAGGAGAATTGCAAAAGGATTGGCCCTGTTATTGAACAGATTCAATTGTTATGAGTTTGACAATGACAATAATTATTCTTATGTTTCCTCTATGCCCATGTCTCACCTTAAAGGATGCCAGTTCTGTTCAAATCAATAGTCTATGAAGAGAAAAGCCATATGAACTCATATATAAAAGAACTGAGAATAGAAAAATAAAATCTTTCAAATATACAGCTATACTTTTATAATGCAGAAAGGAGTGCTCAACTGACAGATATGAAAAATCAAGTTCATTGAGAAAGATATCATTGGTAGAACTCAATGTTATGAAATTGTTGCTTAAGTTATTTATTTCTGGAACCCAGCTGCTGCCAGCAAACATTCTTTTGTCCTAAAATAACCAACAGGTGGATGACCTGGCCCTGGAAAACATTGCCTCCTAAATGGGGTTAGGGGAAAATGTTAATTACAACCTGGAACATTCCAGAGAGCCCTCAGTAAGCTACTACTTTTTGCCACTTAACTGTACCAAATATATTAGGCATAGAGTTATATTATTGAAAAATACTAGCACAGGCCCTTAGTAAATTGATTAGTTAAGAGAAAAAAATTCATTTTAGTTGACTATGCTGAGAAAAAGGAATATGAATTTAGAACTCATCAGAGATAGGATGTTAGAATAAAATTGTCAAACATGAAGCCACTTTATAATTCCCAACAATCCTGAGTATGGCCCAAACCAGATTAAAATGTTCCATCTGCTTTTAATGTACTGATGAAGTCATAAAAAATTAATATGGCCCACAGGGAACTTTGTTATATGGTTTAGTGGCACCTGTTTCTATTTGAGTTGATACTACAGATTTAGAAGATTCTTCCATATTGGTTATAGATCAACTTAGTTTATTCATTTAAATTTTGCCTGAACCTTTCCCTTTAAAGTACTTAAGTATCTGTTGCTATATTCCTATGATATGCTTACAGAATAAACTAATGTATATCCAGGTTCCTTTAAGAGTAATAGGCATTAGTTTAAAAAATTATAATAACTGAAAGTTGTGACTTTCTTAAGGGCACCATTACCCTAAGTCCATCAATCAACCAGCAAACCAATCATACAATATATATTGATCATCGTGAGGCATGAGTGGCCAAGCCTGGAGCCCAGAATTGTCTGACTCAGTGACTTTTGTGTCTGGCACTGAGCATGCCATATCTTCAGATAAGGATTTGGTCTTGGCTCCACTTCAGCTAAAGATATTTCAAACTTGGCACACTGGTATATTACTGACCTTGATGTCTCAGCTTAATAGCAAATGCATTTCTATCAGACTGATGACATTCAAATTGTAAGGAAAGTGAATTGAGTTTTTAAAAAATGAAAAATTATAAAGGTACAGGAATTGTTTCCAGTTTTCCTGCAGTGATAATTTTGACTTGGCCTTTGGAGATTGGATTTTTAAATGATCAGTACAGAAGAAATGTTATGCACCAATTCATTCTCATCAAATCTAGAAGCATTTCTAACCATTTAAAAATTGATTGAATCTTCTTAAGCTCATGTTAGACAATGGACTTCCCTATTCAAATATCAATATCATTTAAACATCTAGCAAATAATTGGTTATACAAATTTCAAACTCGAATGGACTCCAGCTAGTCCAACGCAAAATGAATCGCCACCACAACGTACCCAACAAGTGGTTATCCCGTGTAAGGATAAAACATTAAAAAAAAAGTTTTAGACAAAGAGTCATGGTTCCATTGCTTGTATATTAAAAAGGTTCCTAGGGTAGTAGAAGAAGAAGAAGAAGAAAGAGATACAGAAGAAGAAGATGGAGAGATAGCTTAGAGATTATCATCAGGCAATATGTCTGCAGGCAAAAAGATCAGGAAAGAGGACAACAGATCAGATGGAGAGGACTGAAGAAAGAAGACATCATGGCAGAATCTCAGAGGAAGTACAGCAGATTGGACATTGACAGGATAATAGACTTTTACACAAGGATCCACTACAGAAGAGGTTAATGGACTATTATGTATTTAAATTGTAAGGATTTATAAGGTTTTGTATCATGTTGCACACAACATATGAACTGAAGGAGTGAGGAGATAGAAGAAGAGAGATAACAGACAACATGGGAAGAGGAGTATCTGAAGATCTGGTGAGTATAATTACATCCAACATGTACATTTAGGACACATTAATCAAAGAATATTTGCATTTGTTTTATGAAGTCTTACCTGGATATATTTGGGATATTTTACTCAGGTAACATTAGAATACATATAGGATTATACAGATTGTTTTTGTTTTTTAGTATTATCAGAGGGCAGAGATTTTCTTACAAAACAGGTACATATTTCTAACATACTTTGCATATATATTTGTAATATTTTTGTATATGGTATTATTATTATTGCAACTTTTGTATTTGTTTTCCTTTATGTAATTGCTTATTGGAATTCCCTTTTTCCCTAAATTCTTAAGTGTAAGGTAGATGATAGAGAGGAATGTGTAGATAAGTTTTAGATAAGAACTATTTGTTGTGGGATTAGGTAAGTAAGATAGAATAGGTTTAGAATAAGGGGAGATTTATGTAGTGATGAGCATATGACAAATCTGTAGATTTGGTCAGATGCTCCGAGGGCAGAATGTAAGGATAAGTAATAAGGGATAGAGAGAAAAGTATGGATTGTCTTTAAGAGGAAAGGAGGAAAATTTAGATACAAACCTTGGGAGAAGATTCTGACAAGGAAAAAAGGATCTTGGGAGTTTTTACTGGAAAGTAACTGTCACTCTGAGTCTGGCTTTGAATGACCTGGGAAGAAAGATCCTTGCTTGGGCATTTTCACTGGGATTCCTAATCTTGTGGAAAGGTTAGTGATTCCTATGTGGAAGTATTTGCCTTGGAGTATACTGCTTTTTCCCTGAAGCACAGAGTCCATCTGCCTGAGATCCATCTGTCAGAAATCCATTTGGCTAAGGTAAAACCCAGGGTTTGGTCATCTGGGACTTTGGGTATCCCTAAGAACAACTCCAGGCTTTAGGTAAGGACTCAATACATCTGTGAATCCTCTCTCTTTAATCTTTTTTTAGATAAACCATACTAATTAGTATAATAGGATAGTCAGATAGCTTTAGGGTCTTAGATAAGAGCAGGGCCCAGAGAAGAGAAGAAGGCCATCTTCTTGAGAGGTGCATAGAAGTTGGGTGAAGACTAGATTTTAATAGGATCCTGCCTATCAGTTTCCCTTACTCCTACTATCAAATAAACTTGTTTTTCTATAGCCTAAGGGTTTTATGTTTTACTGGCCTAGAGAGTTCCCTAGGTTATCATCTCCCATCCATCTAGAAAGGATTTTTATTTCACAGTCTCTGCTCAAAAACTGATCAGCATGTTGGACAGTGCTCCTAGATAAGAAAGAACACATATCTGTTATTTGTTTACACTCCATGCATCAGATTACTGCTACATTTATAGTGCAAAATGAATCAGTGGCAAAGAAATATTTTCACTGGAAGTAGCATGGGAAATAAATATTCTCCTTCAGAATAATATTACAAAAGAGTCAATTTAAGTCTTGCATAAGTCAATCAAAGCATTTGGGAAAGGCATTTTGACATCCATTTTTAATGCCAGACATGACCTGATATCTTGTGTGCCAACTTTTTAAAGGACTGTGAAAGGAAATTATTCTCTTTGTTTATTTTTAAATTAATCAACCAAAAGTTTAAACACCCCTATTTAATATTAAGTAAGGGAGTTCCCAAGTCACTTATTAAAATGGGTGACAACTTCAGAAACTTGTGAATCCTTTGATAAGAGTTTATACCCTCAGAGGATGAGAGGTGGATCCCATAGACACTGCCCACCTGAGCAGTGCTACGCAATTTGGAAGCTGTAATTGGCCCCCGTGAAGAGGGGAAGGGACAGGAAGGGACATGGAAAAAGGACTATTAAAAAATCCTGAACTTCCTGTCCAAGGGGCCTTGGGCCTGAATTTTGAGCTTGGAAGATCTTGTATTGGGACTACAACTTGGAGCTACAGCTTGGGACTTTGACCTGGGACTCTGGCTCTTGGACTGCTTCAGATAAAACTGTTTCTGTATCTTCTCCTTTGGAGCTTCAGCTTGGGTGAGTGAGAAGCTAGCCCTCCTTTCCTGGCTTCTGGAGAGATTAGTTCTGAAGAGGCCTCCTCTTCTTGGAGGAGGCTTTTTGGGTTGAATCCTTGTTTAATTCACCACTGAGTCTTCTGTCTGAGGGGTTAATGAGCTCTGTGTGGGTTGAGCCAGGGATAGAGAAACATTGAGGGTGATAGGTTAGAATTCTTACTCTACCCTCTTTTACATTTCTCTACTTTCACTCATTCCACCTCTTTGTAAATAAAGCTACTGAAAGTCAATGACTTGAGCTATAATATTTTTAAATGGGTGACCACAGTACTGTCTTAGAATTCTCATATATTTAGTCAAACCCTTAATTTAATTCCTTACAGGACCAATACTTTTTATTCTCTTGTGAGCCTAGATTTAGAACTGGAGGAGCTCTAGGTATCCACTAGTTAAACTCAAAACCCCATTTTAGAGATAAGGAAATTAAGACCCAGAGATAAATCATGGGTTTCCATGTGGAAGAGAGAATAAGTTTTTTCATTTAGCCCCCCAAAACAGAATTTAGAGTTATAGATATTCTAAGGAGGCACTGTCTTTAATGTATAGGAAAAACAGTTTTGAAGTTGGGGGTAGAACTTAGCTATTAGAACTGTTCAAAAGTAGGTTAGGTTGCCTCAGTACCTCAAGAGGTGATGAGCTCTCACTCATTGGAGGTCTTCAAGCAAAGGTTGAAAAACCACTCATGAGGTACCTTATAGTGCAAGATCCTTTTGGTGTATGGTTTGGACTAGATGGTCACTGAAGGTCCTTACAGTTCCTATATTCTGTAATTCTCTAACTTGCTTATGGTCATATAGAAGCAAGAAGTAGGAGAGCTAGGATTTTTATCACTAATAACTTTTGGGTATAAACCTAGCAGTAGGATTTCTGGGTCAAAAGCCACTTTATATAATTTGAACTCTGTGCCAACTCCATGTACAGGTGGAATAAAATAGCCAGTCATGTGAGGAGCTTCAAGAAAATTGAAATGCCTCCTTGCCCTCAGAAACCTTCCCATTGACCTGTCATAGTGCTTAAGACTTCTCCCAGTAAAGAAGTGATTCTTTTGGGTTAAATCACTGACAAAAAGAAAAGCTTCATATACCCCCATATATTTAAAGTAACTTTTTTGTAGATATGAAGGACTAGAAAAATGTAGATGCCCTTTAACTGGGATATGGCCAAACAAATTATGACATATTAATGAAATATTACTGTAATGTAAAAAACTACAAATATGCTGAATACAGAAAATTGTGCAAAGATTTTACATGAACTGATGTAAATAATATACACAATGATTCTAAATGTAAGTGAAAAAAACAACCACACACAAAACCCTCTGAAAATTAACATTGCAAAATGAAGGAGAACAAGCTTGGACCCAAAGAAACCATATGAGAAGACACCTTTTAGAAAGGTAGGGGAACCTACTGATGTGGAATATTTCATATAATGTCAGATATTTTTATAAATTGAAAAGTTTTGCTATTTTTTCCTTTTTTAAAAAATTATTTGTTATAAGAAATGGCATTCTAGGAAGGTAAAGGAGAAACTTACAGGGTGAAATCTAAATGATGTAATAACAAAATGCAATAAAATCTATTTTAAAAAACAGTCTAGAAAAAATATGGTCCAGACAGCTCCTAGGAAAATGCAAATATATTTCTTGGGATTATAATGAATTAAATGAGTATAGATTAGCTTTTCATATATATATGATAAACTTTGAAGGGTTAATCAGGAAAACCTTGAACCATGGGATACCATGGTGGAACATACAGGGAAGAAGGTAAGATTAGCAGGAGACAGATAGCCTTGGAGCAGCAGATGCCTATAGGGAAGGACTCCAATAAGAAACATACAAAAACACCAAAGGTAAATGTCACCTCCTTCATGATTCTGCCTAAGATTATCCATGCTCCCTATTTCTTCACTTAGAGAGGAAATTTTCCTTATCATATCTCATGAACAGAGAGAGAGAGAGAGAGAGAGACAGACAGAGACAGAGACAGAGACAGAGACAGAGACAGAGACAGAGACAGAGACAGAGACAGAGA
>NC_058130.1:606103310-606158031 GCF_016433145.1 Gracilinanus agilis | reverse complement strand
AGCCCTGGTCTTTTCTGTGCAAATACCTGGAATTCTTCAATTTTGTTGAATGCCCATACTTTCCCTTGGAAATATATAGTCAATTTTGATGGGTAGTTGATCCGTGGTTGCAGGCCCAGCTCTCTTGCCTTTCTGAATATTGTATTCCACGCCTTGCGGTCTTTTAGCGTGGAGGCTGCCAGATCCTGTGTGATCCTGATTGTTGCTCCTTGATATTTGAATTGTTTCTTTCTGGCTTCTTGTAAGATTTTTTCTTTTGCTTGGAAACTCTTGAATTTTGCAATGATATTTCTTGGTGTTTTCCTTTCTTGATCGAATGCCGCAGGTGTTCTATGAATCCTTTCAATGTCTATATTGCCCTCTTGTTGTAGGACTTCAGGGCAATTTTGCTGAATTATTTCTGTTAGTATAGAGTCCAGGTTTTTATTAATTTCTGGTTTTTCTGGAAGACCAATTATTCTCAAATTGTCTCTTCTAGACCGGTTTTCTTGGTCTGTCACTCTCTCATTGAGATATTTCATGTTTCCTTCTATTTTTTCAGTCTTTTGGCTTTGTTTTATTTGTTCTTGTTGTCTTGAGAGATCATTAGTTTCTACTTGCTCAATTCTAGCCTTTAGGGATTGATTTTCGGCTATAATCTTTCGGTGTTCGGCCATAATCTTCTGGTTTTCGGCCATAATCTTCTGGTATTCCTTTTCAATCTGGTCATTTCTTGTGTTCAATTTGCTTATCAGTTCATTTGGTTTCTGAGCCTCGCTTTCCAGTTGCAAGATTCTACCTTTTAAACTGTTATTTTCTTGCCAGATCTCTTCCATTTTCCTCAAAATCTCAGTTTTGAACTCTTCCATAGCTTGTGAGTTTTCCTTATTTGGGGAGGGTCTAGATGGTTGTTTGTTCTCCTCCTCTGTTTGCTCGGTTGTCTGGATTTTCTCTGTGTAAAAGCTGTCGAGTGTTAAAGACTTCTTTTTTTTGTTATTATTCTTTCTCTTCTGAACTTCCTGTGACTGATTAGCCATCATTAGCCCAGCAGCTTCTCAGGTTTATCCTCGGGCTCAGTGTCTGTCAGAGATCTATTGGCTCCTGAGGTCTGAGTTCTAGTTTTTTCCCAAGGTCAAGCCCCCTGGTGGATTCCCTTGCTTGATCCTCTGCAGGAGGTTCCTTTACAAGTCTCAGGGAGCTACTTCCACAGTCGTATACCCGTCTGCACTGGTTCCCCACTTAGGCTTTAGTTCCTGGTTGTGTCTGCCTCCACCCACGCCTCTGCTCAGCCGGCACTCTGCGCCCAGCGTCCTGCTCCCGCGCGCGCTCAGATTTCACGTGCATTTTTGACTTAATGAGGTCCTAAGTCTTGCTGCTCTCAGGAACAGGTCCCGGAGCTGCCAATGACTCGATGGGTGCCCCAAACTTGCTCTATTTCTTTTTAGCTGGGTTCGGAGCTATAGGTGAGTGTGGAGGGGTTGGGGGTGGGGCTGTTGCTCAGCCCGCGATTGAGTGAGAGCCCTTTATAGCCTGGAAATGTCTCGATTCCACGTACCTTCCACGCTGTGCCCTGTTGTGGGGTTCCTCCGTTCGTCTGGACTTGTTTTTATGTCCCCTTGAGGAGTTTTGTGTGTTTCGGTCAGGAGAGGTTAAGAGCTGCTTCTTACTCTGCCGCCATCTTAACCCGGAAGCCTGAAATGAGGTCTTTTTTATTCCAAATCTAACATTCTATCCATTGAACTGCCTACTTGCCTCTAGATACAAACTAGATACAAAGTAGGGGAAAGTACCAGCATCTGGGGTAGATGGGAAGGATTACCTAAAAAAGTAGCATTCAAGATGAACCTTGAAAGAAACCAAAAATTCTAAGAAAGAAGTAAATAGAGAGTACATTCTAGGCACAAGTGACAGCTACTCCAAAGGCCTGGAGGTAGGAGATGGAATGCTATATATGAAGTATAGCAAAGTCATTTTGGCTGGACCATAGAGTATATCAAAGAGGTTTTTGTATAAAATGCTGGAAAAGTATGGCAGGATTAGTTTATGAAAGTATTTAGTTTCCCAAAGAGTTCCAAATGAGTGACCTTTAATTCTGAAGGTAATAAGGAACCAGTTGCATCTGTTAAGTAGAGGGATGACATAGTCAGATTTTCATGTTAAGAAAATAGAATAGAGAAAGATGAAAGTTAAGACAGATCCACAGTTTTTGTGACAGTTCAGGTGAGAGGTGATAAATACCCGAACTAAGGTAGCATCTATGAGTGGAGAGAAATGGATGCAAAAGATCTTATAGAGAAGGATAAGATTTACCAATGAATAATTGGGTCAGGCGATAGTGAGGAGTCAAAGATGATACCAAGAATGATAGATAACAGTATAAAAAATTTGAGATTGACTTATAAGAGGCTGAATTCCAGTAAGTCATTGTTCTGAAATTGAGATAGGGCTTCCCTAAGTGACCAAATCTTGTAACTCAAGCCCCACTACCTTTCCTTGGGTTCCTTCTACCTGCATTCATAGCGCCCTGTGCATGTACATATCCATGATGATGAGTGGGTTAGTACAGAACATGCAGAGTGTTCTGATGTGCTGGACTTTATAGTAGATTCCAAAGGACAGTATTATGGCAGTTTTATGAAAAATATTTGTAGGCTCTGGGGAAGGCTAGACCTATATGGGCTCAGTGAGGACTATCCATAATTGGATTATATTAGATTGAATCATGTGGTTCTAGGAAAACTGTTACCAAGAAAGTAGATCCTATGGATAGAGTATTTCCAGACTCAGGAATCATCTCTGGATGTTCCATGTTGCTTACCACCAATTGTAGCCTGTTTTAAGTACTACCATAGCGTTTTATGCCTAGAGCTAGGTCTCAATACCTGGATATCTTAACAATTCTTGTCTCCTGTGCTGCAGTTTCCAGGAAGATGGAGAACATCACTGGCAGAAGATACCAAATCTGAGCCTTCTCAGATATAGCTCCACTTAGCTGACTTTCTGATACCTGAGAAGTAAAAGGATCATCTGGGGAAGAGTGGCATAGGAGTAGGAACGTGTTCAAACATCATCCACTCCCATGACTCCTGATCTTTTAGACAAAGAGTGGTTTTGAAAAAAAATGAAGGACCTAAGGAACTATATGAAGAAAGTGGGAATCAATGGTAACATCCTCCAGTCCCACATTAAACCTCCCCTGTAGTGGTGGCACAGAAAACTGGGAAGGTCTTAATGTGTGTGAACTGTTGAGCTCTGAATAAAAGAGCTAAGGTAGATCAGCAGATCATATCCTGAACTCAAGTTCTCAAACTTCTAGGGTACCAATTGTTTTTTATGTCAGACCATTCTGTCTAGATATATGAATATGGATGTGTTTATATGCTGCCCACATAAATATGTTAATTGCTTTTTCCCCTCTCCCATAGTTATGCTGACATACATTCTCTTGAAATTTATAGTGACTCATAGATCTACTAGCTTCCAGCTGTTTACTCCTGTTTATTAGATCTTTAATTTAATTTTCAAGTAACAAACATTTATTTTCTCTCCTTCAGTCCTCCTCAATTGGAAAAAAAATAAACCAAAACGCCAGTAAGAATTATGTACAGTTGTTAGTGCTTTCCCTTTCAATTATTTCCTATTTATTCTGCATATAGCTTGTTTGTATGCATTTGTTAGCATGTCCCCTCTTAGAGTGTGAGCTTCTGGAGAAAAAGGATTATCTTTTGCTTCTTTGTATATCCTCAAAGCCTAGCGCCATGCTTGGCACAGAGTAGACTCTTAATAAATGCTGATTGACAACTAGTCAAATGTAACAAATTCCTACATTGGTCATGGTGATAAACATTTATCTCATTCTGTATCTCTTTTTTCCCTTCATTTTATTTTTTATTTTATAGAAAAATTTTCCATGGTTACATGATTTATGTTCTTACTTTCCCCTTCATGCTCCCTTCAACTATCCACCCACAGCTGACACACATTTCCACTTGTTTTAACATATGTCATTGATCAAGACTTATTTTCATATTATTGATATTTGCACTGGGGTGCTCATTTCAGGTCTGCATCCCTAATCATGTCCGCATCAAACCATGTGTTCAAGTGATTGTTTTTCTTCTGTGTTTCCACTCCTGTAGTTCTTCCTCTGAATGTGGGTAGCGTTCTTTTCCTTAAGTCCCTCAGAATTGTCCTGGGTCATTGCATTACTGCTAGTACAGAAGTCCATTATATTTGATTTTACCATAGTATATCAGTCTCTGTGTACAATGTTCTTTTGGCTCTGCTCCTTTCACTCTGCATCAATTCCTGGAGGTCTTTCCAGTTCATATGGAATTCCTCCAGTTTATTATTCCTTTGAGCACATTCCATCACCAGCATATACCACAATTTGTTCAGCCATTCCCCAAATGAAGGGCATTCCCTCCTTCTATATCTTATTCTATATCTTGAGACCATCACCTCTCTGTGGGGAAGTGAGTAGCGTTCTTCATCTGAGATTCTCTGGAACTGGAGTGTGTCATTGAACAAATCAGAGTTCTCAAGTTTTCAAGGTTTGTTTTTTTTTCTTTTTAACATTGTTGCTCTTACATAAAATATTCTTCTAGTTCTGCTCACTTCACCTTGTATTAGCTGTTATGAGTAAGATGAGATTAGCTAGTTATTAGGAATTAAATTGTACCTAGCAGGAAGGAGCTGGAGCTGGGAATTCCAGGTTGGAATGAAGGAGGAGGAAGTCTGTGCCCTGAGTGTGGACTCCATGAGTGGTGGGCAAAACCATTGCCAGCCTGGGAGACCTCAGAGCAAGGGACATCCTGTTTCCTGTTTTCCCCTGGGATCCTGTGTGGTGTGGCATCTAGAAAAAGGACAAGATCTACAGAGCCAAGAGAAGAGGTGAAGTTTGAGTACTGGAGGACAGTGCTTCAAGCAAAACCCTTACTACTTGGTTCCTGAGACAACTTTAGCTCCTGGCATCCAGAGATCATCAGTGGATTGCAGTAAGAATTCCAAAGCCACAAAGTCCTAGCTGTATTCAAGCCTGGCAGGTTCCAGGTTTGAGGCAGAAGCCCAGAGACTCCATTTATAGCTCCTTGGGCCCTGTTAGTTTAGATCACTTAGATAAGAGTAGAATAAGTCCTCCCATTGCCCTGTGGTTTTATCCCTTAGATTTTAAGTATAGAAATCCTTTCTCACCTTTTAGTCTAACATAATTAAAGCTGTTAAGTCCCTTTTACCTTGTTAGCCTGTTACTATACTCTGGTCTAGTGGAAGCTGGGGGACAGTTAAGATCAACTGCCATTCCTGTGGAAATCCAGTAAACTCTGGTCTCTTCACCCTGGTCCAGGCTCTCATAAATCCCAAAGTGTGTTCCCCAAAACCCCTTAGTTTATTATACTATCCCTGATGACCCCATTACCTTACTTATATTTTCCTACATAGCTCATAGAAGTTTTCCTACTCCTTTTCATAATTTCTTTCAGAACAATAATATTGCATTCCTCTCATTCATCAGAATTTGTTTAGCAATTTCCCAGTCAATAGGCACCCCCTTAGTTTTATATTTTGGAGCTAACATGAAAAATAGCTCCTTTCTTTTACTTCCACTTCCTGAAAACTCAAGTCTTTCTCCTATGGTCACAAAAGCCCTCTAGCTTCTTTTCTTGCTTTTGTTAGTCTTCACAAAAACATCAAACTCAAGTCTTCTGAAAGGCAATAGCAACTACTTTATTAGAGCCAGTGAGGATAACCATGACAAGAATGGAAGCATGGTCCCCACAGCATTTTCTTGATCCAGACATCTTTCTTCTACCCTCTGTGTCTAGTCAATCCATATTTTTCCTCCTTCCATCTGAACTAAGATAGTCCTCTCTTAGTTGCCCAAAACTTCTCTTTATTTCCTTCTTTTTATTCAACAAACATTTCAGGTGTCTACAATATGCCATGCACTGAAAGATTCAGAGATAAAAATTTTAAAAATCCCTGCCCCATAGGAACTTATATTTTAGTACTAGTATTTGCATTTGTATGTGCTTTAAGGTTTGCATCAATATTCTCTCATTTGATCCTCACAATTCTAAAAGGTAGAGGTTATTATCATTCCTTATTTTGCAGCCAAAGAAACTGAATCAGACAGAAGTTAAAAGGCTTGTCCAAAGTCATACAGCTACTAAGTAGAACAGATTTAGAGCCAGGTGCTTCTGAATTCAAGCCCAAAATTCTATCTACTGTGCCACCTCACTAGAAAAACAACATGTATACACATAAGAAAATATAACATATTATAGAATAATGTCAGGTGGTCTCTAGCAAATGGGTACATTATTATGAAAGAGCTGAGCTTTAAAAGAGGCTGTGTATATTGAAAAGCAAATGAGGAAGAGATGGATGTCTTCCAAGGTTAGAGTAAAGCCTGCGCAAAGGCAGGAATATGAGTCTGTCTGCAATGTAACGGGTATAAAGGGAAGTAATATATAACTAATAAGCTAAGGGTAGACTCCAAACAGTTGTAAAAAGAGGAATTTGCATGTGTGACTATAGGAATATGTGTATCTATTTATATGTACACATTTATATATACATATATACATATATGTCTACATATACATACATATACACTTATAGAGAACATGTGTAAATACACACACATAAACCACACATACTAGGTGAGGTCATGTATTCGTATGTGGGTCTGTGTTTGTATACATATGAGTGTGTGTATATGTGTGTGTATTTACATATATGCAAACACAGAACATTTTTTTTTGCAGTGCTCATTTATGTTGTCAGTGATATAGATATATATGTTTTATATACTTTTAAAATTAAGTTTCTGGGCTTGAAACTGAATTCTCAACCTCTTGCTTCCCTCATTTCCATTTTAACAACAAAAATGACTGCATCCATTCATGTTTTCCTTTCCTCAACCTTTCTAAATGATATACCAACAAAAGCCAAAAATGACACAATGCTATGGGATTAGCTAAAGAGTTAACACTATGTAGAAGAACTTGGAGATTGTCTCTGAATAACTGTAGTTTCTTTCTGGTCTCCCACACACCTAACTCTACAAGTCTTGTCCTCCACAGCAGGTTCTTTGATTCTCTCAGCTAAGTACAAAAAACCCTTCCACATTGTGGGGGTTAGAGTCTTCACACCCCTGTGATCTGGAAAATCTGAATAAAATGTTTTGACTCTCCTTTCATACAAGAGAAGAAATCTGAATTTTTTTCCTTTTCTTTTAGCGAGTATTTACGGTACCTTCTATGTACTTATGAGTTTCTAAACTTTGAAAAAAATATCTTTATATTTATAGCCTTTGTGTTGTCATCTGTTGACTTTTGAATTCTTTTCACAAACTTTAAGTTTAAAAAAGAAATAACATATCTTTTTGCTATTCAAAGATAAAGTGTGATGATATTATATAGTACTATACACATATTTTATGCGTTTCTGTGTTTCAAACTTTTTCTATGTCATCTGCTGGCCTCTGTGTGTTGTCTGAAACTTCTGTAAAATTTTCATTAATTTTTCTATGCTGACCCACAATATATTGAAACTACAATGGGGAAAGTTGTAATGTGGAAGGTTACCTATATGTGTTTATATACACAGATATGTACATATATTTACGTTGAGTACCTGTGTGTGTGTATATATATATATATATATATATATATATATATATATACATATATAAACACACACATATAGTTGCAGGTGCTGTTGAGTCATTTCAGTTGTGTCTGACTCTTCATGATCCCATTTAGAGATTTTCTTGGCATAGATACTGGAATAGTTTGCCATTTCCTTCTCCAACACATTTTAAAAATGAGAAATTTAAACAAACAGGGTTAAATGACTTGCCCAGGGACATACAGCTAGTAAGTAGCTGAGGCAAGATTTGAACGCAGGAAGAAGAGTCTTCCTGACTTCAAGTCTAGTTCTCTATCCACTATTCTACATGAATGTGTGCTTGTGTGTATCCATTTTCCTCATTCCCTCCTGCCTTAATGCAGAATTCTTTTTCATTATCAGAAACTAGAACTCTTTTATCAATCCTGAAAGAAACAAGTCTCTGTCATTCACTCACAAGGAGCTACCTCCTACATATCATTAAAATATATTCCTAGACAGTATCAAACATTTAAATAAATACAATAGTGGGAGGTGGGAGAGATCCATGTCTTCTACCAGGTAAAAATTGGCAAAAGGAAGAGGGAATAGGCAACAAACCAAGGATTTGGTAATAATTTTCCAAAATATCACAGAACTGGGTTGGAAATAGTTAAATAACTTAGCTGAGGTCACATTGAAAGTCAGTTGAAGAGCTGGGCAGAGAGCCCAGGACCCTGGCTCCTCTCTCGTCGTTTCAGGAAGCAGACCGCACTTTGACATTTAATCGGTGAGACATTTTGTTTGTGTTTGAGCATTCCCCTGCAATATTTGCAACCCAAACATTGTAGCACAGAGTCAGCACTGAAGAAACTGGGAAGACAAGCTGACTGGAAGCCAAAGTGTGGGTCTCAGTGGACTTAAGTGTACAATGAAAGCCAGCCTTCTACAGTAAATGGTGGCATAAATACCATCTTTTCAGTTTATTTTTTTATTTTTTAATCTTTGATGTTCATACAGGTTAAATCCCTTTGCAATCAATGCCACAATAATAAAAAGGTTTCTGGTCCTCCTGCCTGTGGTCCACTTACTTCAAACCAAATTCAATACAACAAAATGCTTTCATTTCAGCACCCAGGAAAAGCTGCTGCAATAGGATCCGATCTCAGGTGCCCCAGAAAAATTCTTTTAACAAATATGTGGGTTCTTTCTGTTGTTGTTGGCACTCTGACTCTCTTTAATGATATCCCTTCAAATATTTTTAAGGGTCAAAACAGTACATGAAATTCAGAGAAAGTCCCAGTGGCAGTTTTCCAGATTCTAAGTGTTAGGCTGAAGGTAGAAAATTGAGCAGTCCCTAATTAAGGATACATGGTGGACCTGCTTCTGGCTCTGGAGTCATTGGAAGATATGTACATTGCTTCCTTGGAATAAAAAAAGAAAATACATTCCCTTCAATAATTCTTCAAAATCAATATCGCAGATAAATTGAACAAATAAATGTACAGAAAACACCTTACCAGAACATAACTTTTTTATTGCTCCCTCCGTCATCATCATCTTCTGTTGTAGGAGATGACCCTGTGAGTGGTGTTAACTACTGTGAAGAAGGCTTTGCATTTGGGTGAAGTTATGCAAAGTGGAAACTGCAGGACCAGCAGAGAATGTATGATGACGATAGCATATTACATAGAAATGAAAATGCAAAAGGTAATGTAAATTCAGAGATAGCCCAAGGGGACAGAATATCAATTTTTTGTTTGCATTTGTTATTTTATTTGGTCCTACTTTGTTGACAGAACTCATAGCACAGAAACTAAACTCAGGGCTTAAATGGACTGGTTTTCATATCAGAAGTGCTCTCCACAGATCTCTATTTTGGCTTATCTCCCCATCCAATGTTTCCCATGAGATCATAAAGTTAGGTTTGTATCTATGTCTCAGAAAGAAAGAAAGAAAGAAAGAAAGAAAGAAAGAAAGAAAGAAAGAAAGAAAGAAAGAATGAAAAATTAAAAAAGAAAAGTGCTTTCATCTCCCATGGAAAGATTCAGATTAACAATATGTAGGAAGGATTATATTGGAGTAAATTCCATGGACCATACATTGGGATAGGTCTGGAGGGACCTTCCCTTGGAGCATGTTCTGAGCTCTCCTCGAGACTTGTGAGGACACCTGCTACTCGACAATGAAGAGCTGGGTTCTTTGGGATGACACTACAAACCCTGCAAAATCCTTTTGTCAAGTCCAAGGATATAGACCAGGCATGTGAAATATTTATGAAACGGTCATTCTCAGTGTGGCCTTCATGGAGGCAAGGAGAGTATATAAAGGCAGGTGAGTTTACATGTTACCAAAGAGTTAGTCCTGTTAAAAGAATTTAACTTTGTTCTTCAAAAATATAATGGAAATTAGCAATGAAGTGGACTGCACTAAGCTACTCTTGGTTATACTCTATATTAATATATATTACCTTTAGGGTTTTGTATAGAATTTCATTCCTTATTTTGCATTTTAGATGAAGATCTTTGTTGATCATTATTAGGCTGATTTCAGTTCTTCAATGGAAAAATGCCTCTATGTGGGCATTTTCTCTGAGTGATTCCAACCCAAATATGCCTTCTTATTAGATATAATTCTTATCCATAGAATCTTCATTGTGGATATGCTCCATTTGCTGGAGGCCTTAATAAAAGTGGCTAGTATTTAGGGGGCACTTTAAGGTTTTCAAACCATTTTACAAATGTTATCTCATTTGATCTCCATAACAACCCTGAAATATAGGTGTTTTTATTATCTCCATTTTACAGATGGGGAAATTGAAATAAAAGGCAATTAAGTTACTTGCCCAGGGTCTGAAGGTCTGAGACTGGATTTGAATTCTGGTCTTCCTAATTGCAGGTGCCATACTTTATCCACTCTAGTATCTTAATGGCTTCTGTCTTTTCACATTTTGCAGGTATCAGTGCAAAAGGTGGGCTGTCCAGCCTTCAGTCCTGTTGCATAACATGGTTCACTTCCATTTCTAGTTATGTCTTTTTTTGCTAATATCTCTTACATTATTTGTGGTATAGAGGTAGGTCTTGGGAATATACCATAGCTTACTTGTATTCACCTGACTTGCAATATGCCGTAGCCTACTTATGGCCATCATATATCTCTCCATTGTCCCTATGAGTCAATACACAACTTTGATTCTTCACATTGTTACTAAATTCACAATATGAAATACCTTCCTTAGAGATCACTTCTGTTATTAAAACAAACCAACAAACAAAAATGATGGAGTTTTGTGTGCAAGAATGCAGTTTGGAATTGTTTAAAGCACCAAACAATACCTCGAATGCAATCTAGCATGCTCTCTCACTCTCTCTTTCTCTCTCTCTCTCTCTCTCTCTCTCTCTCTCTCTCTCTCTCTCTCTCTCTCTATCTATCTATCTCACTCACTCAATTCTGAGTCCAACTCATTTTTCATCTGCAATGACTGCTAATCAGCAATCATTTATCAAACACCTACTATGTTCCAGGAAAACTGCTATGTGTTGGGAATACAGATAAAATACTTAAAAATACTAATTCTCAAGGAGTTTAATTTCTATTGAAGGAGATAGACAGAGGTCTGTCTAGTATGACTAGCTGGTATGTATAGAAATCACTGAAACAATGTAGTAACCATATCCATTTAGCTTCTTCTATATAAGGATCAGTTGGCTGATGTCTTTTGAATTACCATAGATTTTATTGAGGAGTCTAGGTAATATTTGGGAATAGCGATACAATCAGCACAGTATCATCTATAAGCAGGAACATCTGCAGAGCCTCCACATTTACAGGGCATCCCTCTTTCATTAGAAATTTGTACAAGAAATCTTTTATGATGGTGGTGGACACCTTTAGACATCATATACCTTTTAGATGTATAAAGCAATGTTAAATATCACAGGATCATTGAACAGACATATTGAAGTGGTCACATTTATCAAGAAATCTGACATGTTCTTAACATATACATAAAGCTCCTTATTGGAGAAAATCTTTGAAGACAATAGTTTGTGCTACTGAAACATGTTGGTTTTTTGTGGTGTTTTTTTTGTAATCACAAACAATAATGCAGAAGGGTCTTATGTTCTCATCATCTTTTAGTAAATAATGACTATAAAATTATGACTATAAAAATGTGGTCAATTTTAGAATTTCACTAAGAAAGCTTTTGTGTTGCTTCCAAATACCCTCAGTTCATGTAGATCTCCTCATAAAGATTTTATAAAAATGAGAAAGTAGGCAAATGGGTTGATTCTGCTATTCTCTAGATTGCCTTTTTTGGTTATTAATTTAGTCATCGATTCCCCCTCTATTTCTTTAGTTTCTTCTCCTACCCAAATTATCCTGTGAAATGATTTCTCAATGTTTTGAAGATTGGATTGCCTCAAGCATGCATTTCTTTAGAGTGTACTTGGTTCAGTCCATCTAGTCATCTCTAATTTGTCTTTCTCACCGTCATTTATACTTCTTAGATTGGCAGATGGGGGAATTGAAGAATTAGATTCCAAATGTGGTGGTTCCTCTGTTACTGATGATAAAAATAGATCACTATAGAAACAATGGAAAATCTGGTCCATTTTATTTCTATTTATTGTTCTCCTGCCAGTTTCAGCTACAAATGCCTTTGGGATGATGTGGTTCGGTTGGGCCTTATTCCCAGATTTCTGGAGATATCGTTTTTTATTCCTCTATTTCCCCACATTTTATGAGGCAATACCATGCAGAATCTTTTGTTATCCTCCTTCATAATGTTTTACAAATGAGTTTATATTATAAACTAGTGTTATCCTTGGCTTCTCTCTCTCTCTCTACTTGACAAGGTTATGAAATGTTTACTGGCTAAGGCATTTTCTGGCCTTTTTAGGCCTCGTCATTGTGGTAATTGCTTTTTATTAGTTAAATTTTTGAAGGCAGTATAAAGGAGGTAAAAGAATCAAGGGAGATTCTGATCAATTGGAGGAGATGCTCAGTCAATTTGATAAGATTATATGGCATAGACCATTGTTTGGAGGCAACTGATAAATCAAAGGTAACTCTAAGATAAGTTGATTGAAGATCCGCAGAGTTTCCTCTTGGTCTATAAGTAAGCATTCTTTCTTGCCTTTTCCTTTGTATCTTCTTCCAGAGTACATTTGGGTGATAGAAGGTGGTAGGTTAGGATTTCTCATTCTCCTCCTTCAAGGAGCAATAAGAATGGTTCACAAGAGAATTATATGTCATTTGGAGTGCTTTGTGTTTTTTTATTTGTTCATGGGTTCCTATCAATCCATTATACCTTATGTTCTTTCTATGAGTAGAAACCTAGAGTCTGGGGCATCAACTGTCTATTTAGGAGTTAGGGACCCTCACCCACATTTGGGGAAACCTAGACAGAAATTATACTCAAATTTGATCATGGAGATTTTCCTGAATTAACTCTAGGTGTAGACAGAAAGTGAAAGAGAAAAGCTAACTCTTAGAGTCAGTCCCCTGTCTTGGACACTGTTTATATGAGTCTAGAATCCTTGGAGAAAGGAAAGAGGGATAGGGGAACTAGATCATGGAATATGAATCATAATTAAGCATATATTTTATTTAGTTATTTTTTTTAAAAAATCTAAGATCAATTCCATCTTTGGACAGTAATCCATTTCTATTTCTGGTGCTCTTGTCCTGGCCATTGCTCAGACATCTTACTTAGGATCCCGAATCCGTCAGATCCTTTACCTATGTCCCTAACCTATTATCTCTCAGTCTGCAAGTCTATATTCCTATTCTTTCTCAGACTGTGGACCCTATCTTCCTAAATCCATGATACCTGTTCCTCCCAAACTAAGCTAACTTTCTGAACTTTGAAACTGGATTGCCTGCATCCTTCACCTTTGCTCACTTTTTAGACAATGTCTAGGCTGCCTGACTTCCACTAGTTGCTAACTGGCCACAGAAATGTGATCTTTAATCCTTTGTGTTCATGGTTAACATGTTATATAGTGTCATAATTCAATTTATAGTGCTTTTTTTGGTAATTTCCCTTTTCATGTCATAGATTATTCAATATAAGCTGCATTTATAAAAATCCCTCAGTCTTTGATGACTGATTTCCCAGAATTATGTATCTGCCACTATGGCTATCTAGTTGTAATGGCTCTCCTATATTATTGGAAGCTATGCCTCGGCTGGTCCTTCTGCTTCTTCTGCAACTAATCTTCCTTGGATTGCCTTTCTCTCATTTTCCCTGTTATATTTATTTCTAAATCCTGCACTAATAGAGAATTCAGTCCTCAGGTTTCCGAGGAGGCATGCTGATTCTCTTGATTTGCTTTTTCAACTGCCAGCCTGTTCCTAGGCAGTTTGCTATCCCAGTATTGAAGCTCATGGATAGTTTTGCATTCTGTACTGCCATATAAACCATGGACTTTGGAAGCAGCAGGGTGGCTCAGTGGATTGAGAGCCAGGCCCAGAGATAGGAGGTTCTGGGTTCAAATCTGGCCTCATACACTTCCTAGATGTGTTACCCTAGGCAAGTCACTTAACTGCCATTACCTATCCCTTGCCACTCTTCTGCTTTGAAACCAATACAAAGGGTTGATTCTAAGATGGAAGGTAAGGGTTTAATAACCAACCAACCAAATAAACAAATAAAGGAACCATTAACTTCATTTGAAGATCTTCCATAGCTCACTTGTATAGGACGACCTCAGTCATCTTCAAATTCATCATGAATGTATAGTACCAAGGTACCTGACAAGTGGTCCCCAGGCCCTTTTTATTTCTTCTTGAACATGTGCTTCCAGAATATAGTCATTGGCAAAAAGATAGTCATTCTTGGATGATACTTTCAGGGGTTTTTAATGATACTTCTGGTGAGTGCAATTGTAGGCAGTTCACTGAAGGCTAAAAATAGCCCAAAACAATGGTTTGCATTGATCTCCTTTGCTGGGATCCAGGACCAACAGCCAGTAATGGGGTGACTTCTTTGAATAGAACTAGCATAAAAGGTAAAAGGGGTAGGGAAAAAAGGAAAAACAAAAATAAAACCACCTAGCAATTGGCTTCATAAACTAAGGCCAATGCAACAGGCCAAAGGATTGTCTCCATAAATATGCTGATTTGCAGGGGCAGCTGGGTGGCTCAGTGGATAGAGAACCAGGCCTAGAGACAGGAGGTCCTGGGTTCAGATTTGATCTCAGACACTTCCTAGCTGTGTGACACTGGGAAAATCCCCTAATCCCCATTGCCTAGTCCTTTCAACTCTTCTGCCTTGGAACCAATACATAGTATTGATTCTAAGATGAAAGGTAAAAGTTTTTTTTAAAAAGCACACACACAAATATACCAATTTATCTCTGCTTTCATAATTCTAAAATATAGTTGATGGATTTTAAGAATCATACTGCACATTCACTTCCTTCCTTCCCATCCCTAAAAGAGGTTAATATATGTCATGAAGAATACTGGCAAATGATTTTCCATGATTGTACCATAAAACAAGCATATAAACTTTGTTGCACTGTAAAAGATCTAAACCTTTACTCATTGCATGAGGATACTGTCATCTTTTGCAGGTAGCAGTCATTGCCACAGGAAAAGCCTCAAGGCCACACTTTCAAGAAATAACTAATTAAAAAAAGAAAGAAAGAACTAATTAGAGTTCAGTTCTCATTGATGGATGACATTTGTAGTAATCTGACCAACTCAGACAATTTTCTGATAGCACTCTATTAACTGTAGAAAAGTATACACTGATAGGACCATTTACAAAGTGTCCTCACTCTCCCAGGAACACTCATCCAGTCAATAAACTGAACACAACAAAATTATATGTTTAATATTGTGCTAAGCTCTGGGAATTCAAATACAAACAAAAGTAAATCCAGTCCCTGTCCCCGAAGAACTTAAATTCTAATTGGGAAGACAATACATAAAACCAAACTGAAAAGAGGAGCTAGGAAAGAAGGTGTTGAGTGCAAAGACATAATAAGTCTAGAGGAGTGTAGAATGTTGCAAAATGATGCAATAGCTGTCCTGGGTATCTTCCTGAAACGGAAGTTATGGGAGCAGCCCTCCACCCACCAATCAGAGGGAGGAGCCACTAGAGTTTGTGATTTCAAGAACAGAATGTGTTTCCCTCCTTCTGAATGGACAGACTCAGAGAGACATACACGTCACTTTATAGACAAATTGAGGAAGTTGATTCTGGACTGAAAGTAGAGAATTCCATAATTTACAGTCTTGTATGACTGTACAGACTGGAAATGGAACACAAGTTCCTATTCTTCAATAACTTGTTTGCCTCAGCTAAGCTGAAACAAGTATTTATAATAGAATCATAGAGGTAAAGCTGGGTCTCAGAAGTCATCTAGTCCATCTCCCTCATTTTTCAGATGAGTTCCTTGAGGACCAAGAAGGTTAAGTGACTTGTCCAAGGACTCCCAGATAGTAAGCATGAAAGGTAGACTTTGAATCAAAATCATATGAATCTAGAAATAGTGATGATAATAATATCACCAGGGTCAGATGGCCTCTGAGGCTCATTCTTACAGGCTTAAGGTTAATTATGTCTAATGACATCAGTAATAGATGCAACTTATTTCAGCTGCTAAATCAAGGTGAATATTTCTCCTCGGCTACATGCCTTCCTATCTTTCTTGGCTTCTGTGTGTCTAACTCTTGGATCCACCACTGAGAGCAGCTTTATAGTGGGTGTAGGTTTTCTGAGTGGGCACAGATCTGTTTAATTCCCATCACATGCACAAATCTGGAGTTGTAAGGAACTCATTCTTAAATTAGTCAATCACCAAGCATTTATTAAGTGTTTACTATGTGCCAATTAAATCTTCTGATATTGATTAATATAAACAAATTTAGAACTTTCTGAGAGACATTTTTTCATTGTTGCATCCAATCATATGTGATAAGTCTTTAAGTAAATGGTTGCCCTACCTAGGGGCTTATAGTAATATAGCAAAATCATACATGCCAAAATGATCAAAGAGAGCCACTTTACTCCTACCCATTTTTTCCTACCATCAGACATGCAGAACAGTTATGCTAAGGGGACAAGAGAGAAACAGTTACTACCGTTCTAAGGAGAATAACAGCTACTCTTCTCTCAGTGAACTGTCAGTTGGCAATAGACAAAAGCAAGAGATGCAGAATTTCTGTAATAGTATAGATTATAGGCTGACTCATTATTCTATGAAGAATCATTCGTGTTTTTCATTTTATTTTTTTAACATTTAATATTTATTTTTTAGAAAAGTTAACATGGTTACATGATTCATGCTCCTACTTTCCCCTTCACCCCACCCTCCGACTTCCCCCCCCATAGCCGATGCACATTTCCACTGGTTTTAACATGTGTCATTGATCAAGACCTATTTCCAAATTGTTGATAGTTGCATTGGGGTGGTAGTTTCCAGTCTACATCCCCAATCATGTCCGCCTCAACCCATGTGTTCAAGCAGTTGCCCCTCTTCTGTGTTTCCACTCCTGCAGTTCTTCCTCTGAATGTGGATAAGCGTTCTTTTCCATAAGTCCCTCAGAATTGTCCTGGATCATTGCATTGCTGCTAGTACAGAAGTCCATTACATTCTATTTTACCACAGTGTATTGGTCTCTGTGTACAATGTTCTTCTGGCTCTGCTCCTTTCACTCTGCATCAATTCCTGGAGGTCTTTCCAGTTGACATGGAATTCCTCCAGTTTATTATTCCTTTGAGGACAGTAGTATTCCATCACCAGCATATACCACAATTTGTTCAGCCATTCCCCAATTGAAGGGCATACCCTCATTTTCCAGTTTTTTGCCACCAAAAAAGCACAGCTATAAATATTTTTGTGTAAGTCTGTTTATCTATGATCTCTTTGGGGTACAAACCCAACAATGGTATGCTCATGGGTAGGACGAGCTAACATAATGAAAATGACCATTCTGCCGAAATTAATTTGCCTATTTAACACCATACCTATCAAACTACCAAAAAACTTTTTTACTGAATTAGAAAAAAACTATAACAAAGTTCATTTGGAATAACAAAAGATCAAGAATATCAAGGGAAATAATGAAGAAAAATGTGAAGGAAAGGGGCCTAGTAGTACCAGATGTTAAACTATACTATAAAGCAGCAGTCATCAAAACAGTATGGTACTGGCTAAGAGACAGAAGGGAGGATCAGTGGAATAGACTTGGGGTAAGTGAAGTCAGCAAGACAGTGTATGATAAACCCAAAGAGCCCAACTTTGGGGACAAAAATCCACTATTTGACAAAAACTGCTGGGAAATTTGGAAAACAATATGGGAGAGATTAGGTTTAGATCAACATCTCACACCCTTCACCAAGATAAATTCAGAATGGGTGAATGACTTGAATATAAAGAGGGAAACTATAAATAAGTTAAGTGAACACAGAATAGTATACACAAAGTATTGATTCTAAGATGGGAGGTAAGGGTTTTTAAAAAAAAAAAGTCAATGGTGACTTTGTTCTTGCCGACATTTGTTTTCTTGGGCATATCTATTTTAGAGGTTCTAAAACTAGCAAATAGAGTTTTGGAAACTAGGTTTTTTATTTGGGAGTGTGTGTCTGTGGGGGAGTTTGCCTCAAAATACTTCAGAGAGGGGCAGAAAATTCAAAAGTACCAATCATTGACATTCACGAAGCAATCTTCACAAACTCTAAGGGATCACACTGGCCAAATCATTTAGTCATGTCTGATTCTGCTATAGACTCAGCCCACAATTTTTCAGCATATAGATAGAGCTTTCAGGCTCAGAGATAATAGGTATTTTTTAGCTCTGTATGAGGTAGGCTAAGGCATGCAATCTGTTATTTTTTTCCCTCTGTAAATCATCTAACTTTACTACTCTTAATGGAAACTACACATAGGCAATCAAAGTAAAATTATATATCTGAGTTGCAGAACTGATGAAACCAACATCCTGCTGATTCTCTAGAAGGAAAAGCATCAAAGTTAGTTTGTGCCCTTTGTGTGGGTGAGCCCTCCCCAATGCTATTTGACATTCAACTTTTTTATATGCAACTGAATAGCGATAAAAAATAAACTAAACCATTAAAGGTTAAAACTGCACTAAGACTTTTGGAACACCCTGTATGCGTGCAACTGACATATTCTCATAGGCACCTCAGAGGTAGTTTGGTACAGCACAAAGGACACTGAGTTTTGAGTCAGAGGAACTGACTATGGGTATTTACTTCACCATCTGGAAAATGAAAAGGTTGGAAAATTTTCAAGATTCTAAAAAATGTTGCTCCTGTACTTCCTTTATTTTAGATATTAGAGAGTTGTTTATTAAAGGATAATTGAACACTTTTGGATATTCTTATTGAGGTGCCCCAACTCTTGCTTTGCCACTAGATGTGGGAATTCTTTTAAGACTTGCATCTGGGAAAGTAACTAGAACAGATTAAAGACTATATGTGAAAACAATGATGCTAACTAATGTGTAATTAGAAATCTTGAACTCTTAGACTCCATCTCCCAGAATTCTTTTTCTCATCCCAAAATTCCTTTTCTTCTCTCCCCCACGTTGTGTCCTCACATATTGTAAATAAGTTTGCTGCAACCCCACCTTAGGCTTTTCTTCCCATACTCTCCTCCCTGCTCTCTCTTCTCCCACAACCTCGGCTGGGTTAGTTCCCTCTTTACTTTAGCTTTTGATTTTCCTTTACTTCAAGTTATTATTAATAAATCTTATTAAATATAATACTTGGAGATATTGTATATTAATTTTTAAGTTTACACTAGTTTGTCACTATCTTTCTATGTCTATTGGGGTTTCATGTAAGGGATAGCAATATAGTATGGTGTCTCTAACACCAAACATGCTTAAGACTTACATTGGCAGCAACTCTCTTATATACTTCAGGCCACAAACATCAGACTAAAGGAAAATCCAAATTGGCCATTCTTCAGGAAAATCTTAGAGAATCCTGGATAGAGATTTTCTCTAAGCTGGTTCTCTCTGAAAAGGAAGGGAATTCAAGAAAATTGAACAGGAGATGGCACACAACATTATCTGTTATAATACAGAATTCAATATGAGGAAGGTTTTCCTTGGGCCCTAGCCAAGAATTTCATTACCAAAAGCATTAAAGAAACCTTGTCATAGAAGTTATGTGCTGTGGCAAAAATGATTCTTGGACAATATTGGAGGGAGGTCTCTCAATATATGTGTTGTACCTCTTACATATGGGGATCCCAGAGAAACTTTTCTAGGTTCAAGATACTCCATGAGTCTGTAGCTACTAAAAACCATAGCTCTTTGGACCCCAGACAGGTGGTTATTTTAAGTTATCCAGAAAACACAACTAGTTTAAATAGAGGACATTTAATAGCATAGTAAGAAATGTAGTGGTAGAATATTTTCCCCATAAACCTGAGGCACATCTCCTCCTGAAACACATACCAGCTATTGAGAGAATGAAAATGTATAAGGATTATTTGTGAGAGGAATGCATATGATCAGAATTCTAATGCTGAAGGAGTATCAATATCTTCTGGTGTTGTCATGTTGCTACTCTTACTTGACCTGCTGCCTCTTGGTTTTAGGAAGTGTATAGTGTCTGCCAGGCATGTAATCACTGAAGCACCCTGTTGGTGCTAGGGGTTACTCTACTTTGCATATGGATGCAGAGTTTCTCTTTGTTATCCTTTTCTGGTCTTTAGGAGAGTCATCAGGACCACTTCTCGGCTATCTTAAGTCCCACGTGATAAGGCACAGTAATTAAAAATCTTCTCACTTGTAGGTATAGGCTAATAAAAGCAAAACGATTGTCTCTAGACTAAGATCAAGTCCTTTCTTCTAATTCCCTGGGTCTGAAGCTGAATTTTAGACCTTGGCCTAGACAACCATTAGACACCTAACTGATATAGAGTTGGAAGTTCTCAAATTCCTCCCAAATTTGGCATGCAAATGAAGGAGAGATAGAGAAAAAAACTAAGCAAAAGAGGCACGATAATTTTCCTCTATCTACTTTGCTCACATTTCTTCCTTAATTATACTTTATTACATGTAAGTGACTAGGAAAAGGGAACAAACTGTTTAGGCTGTAAGCTACCCAACATGGATTACATGTAGGTCCCCTTTTACATGAAAAGGACTATTTTATAAAACTTAAAATATAGGAAGGTTCAATATCCATATGTCAAAGAAAATATTTTCTAGCCTTTCAAGTTAGGCAATTCCATGTTCAAATTGACTAATCAATTGATCCTTCTATTTATTACAAAGTAAATTAGATTTCACAGGATCACACAGACCTAGGCTGAATATGGCAGCACATGCCCATAATTTCTGCTTATGGGGGAAGGCTGAAGATGGTGGGTCATCTGAGTTTAAAAGTTCTGAACTATAGCAGGATTAAAGCTGACTCGGTGACCACACTAGGTCTAGCACTTATATACTGAATCCCCGGGGAGTGGAAAGCCAGTAGGCTGTCTCGATGAACGAATATGCATATGATCAATTTTTTACTGGTAAGGGCAAACAATGAAATAGATTTGAAGACTATAGCTATAAAGAAGTAGTATGAAACACTGTCTGTAGCTTTTTTTCATCTGTACCTTTTCCATATTTTCTTCAAGGGTATTCTTCCTATGTGTGCAGATCAAATGTATGGATGATTGTTTTCATGAAGATTTTAGTAAGATGAGAAAGTAGGCATGTGGGTCAGAAGTTATTGATGCTCTAGCTCAGTGGTTCCCAAACTTTTTTGGCCTACTGCCCCCTTTCCAGAAAAAATATTACTTAGCCCACTAGAAATTATTTTTTTTATTTTAATAGCAATTAATAGGAAAGATAAATGTACCTGTGGCCATCACTTCCCTCCTGGATTGCTGCAGCACCCACCAGGGGGTGGTAGCACCCACTTTGGGAATCATTGCTATAGCCAATGCCTTTTATTTTTTTTTAAGATAGTGCCATCAGTGATTTTTGCCATCCTTTTGTATCTTACCTCCCTTGAGTTATATTGACAAATTATTCTTTAAGGCCCTCCAGAGAATGTCACTTCCAGATGCATATTCAATGTGTACTCAGCCTGGTATCTCCTTGATAAGATATGAGCTTTCTTTGTCTTGAGTATCACCACCTGGTTGACAAAGTTAGTGAGTACTTATCAGTCAGTTAACACATCATTACTGATTAATATTTGAGTTCTCTCCTTGGATTTAACCATTAGAAATGAGAAAACCAGACTAAGAGAACCATAGTGAAGAGGGATAGAGAACTACTAGTTGGACACATAACTCTGACCAGTTCTCCAGAAGGAAGCCTGCAGATGCACGTGGTTCTATGGCTCCTTTTGGGAGCCATATACTATGAGGAACCACTTGGCCCCAGAGGTCTTGGGAAAACGAATTGGCAGGGATTGACAAGTTATTCCTAGACAAAGCTAGGATTATTAAGATTTTGCCTAGGAGAGGCAATTTCAAAACAAGAGTTCCTTCATCAAGAATCCTAGACCCAGAAGAGAACTAGCCAGATAAACTGGGGGAATTCTAGGAGGAAGCAGGAACAAGCCTGGACCTTGCCTCCAGTGCTGTTGTAAGTTATAAAGATTGTAAGTCAAGAAAGAGGAGTTATTAGGGATTTGTTAGGTGGCACAGTGAAGAGAGTGCCAAGCTTAGCATCAGAAAGACCTAACTAAATTCAGTCTCAAACAATTATAGTCATGTGATCCTGGGCAAGTCACTAATCCCTGTTTGCCTCAATTTCCTCATCTGTAAAATGAGCTGAAGAAGAAAATGGAAAACCACTCTAGTATCTTTACCCAAAAAAACTCTGAAAGGGGTCATGAACAATTGGAAATAATTGAAATGACTAAATAACAATAAGGGGACCCATAATTTCAGGAACGTAGAGGTAGAGTTAATTGGAGAAGTTATTTTGAGTATGCAGTCAAGTGAGAGCTTTAGCTAATTTTTGACAAAAGATAGTGATAAGTGTTCATTGTTCTGTGTAGAACAAATGGAAAGATTAAATTAAATTGAAATAAATACAAAGTTTTATAATTAGGTTCCAACATTAACTTCACAAGTAAAGGATGACAGAGATGTGGTTAAACATCACTTCTTATGAAAAATATTTGGGACCTTCCATAGCTTGTAAGCTCAATGTGACTCAGCAGTATAATGGAAATTAAGAAATGTAACACAAATGAGATCTGTAGAATTAATAATATTAAAGTAGTATTAGTCATATTAAATTAGTATTTGTTTACAAATTTATTTATAAATATTAAAGTAGTATTTGTATGGCTTTATATTAATACTAGTTAATACTATATTATATATTATGATATATTTATTATATTACAGATCATTATATTTATTACTATTCAGTTGCTTTTGCTCCGTCTGACTCTCTGTTACCCCATTTAGGGTTCTCTTGGCAAAGATGCTGGAGAGGTCTGCTATTTCCTTCTCCAGCTCATTTGCTAGATAAAACTGGTGGTTTATTCAAGGTCACCCAGCTAGTAAGTGTCAGATTGGAACTCAATGAGTCTTCCTGATTTTAGGCCTGGCACTCTATCCACTGTACCACCTAACTGCCTCATACTGATATGGGATGTTCATGGAAGACTAGCACTTCTGGTGTGAGAGCTTGCCAAGCCTTTTTCAGGGCTGCTCATCCACCTATCTCTCATCTGTGGCTCCAAGAAGCTGTAGTGTCCATAGTGTCCATACCCCAGTCACCAAACCAGGTGGAGGGTAACCCACAGACCTTAGATCTGTTGGTGAGTTAGGAAGTTGTCTGTCCCAAGAACCCTATGGGAATGGATGGATGAGAAGGATTTGTTCCAGTGGCTATGAGGGTAACTGAAGCAGGCACTGTGAAGCACTCAGAGCTTGGACTGACATCTAAAATGCCAACGTCATCCGCTGCATCCTGGGCCATTATCAGTCATCCTGACTTTTATCTTGCCACTGGACTCTGATGACTGGAACAGAAAGAGAGACTGATGACTGTGAAACTCTGCCTCACAAATCTAATTCACTTGTGAGTCAAGATATCATCCTCTGATGTCACGGGGCCTCTTCAAAAATGAAAGACAAGTAACAATAACTAGTATGTCAATACTAGTAGTAGTAATGTGTAGTACTAATTATCTTGGACAGTATTAAAGAAGCATCCAGTACTAAAGAAATGGTAGTCTCTATGTACCCTGGTCAAAATATGTTCAAAGTCTTATGTTTAACTGGTTTCAGGTGTCATATTTTTAGAAGGATGTTGATAATCTGGAAAGTATCTAGAGGAAGGCAACTAGGACTAAGGACAGTGTTGACAATATGACTTATGAGAAATAGTTTTGTAGGTACTGAGAATGTTTATTCTGGAAAAGAGAAGATGAAGTGGGGACAGTTCTGATAACTATCTTCAAGTATCATATAGAAGAAAGATTAGTCTTCATTTCTTTATCAATAAAAATAAGGGATTTGGGCAATGGCATGCCAGGTAATATTTAAGTATCAAGGGAGGGGAAGGTAATGTATGTACAACATACTTTAATAAGCATTATTAACATTTCTTTCTAAAAACAAACACATTAACAATTACAAGACAATAAACAATCTCCGATTTATAGCATTTTCCAATTCTTTTAATGTAAATGTTCACATTGAAAATTTAACAATCAGCTCTAACAAGCCAGTTAGAGAGGAATCTGGCACACCTCTTTGAACTAGATCACCTCTAAGATCTCTCTTCAAGTTCTAAATCTGTGATCCGAAGACTTATTCTATCTAGTCCAGATGACTGCACTAGAGAGCTATGAGTAAGAGTGCAAAAGGGCAAATTTAGATGAGGAAAAAAATCCCAACAATTATAACTCTTCAAAAATGAAATGGGCTGCCTTGGAAAGTAGTAGGGTTCCTCTCAAAAGGAAGTTAAGTAGAAGGTGGATAGTTATGTTAAAAAGAGGCCATTTGAACCAGCTGATCTCTAAGGTCCTTTCAACTCAAATAATAAGGGATTCTCTGTAAAGATTTTGCTGGAAGTGGTGACCATCAAGATCAATACTTCTGCCTTTTTAATTTCCTATTTTCCAGTATTAGTGACCCTTTAGAAAAGATCAGATCAACTCCATTGTTATTACTTTTGGTATCTTCTCATCTTTAGCTTTTCTCTTATTTTGATGTTTCATTTGACCTTAGCTCTAACTAGTCAATGGTTTAATTTCACACCAGCTATCATTTCTGATATAACTCCTACATCAGCAACCAGTTTTTTCCTGTCTGGTAGGAGACAACTAATTTCATTTTTGACAATGACAGCAAACCAGTACGTTTTGTAATAATCTACAAGTCTTTTGGTCTCTTTTGTTTCTGAAACTTGAGTCATATTTTCCAAAATACTTTTACCCTACTCTTCTGTGCTCACATTCACACCAAAGTAATGAATACTCCAAGCATATATTGAGGGGGCAGCTAGGTGGATCGGTAGATAAAGAGCCATATGTGGAGATCAGAAGTCCTGGGTACAAATCAGACCCCAGACACTTTCATCTTTAGCTTTTCTCTTGTTTTAATGTTTCTTTTGACCTTGGCTCTAACTAGACCGTGGTTTAATTTCACACTGTGATCCTGGGCAAGTCACTTATCCCCTATTGCTTTGGAACCAATACATGGTATTGATTTTAAGATGAAAGGTAAGGGTTTGTTTTTTTTGTTTTCTTAAGCAGATATTGACTGGAATACAGGCTTCTTGAAGGCAACAAACTTTTCTTTGTGTCTTGGGGAGTATATAGCACAAAGTAAGTACATGCTTAATAAATACTTATTAAACTGAGAAAAGAAAATCCCCACCAATAACAAAGTGTATAGGTTGACTTGTTTTGGCAAAGTTTATAAATTTCTTGGCAGATTTTCTCTACCTTTTCATCCCTTGCAGACAAATATTGGCACATACACTGTAATTAACTTCAAAGAAGCTTTTTATTTGTATACTCATCCTGATTTCCTGGAAAAAGCGAGATGACCAAGTGTCCCAGGAATTGGGTGCATAATAAAGCCATTTCTACCAGTGCCTATTTGTCTTTCCAAGGAAAACCAATGAGCCATTTTTCCATTTAGTTACAGTTTTGCTTTTGTGTTCTGGCTACAAATGTCATAAACATATCAACATCTTTGTAATTAAGTTCTCTGTTCCACTTTTCTCCATTTCTCCCTTTCCTCAATAATATCATAGATAATCATCAATACTTTATACTTGTGACTTCGATTTCTTCCATCTTTGGTCATAAGATTCAGATGATGATGAGTCAGCTCCTTGATGAATCAATCAATCAAACTTTGCAAAAGTAGCCTTTGCTCCCTACTTTTCTTGATAATGTCCTTATTGGTAGCTAATACTTTCCAGCTCTTTGAATGGGAAGTGGTATATGGAATAACCCACTCTCATCCACCAAGCTGCTCATAATATAAGAATAGGGACAGGCCTGTGATTTCATTGATATAGGGAACTCTCAGATGAGGAAACTAACTCCCTTTACCAGTGCAGACTGGCACCTTTTCTGCAATTTATAATCTGAAAAAGTTTCTTAGGGTAGTAAAAGATTGTGTTTGCCCAGAGTCAAATAGCCAGTATAATACATCCTCATATCTCAAAATCCTGCCCACGTAGCTGTTTGCATAGGGAGATACTGATCAACTTCCTGGTCCTTAAATCATTTAATTGCTGTCAGTACAGAAATGTTCTCCAATGAATCAACAGATTGGAGTCGGGAATAATTTCCTTTCATAAACATAGGACTGAAACTTCTTGATTTAAAATATTGGCCCCAAAGTATGAGATGGCTCTCTGTGTCAAATGATGGAAGTCATAATTTCTTACTTTTAAAATGTCTTCCTCCTCTGGGAGTAGAAACACAGAAGAAAAACAACTGCCTGATCACATGGGTTGGTGGGGATATGATTGGGGATATTGACACTAAATGAGCACTCTAGTGCAAATATCAATAATATGGAAATAGGTCTTGATCAATGACACATGTAAAACCCAGGGGAATTGCACATCGGCTATGGGAGGGGGAAGGGGAGGGAAAGAACATGAATCATGTAACCATGTAAAAATATTCTAAATTAATTAAATAAAAATATTCAAATTCAAAAAATAAAAATAAATAAAATGTCTTCCTAAAAAAAACCAAAGCAAAATAAAAAAACTTATATTCTGTCTTAGAATCAATATTAAGTATTGGTTCCAAGGCAGAAGAGTAGCAAGGGCTAGGCAATCGGAATTAAGTGACTTGCCTGGAGTCACACAGCTAGGAAGTGTCTGAGACCAGATTTAAACCCCAGACCTCCCCTCTCCAGGCCTGGCTCTCTATCCACTGAGCTATCTAGTTGCCCCTAAAACATCTTCTTGATAAAGCTTCAAAAATATACACAGGCATTAAATCATAACAGGAGGTAAACCTCACAAATACTTCACATCTAGCACATCTCCAATCAAGCTAATAATTTAGATGTGACCTATTGTTCAGTTATTTTTCAGCTGTGGCCAACTCTTTATGACCCCATTTGGGATTTTCTAGGCAAAGATACTAGATTGGTCTACCATTTCCTTCCCTGGCTTTTTTGACAGATAAACAAACTGAGGCAAAGAGGGTAAAGTGGAGTCTGAAGTCAGATTTGAACTCAGGAAGGTGAGTCTTCCTGACTCCAGGCCCTGTACTCTGTCTACTGCATCACCTAGCCACCATCTAGGTGATCTAAAACTCTGTAAATCTTAGTACTCTCTTGCCCCATTTCAATTTCTCTCCAACCATCAATGAAGAAGTTTAAAAAAGCCTACTCAGAACTGAAGGCCATTTTAAATATTTCTTACTTTTATGGTTTGCTATAGCCAAAGAATTTGTCATCAGAAAGGGCTTTGGATTCATAGCCTATGAGGCACAACAAAAGGAACTATGATTGTTTAGCCTGGAGAAGAAAAGACATAGGTGGAACAGTCAATGGGCTGCCATGTGGAGGAGGGATTAAAACTCTTTTGCTTGGCCCAGTGGAGTAGAACTAGGAGAAATTAATAATGATAATGACATATAATTATAAATTAATGGAAATTAGATATAATTTATAAATTAGTAATAATAATAACTTTCATTCTGTTATTCTGTAGTGACTAGCTTACTTCCAGATTGGTTTTCAACCAGCAGCATCAGAGGCTATGATCATTGCCTTTCCAGCCTGCTAGAAGCTGACAGGGCATATGTTCTATTGTCTAAGAACTGATGACCTCCATGCCACAATGAGGAATCAGAGTAGAAAACTACAGTTGGCCCTATCAAATTTCATCTTATTAAGTTTGGTCCAGTTTTCTCATCTGTTATACTTTTGCCTTCCAGATTCTTTCCTCTCTAACCATCATCTATTAAGCTGCCAACATAATCTTCCTAAAATCCAAGTCTAACTAAGTTACTCCCCTAAACAAGGACTTCAGTGCCTCCCCATTGCCTGCAAGATACACTAGAAACACCTCAGATGGGTTTTTTAAACTTCCATCTGACTCATCTACCCTTTCTGGCTTATTTCAGCATATTTTTCCTCTTCACACACTCTTCATTTCCCAAACAGCATATTTGCAATTCCCCAGACATAGAAGTCCATCTCTAGCCCCCATACTACTGCTCAGGCTTTTCTCCATGCCTGGAACAAACTTCTTCTTCACCATTTGAAATCTCTAACTTGCTTCAAGATTCAGCTCCTCTACTGGCTTGTAATGAAGCCTTTTCTTATCCCCTTAGTTAATAGCAATCTTCTCTCTCTTCAAATTATCATATAAATGGATTGAATATTTGAATGGTGTATTTATGTCCCTCCCAGTAGAATTTAAGTTCCTTGAACTCAAAGACTATTTTTTGTTTTTCTTTTTGTTCTGACTTTGTATCCTTAGCTCATAGAGTGGTGGTTTCACATAGCAGAGGCACCTCCTAAATGCTTGTCAGATAGGACAGGCTGTCATCCAACATGTTAACTGTCTCAGTTTTATGTCATCGGCAGACTGAATACATATGTCATCTATGCTTCCTTGTCATCTATGCTACTCAATTGATTGCTAAAAATGTTAAATAAGAACCAATTAAGAATCCCTGTGCACTCTACTTTTAGATTAAATTCAACTTCAAAATGACATCAATCATTAGTGACTATAATTTTGAATGAATCATTCAAAAAAGTTATTTTGAAAGGAATCAATCATTCAAACAGTTTCAAATTAGCATTATCAAGTCCTCAACTCACCATTTTGTCAACAACCATTTCACAAAAAAACTTTATTAAATGCTTGAGACCCATTTATGGTGCATGCAGACAGATACAAAGGCACACTCATTCAGATGAAGATGTTCCCTTCATCTCTATGTCTTGTAATCCTATCAAAAAAAGGAAAGGAAGATACAAGGAGTTAAAGCAATTGTATAAAAAATCAAGCCATTCCCCAATTGATAAATGGGCAAGAGACATGAATAGGCAATTTTCAGGTAAAGAAATCAAAAGTATCAATAAGTACATGAGAAAGTGTTCCAAATCTCTAATAATTAGAGAAATGCAAATCAAAACAACTCTGAGGTATCACCTCACACCTAGCAGATTGGCTAAAATGAAAGAAGGGGAGAGGAATGAATGTTGGAGGGGATGTGGCAAAATTGGGACATTAATGCATTGCTGGTGGAGTTGTGAACTGATCCAGCCATTCTGGCTGGCAATTTGGAATCATGCTCAAAGGGCTATAAAAGAATGCCTGCCCTTTGATCCAGCCATACCATTGTTGGGTTTGTACCCCAAAGAGATCATAGATAAACAGACTTGTACGAAAATATTTATAGCTGCGCTTTTTGTGGTGGCAACAAACTGGAAAAGGAGGGTATGTCCTTCAATTGGGGAATGGCTGAACAAACTGTGGTATATACGGGTGATGGAATACTATTGTGCTAAAAGGAATAATAAACTGGAGGAGTTCCAGGCGAACTGGAGAGACCTCCAGGAACTGATGCAGAGTGAAAGGAGCAGAGCCAGAAGAACATTGTACACAGAGACTGATATACTGTGGTAAAATTGAATGTAATGGGCTTCTGTACCAGCAGCAATGCAATGACCCAGGACAGCTCTGAGGGATTTATGGTAAAGATGCTACCCACATTCAGAGGAAGAACTGCAGGAGAGAAAACATATAAGAAAAGCAACTGCTTGAATGCATGGGTCGGGGTGGACATGATTGGGGATGTGGACTCGAAACTACCACACCAATGCAACCACCAACAATTTGGAAATAGGTCTTGATCAAGGACACATGACAAAACCAGTGGAAATGTGCATCGGCCATGGGTGGGGGGACTACGGGGGGTGAAGGAGAAAGTAGGAGCATGAATCATGTAACCATGTTAAAAATTATTATTAATAAATGTTTAAATTCAAAAAAAAAGGAAAGGAAGGTAGTGTGGCATAACTCGTTTTTGATGAATCTGGAATGGCTCTTTGTGATTGTTGCATCTACTTCTAAATACTCAGGAACCATCCCTCTAAAAATGCATGGCAAAACTGATCAGGAAAAGAAATCAAATACACTGGTTTCAGTTTTCAAACTTGTCTATCTCACTTTTTAAAAAAAATCCACAATTGCTTTGCTTCAGACAGGAGTCAATTTGTTAATCTCATTACAAACATATGTACAAGGGGTTCTGTTAACATAAGATACTTTTGTAATGATTTCCCATCTCTATCAGCATCCTTAAATCTGTGGGTTCCATAATATGATCTCTCTCCTAGGAACAGTACTGTACTGAACCAATGACCATGTCTTTTAACCAAAATAGGGTACACCAAATACATAAGAAGAGGACCAATCCATCCATTCATGGATACAATTAGGAGTATACAATAAATATTTAACAACTGACTCTACCAAAAAAAAGTATTCCTTACATATTTTTAATACCCCTTACCTTCTGCCTTGAAATCAATACTATGTATTATTGTGTATGTATTATTATATCCAATACAATATGTATTACTGATATCCAATATGTATTACTGATTCCAAGGCAGAAGAGTGGTAAGGGTTAGGCAATGGAGGTTAAGGGATTTGCCCAGGGGTCACAAAGCTAGGAAGCATCTGAGGTCAGATTTGAATTCAGGACCTTCTGTCTCAAGGCCTATACCTTACACATTTTTAAGTTTAATCTGCATTATTAACACTTCCTTAAGTCTAGACAATTGACAAAACAATAAATCAAGCCCTGATTTGTTGTTCTTAAATTGTTTCAAATTCTTCATGATCCCAATTTGGGATTCTCTTTTTTTAACATAATTTTTATTTTCTTTTATTTTAAATATTTTTCCATGGTTACATGATTCGTGTTCTTTCCCTCCTTTCTTCCCTCCCTCATCCCAGAGCTGACAAACAATTCCATGTATTATCATTCAGAACCTATTTCCACATTATTCATTTTTGTAGTAGAGTAATCTTTTTAAAACCATAAACCCCAAATCGTATATATTTGAGGTTTTCTTGACAAAGATAGTGGAATGGTTTGCCATTTCCTTCTCCAGCTCATATTTTATATGAGGAAACTAAGGCAAACAGAGATAAGTGACTTGCCCAGGGTCACACAATAAGTGTCTGAAGTCAGATTTGAATCCAGAAAGATGAGTCTTCCTGACTTCATCCTGGCACTCTATCCCACTGTGCCACCTAGCTCATTGTATGGAGCATTTGCCAGTTTCTGTGCTATGAAATGTTCACACTGAAAATTGTACATTCCACCTGAGCTAAGTCCAGCACATCCATATCTAGATCTAGTAATCTTCTTAGATAGTCATGATGCAAGAATAGTCCAGACTCACTGCCTAGACACAGGATAACCCCAGCATTATCTAAAGTAGCTGGATATATGGAGATAATAATTTACAATAGATACAATTGCTCTGCTGGTTCCAATAGCAACAACCATCAGTTGAATAAGAAGATAAAGCATTAGTGTACTCTTCTGAAATAAAGAGATATCAAGAAATTAATCTCACCCCATGAAGCTTAGCACTGAAAACTATGCACTCAGGGGGTGGCTACCCTTCTAATAGGACCTCAATTGTTTACATGAATTTCTTTCACTCACCATCATCTTATGCTGCTGCCCCTTGGTGTGTCAGTACTGGAGGCACTAGCTACAAATAGTGTATGTCCCAGGCTGTTGGCAATAGAAACCGCTGAATAAATTGCCCTATTCCCTAAGACTTAGCCTGATGGATAGGGGATTTGACTTAGGAAAAAAAGAGAAAAAAAGACAATATATTTGTATTATAAGAATGAAGAAAACAAGTGAGGTTTGGGCAATATTCCAATTCTTCTTCCTTAAATATTTCGAGTGTTTTGGGGTTTTAGTACAACCTAATTTGATAAGGAGCACCTTAGAAAATCTTGTCCAGTCATGCAAAAATTCTGTTTTCTTTCTTTAAATCTCTGTAATTATAGGGGGCTTTTGCATTAAATGTTTGATTAGATAACTAAAAAAGTCTTAATTTCCTTCCCTCAGCATTGAAAAACATCATAATTACCTCTATGCTGTAGAAGCTATCAGCATGAGAAATGAATGCCTAGCCAAAGCCCTTTTTTGCCCACTGGCATTTCAGACAGGCAGGGCCACCTGGAAATGGGCTAATGAGCCTAGGAACTGCTGAAGTGTTGGGGAACAACTGTTGGGAGTCTCAGTAGAGTTAGAGAAATAAAATGGGCAACTGTTTCCAAGTAAATATTGTCACCTATCATACTCTGCCCTTGTGACTTTTTTATTCACTTATTTTATTTTTATTTTTTGGAGATTCTATTTATTTAGACTATTTTTCCATGGTTACATGATTCATGATTTTCCCCACCCTTCTTCCCCTCCCCCCTCCCAGAGCTGACAAGCAATTCCACCGGTTATACACGTATCATTGTTCAAAACCTCTATTCACATATTTTATGGGTTCACTTGAGTTTCATCTGCTCAAGTGTTGAGCTGTGGTTTTGTTTGAGGGAGTTTGTTGTCTCTTGGCAACCCAAAGTCCTGGAGTTGTTTTTTGAAGCCAAATCTAGGCAAGCAGAACATATTCTGAATTCAGTGCATTTGGTTATCTGATTATTTACATGGAAAAAAACCAATTGCTTTGTGTTGTCAATATGAGCAGTCTTCTCTGCTTCACCTAGGATATCACTCTACAATGTTTTATAGTAATGGATCAAGATGAAAATGGTAATGAGTTTGATTTAATGTGAGCAGAGGGAACGTAGCATTGAAACCAACTCGCTCCTGGAATAGTGATGACCTAAACATGCCAATCTTTTATGGATAAGTGAATTTTTCATTCATTGTCCCATGCTCTGGGAAATGATTGGGAAATTTCTATGATAGCAACTGGAAACAAAGTGGACAGGGAGCATAAAATGGGGAATGGCCAAAAAAATTGTGACAAAAAGGTAACTGTCGGGCAGCAAGACATGAAGAATGTGAGGAATTCAGAAAAACATGGCGAGACTTAATAAAGTGATGCAGGGTAAAATAAGCAGAACCAAAAGAGTGGATATACAAAAATTATGATAATGTAAGTGAAGAGAACACTGAAAGTAAATTAAAATGATGAAATCTAGTTGCCAGTCTTGGTCCCTGAAAATAGACAAAGAAATATTCCTCCTTCCTTTCAGCAGAAATGTGGATTCTATTGGAACAGAATGTCATATACACTGTTAGAGGCAATAACTGTATGGGCTGTTTTGTGCTTCAGTTTTTCTGTGTGATAAAGGAGGTTTCAGTCCCAAAGTAAGGATGTTGTATAAGGGGTGGAAGGGGCTATATTCAGGAATGACTGAAAGATAACTTCTGATTTTGTAGGCAGAGAACCTTGGCTTACATCTTGATTCTGAAGTTTACCACCTTTGTGACTTTGGACAAATTGATTACCTTTCCTGGGCCTTAGTTTTCTTAGCCTTAAAATATGACTCATTGGCCTCGAAGGTCCCTTCCAGCTCCCAGAAGGTTCAGAGAAGGTGAGTGAGGTTAAACAGATAGTCAGTGGCAAGATTCAGACTCAGATCTTCAGGACTCTTACCATGTAGCTACTTCTCTAAGGACACCAATAAAATAGTTTTAAAAAGAGACATTATTGAGGGCAGCTAGGTGGCTCAATAGACTAAGAGCCAAGCCTAGAGATGGGAGGTCCTGGGTTCAAACCTGACATCACACACTTCCTAGTTGTGTGACCCCTGGGCAAGTCACCTAATCCCCATGGCCCAGCCCTTATCACTCTTCTGCCTTAAAATCAACACACAGCATTAATTCTAAGACAAATGGTAAGTGTTTTTAAATTTTTTTAATAGAAATTATGTTGGGCTATATTACAATAGATTGTTCTTTTTTTAATTTCAGGTGAAGAAAATTCACCTTTTTTTTGGGAAAATATTTCCAGGTATTTACTGTCTGCCTAATTCTTCTATTCTTGTGGGGGACTGGAATAGGGAGGAAGAAAGGTAAGAGATTGGAAGCAAATTGAACTGCAGTTTTATTTTAGGGAGTTTGTTTTTATGTCTATCTCTTGGTGACCCAAAGTCCTGGAGCTGATTTTTTTATTTTCAGGTATATTATGTATATTTTTTGTTTTCATATATGTGTATACATGCATATGTATATACATACACCCATATACCTACACATTTGTATATGTACATACATATATATATATACATATATATGTATATGTATATATATATATATATAGAGAGAGAGAGAGAGAGAGAGAGAGAAAATGATGGACTTGGAACCAGGAAGTCTAGGATCCCAATAATTATGTGATTATTAGGTAGGACAAATATCTTCTCTGAGCCTCAGGTTTTCTCATCTATATAGTGGAAATCTTAATGCATTTACTACCTCCCTAATAGGGCTACTGTGAAGGAGGCATTTTGGAAAACTTAAGGTGCTATAGAAAATTGAACAATTGTTACCATCATGTTATCTCACCTTATTTTTATGCTCAACTGCAAGTGAATTAAATTTTTCTGGTCCATATCCCCTGCAGTTGCAAAAGACCTGCATGATGCACTCTATAAATAAATCCACATTCTCTAACTGTGCAGAACAGGGTCTTCTGCAGTATCTTTTCTATAGGGTGTAGATATTAATGAGCTTAGCTATACAGATATGATGCAAAGTTAAAGGACTGCCAGGAGACCCCGTTGAAGGATTCCATACCCTGATCAGCAACATAAAGCTAGTGATGTGAACAAGAAAATGAGATTTATTCGTTTTAACTTCATTGTGCCAGAATGGAAAATGAGACATTGAAGGATATAATTGCTGTTAGCTCGGCTTCCTTCCATTTTGTATTAGTGTGTTCCCAATAAATGGGTCACTCCAGGTGCTATGTGACTTCCTGCAGTTTGTAGGCCAGCTTTATTAGAAAAGTGACTTCCTTGGCCCCTGGTCAAGAAAAAGACTAGCGCAGTCGTAATGTTCTCCTACCTCCACCCCCACCTTTCCTGCCTTCACTGATTTACAGCAGTGTAAGTCTATCACTAATAGCAGGAGCCAAGGAGAACTGTAAGGCAAAGGGAACGACAGAGAACAGCCGAAGAGAAAGATAATTGCAAGTTGGAACATAATTAAATCTTAATGCAGTGTACCAAATATTTCAGAGTCAACTTAATGGTGTGTGTCTCAGCCGGATTACTCAGAACACAGACTCATCTCAAAAGCTCTGTTACAACCTATAATCCCAAAAGACGGCACCACATCATTTGACCAAATGTGGGTTCTCCCCCCCACCATGTCCTACTTTGAGTTGAATCAAAGCAATACCCTTTTAAAATGGAGATAATCAAGTACTGATCATTTTATTGTTGATCATAAATTCTCTTCTTGTTTCCTTTTTTGCCTGAGCAAAAGACAAGAGGCACTCATTTTTAAGTAACGGACATTTTTCTAATATGGTTAATTCGTCCCTGGCTAAATAGTTTCCTCTGGAAAATCGTACACTCATTAAATCATTAAGCCTTCCTCTCTGAAAGGAAGGCAGGTCACTTAAGAAGGAACTCTGTGCATATGCTCCCCCATTTCCCACTGAAGGGATTAGCTTCTAGGAGAAGATGGGGCATAGTGAAGAAAGCTGTCTGGGAAAAAAATCCATAGAGATGAAAAGAAGATGATTCTGTACAAGAAGAAGCATGCGTGGGTTCTACTTTGGACTTTTCCCACTGTGTTTCTTGGTCATTAGAACCATGAGAAATATTGGGAGAAGAAAATTAACTAACATCAATAAGTAAGTATTTATTAAGTATCTGCTATATACCAAGTGTCTAGATGATTTAGTGGGTCTGCAGTCTGGAAGACCAGAGTTCAAATCTGACTTCAGACACTTACTGTGATCTTGGGCAAGTCATTTTACCTGTGTTTGCCTTAATCCACTAGAGAAGGAAATGGAAAACACTCTAGTATCTTTGTCAAGAAAACAACATGGAGAATATGGTTCATGGGTGCATGAAGAGTCAGACACGACTGAATAACAACAACAACAGTTATCACAGTGGTTAGAATGCTGGACCTAGAATCAGAAACAGCTGAGTTCAAATCCAACCTCAGCTGTGTGCCCCTGGGAAAATTGCTTAATCCTGTTTACATTAATCCACCAGAAAAGGGAATAGTGAATCACTCAAGTATCTTTTCCAAGAAAACCTCATGGACAGCATTGATGTTCTATAGTCCAGAGGTTCACAAAGAATTGGACATCACCGAAAGACTAAACGTCAACATATAACAAGTACTATGTTGGACCCAATGATATAAACATTAAAGCATTTTTTTCATTACAATAACTAAAATGAATTAGTTTAGTAAAGGTAATAACAACATTTTTTAAAGTTAGATTTGACCTTTGGGGATAGGGAAAGTTAATTTACAAGAATTCACCAGGGGAATTTATGGATTTTTAAAATCAAATAACCTCTAGTGCTTCACAATGTGGTCTGCCCCACCCGAGCTTCTGATTTCTTTAGTATCAGTCCAGGATGGATGGGAAATTTCAGTGAGTCAAAAATGTGCTTTCTCCTTTTGACCTATTGGGTCCTAAGTATTAAGAGGGAAGTAAGAGGGTTCAGAAGGCTCTACTGGTTACACAGGTTTACTCCCAAGGCTAGGAGATGTGGTTTAAAAAATATCAAAAACAGCCTCTTGTCCAAAAAATATCTTCCCTGCTCATTTGCCATGGTGCTTGAAATTTCTACCTTTATTATGATTCCCCCTCTCTCAGGAATTTGTACTATATTGAAAGAGATCCAAAAGGAATCTGGATGGGAAGATAAAAACTTCTAAAATATTTCTTAAGTAAGAGGCAGTAATGAAGGTTAAGCTGGAGGCAGATAGAACAGTGGAAAGGGAACCAAATTTGGAGCAAAGAACCTAGTTCCAAATCTGGGTCACCAAGTCTCGAGTGTGACCTTTTACAAATCTTTTCACTTCTCTGGCTCTTGGTTCCATCATCTGAAAAATGAGGAGGCTTTACCAAATGGCTTTTAAAATTCCTTTCGACTCCAAGTCTATTATCCTAAGGCAAGATGATATTAGCTTTTTTTAACCATCATATCACACAATTAACTCATATTGAAATTACACTTATGAATTACTTATTCGTCATGTCTTGCCCATCCTATAAACATGTAATTGAGCTTTTGAACCCAAATGAAAACTTTCTATGCATTAAAATTTATCTTATTAAACTCAGGCCTACATTCTAGCATGCCAAAACCTTTTAGGATATTGATTCTTCTTAAGTGGTGATTATCCCTCCCATCTTCATGACATTTACAAATATGATAATCTTATCATCTATGTTTTCATCCAAGTCAAAGCTAAAAGTGATCAAAATGAATAAGGCCAATACCCAAAGATTTTAGAACAGGAATTCTTATTTATTTGTTTCACGGATCCCCTTTGGCTATCTGGCTACCTCTATGAACTCCTCCAAACATTTTTAAATGCAAAAAATAAAATATATAGAATTACAAAGAAAATCAGTTATATTGAAATACAATCCATATAAAGAAAGACCACACTAATGAGAGACTTAGTGGTAGGATGAATAACTACAGTAATTTTGAAGTTGCAACAGACATAAAAATATTTTGAGGTATCGATAAAATTATATGAAAATATGATTTTTATTTGTGATAGTCATAGGTATTTATAATGTAACAGAGGTTTGTTGATTATATTCAAAATTAAAGGAAGTACTAAATTTCAGTTATAGATTAGAGAAAATAAATAAGTAATTTTTTGGTACCATCCATGTTCACATAACCCCTGTCCAAGAGACATTCGTCTATATTGGCATCACTCCATTAATCACTACTTTTGGGGACAGGTCATTCAAGCAGTTCTAAGTGTACTTAACTATGCAATATTTCAGTTCATATCTTTTTCTATCTTGTTCAAAAGGCTAATTTGAGACATTTTGTCCAGTTCCTTGCTAAAATCCAAGTAAAATAGAAATATTACATTTCCCTGATCTAGCAATCTAATAAACTCTTCAAAAAGCAAAATACATTTATTTATTCCAACATGGTTTGCTAATTTCACTGATTTGTAATGACTATTATTTCCCCTTCTAAACATTCAGACATGAACGCTACTCTTTTAAAGAAAGCATTTTAGAACTTTACTGAAAATTCAAACTTACTTCCTATAATTTGCACTATAAACCTTGTTCTTTTAGAAAATCTAGACCAGTGGTTCCCAAACTTTTTTGGCCTATCGCCCCCTTTCCAGAAAAAATATTACTTAGCCCCCTGGAAATTAATTTTTAAAAATTTTAATAGCAATTAATAGAAAAGATAAATGCACCTGTGGTCATCACCACATCCTTGGATCACTGCAGCACCCACTAGGGGGCGGTGGTGCCCACTTTGGGAATCACTGATCTAGACGATACTGGCCCATCTATGTAGTACTGAGGTACCTCCATACATTGTGATTTTTTTTTTAAACCCTTGTACTTCGGTGTATTGTCTCATAGGTGGAAGAGTGGTAAGGGTGGGCAATGGGGGTCAAGTGACCTGCCCAGGGTCACACAGCTGGGAAGTGGCTGAGGCCGGGTTTGAACCTAGGACCTCCCGTCTCTAGGCCTGACTCTCACTCCACTGAGCTACCCAGCTGCCCCACATTGTGATTTTTAAAAGATCACCAATGTTGCCTCAACACAAACCTGAAATTACATTATATGTACTGGATCAGAGGTCATGTGAGACTGGAAATGAGTCAAATCTGGCATCATGAATGGGAAAAGCCTTGGACTTGGCCTGAGTTTGAATTCTGACCACTATTTCCTAGCCAGGTAATCTTAAACAAACCACTTCATTTCAGCTAACTTTTGTTTTTTCAGCTGTAAAATGGGGGTAATGATACTGACAGTACCTCCCCAACAGAATTATTGTGAGGATCAGATCAGATTATATACAGATTTAGATACAGATATAGCTACATATATATAGATATATAAAGTATTTTCTATATAAATGACAGCTGTTATTTAACTTACTGTGGGTATCTAGGTAATCTCAAAGTTTCCTCATTTATTTTTCATTTCTCTTCTCTGTTATTCATGTTGTTCTAATACACCTAGTCTGAAGATGACTATTCTTTGTTGTGAAAATAAAATCCAAATTGAATTTGAATAATTCTGCCTTCTTTCAGGTATCCATTTCCATCAGCCCACTCACTTTCCTTTGACTTATGTTTTATTCCAATAAAACCTTTAAAAAACACTTTTGTTTTGCTTTTTGTTCAGCCATTTCTGACTATTTATGACTCCATTTTGTGTATTTTCTTGACAAAAATGTGGATTGTTTTGTCTCACTTTATGTGACTCCATTTTGTATGTTTTCTTGGCAAAGATACTAGAGTGTTTTGCCATTTCTTTCTCCAGTTTATTTTGTAGATGAGAATGAGGCAAACAGGGTTAAGTGACTTGTCCAGGATTGCACAGCTAGTAAACATTTGAGACTGGTTTTGAACTCAGGAAGACTGATCTTCCTGAGTCCAATCCCAGTGCTCTATCCACTGTGCTGCTGTTGTGTCCTTGTTTAAGAAAGATAGTGGTGATCTGGTGATCATCTAGTTGAGGACAAGTATGATGGTAAAAGGTATTGAGCTGATGGCATATGAAATTAGATGAAGGAGATGAGGTTGTTTAGTCTGGTGGCTAAGGGTTTTTTAAAAAGATGTTTAAATATAATTTACCTAGATTTTAGTGAAGCATTTCAGTTTGTGAAAAAATGGAGAGATGTGGACTGGAAAGAAGCATAGTTATATTAATTCAGAATTGTTTGAATGGCCAGATCCAAAGAGTGGTTCTTAAAAGTTCAATTGGAAAAAGTCTCCTGTGGAACGCCCCAGGGATCTATGCTTGTCCTTTCTGATTTGACATGTAAATCAATGACTTGGATAAAGACCATAGTTGAAATCCTCATTAAATTTTTAAGTGGACACAAAGCTCAGAGAGAACTAATAGTGGATGACGAAAGTTGATATGCAAAGAGAACCTGATAGACATTAGACCAAAAGAAATGAGATAAAATTTGGTAGGTATAAAAACTAACAAATAAAAAATCAACATCCCAAGTACAAATTGGGAGAGAAATAAGTAGAAAGTAGTTAATCAGAAAAAAATGCTATAATTTTAGTGGACCACAAGCCCAAAATCTTAATCTGTACTAAATGAAATTTTTTGAAACATTTGCCCTTCTCCAGTCCTGTAGCATCTTTCCTTCTATTCATGATCTTTCCAAGACCCTTTGTAGTGGCCCAATAATTTTATTCACCTGTTCTTTTCTATATCTTGGGATGTAGCTTTCCTGGGACTAACTCCTTTAGCTTACTCTAATTTTTAGTTTATTCTGTCTAATACTCCATACTCTGCACATTTGTATATAGATATCTCAACCCATCAGTGCTTCTCTTATTAAATATTATCTCCTCTAAAATGCTAGGTATCTCTATTACTGTTCTTTCTCTTATGTCATGCCTACCTTCTATAGAACATCAAAGTGTTCTTTTACTATTATCTTGCTTATCTTGGGTTTCCATTCTCTGTTAATCATTTTTTTTTCTCTTCTCCAAAGTCTGAAAATCATTCTCCTTTGCAAAGGAAATAATCAAATCAAGCACTGAATAGTTCTACCTTCTCAACTTTTATCTTCCCATCTGTATCATGCAACAGACTTATCCCTTCTTTGATCCTCTTCTTTGCCCCAAACACAGCTAAAAAGCCCTTTTGTTGATCCTAAGATCCATTGCAAATTTCAATGAATTCTGAACTTTAAGATTGCTAGCACTATCTACTTATAGGATCATAATACTCTGTATTCATCTTCAATTACCTTGGTTTGCTTTTATACATTAAAAATTTTAATAGATTGAATTAAACTTGATAGATAAAAAAATTAAAACTTGATAGGTAAATTCCATGTTCATCAACATTAGCCTTTTTACACCACCCATCTTTTTAAAATCTATTGCAAGATTATTTATACATTTTTAGAACTCTACTTTGACAACTTGTTCCTCCTTATTAGTCAGACTTGCATACAACATAGGATTTTACTTCCCTCACCTAATGAAGAATTAAATTATCAGCAGTTTAAGTAGTAGTTTTCTACTTTTGTCTTTAGTTGAGTCTAGATTCAAGCAGATGTCCAAATAGTGAAATTGTCATCACAGTTTGATATACCCTCTATATCAGCTTTTTAATCTGCTCCTATATCTCATCTTCTATGTCGTCCTTTAGGCTAAGAGGATTGTGGCATATGACCACTGCAATCACCTCTTTTTTCCCAATATAGATGTTTTCTAGTACATTTATCTAATCTTTTCCTTTAAAGGGGGGGGGGAGCAATTGGCTTTCCATTGCCATATTCCAGACATGAGGTGACACTAAGGGATAGTAAAATATTGAACTTGGAGTCATTCAGACCTAGGCTCATATCTTGCCTCTGACACTTCACCACAGGCACCAACAAAGAGACAATAATTACAAGAGAGAGACAGAGAGACACAGATAGACAGAGACAGAGAATCCCTGAGGTTCAATTTCCTCATCTATGAAATTGGGTTATTAATATCTTTAAACATGATGAAACTTAGAGGGATGTGTGAAGCCAAAAGGATATAAATCATTTTGAAATTTTAAAAATGTTAAATAAACATCAGTGATAATTATTTTTTGAGACTCATTTTTACCAATTTCAATGATATTCAATCAGTACTTTTTCAGTCATGTTTCCCTCTTCATGACCCCATTTGGGATTTTCTTAGCAAAGATATTGAAGTGGTTTGCCATTTCCTTCTCCAACTCATTTTATAGGTGAGGAAACTGAGGCAAACAGGACTAAGTGACTTGCCCAGTGTCTGAGACCAGATTTGAACTCAGGACGATAAATCTTCCTTACTCCAGACCTAGCATTCTATCTACCACAAAAAAAAAAAAAAAAAAAAAAAAAAAAAAAAAAAGGTACCACTAGGTACCCATTCAATGTTATTCATGAGATCAAATGTTCTTTCTTTCAGTAAGATTTTTAGCTTACTCTATCTAATACCTAATCTCTACACATTTGTATGTAGACATCTCAACTCATCACTGCTTCTCTTATTAAATATTATCTCCTCTAAAACACTAGGTATCTCTATTACTATTCTTTCTCTTATGTCATACCTACCTTCTGTAGAATCTTCTTTTTAAAAAATCTAGATAATTCTTGTCCTCCCACTCCATTTTCACTTTTAACACCCCACTTTTCTGTTCAGTTCCAAAAGTCACTAGACAAATGTATTCTTCTCATGAACACCATCTCTGGCCACAAGTTTATGATTCCTTTCTTAAGCCCCAGTCTAAAAATTCAAACCCATTTTCTGACACTCTTCATCAGCTAATCACTCTCCATATCTTTTATTTTCTAAAACCTCTAATTTTGACCAGGAGGAGTAATGAAAATACCATCCATGGCCCATAACATCTTTAATTTCCCATCCTGGATCTCATAAAACCTAGAAATAGTTTCTAGATCCTTTCTGTTATTATTTATTCCTCCATTAATCACCAGAACTTGTAGTCATCAAATTTGACAAGTCAAGAGAAGTTTTTCTACATGTCTCCTAATTGGTCGTTTCAAATTGTCCTCTCAGCAGGAAGTCTTTTTTCCTATGGCTGCTAATAAATGTCTTCTTTCCTGGTACCACATTTGGATGTTCTTCAATATTCTACAGAGGACAGAAAGCTACCTCCTCTCCAGAAAATCCAATTCTACATTCTATAGGAATTTATGAACCTACTCAAAAGATTCCATTTTTCTCTTCCTTCCTTGTCTGGGTCAGACCCACATGAAATAGGTTAGGATTCTTCTCTTTCTCCTCACTCTGTTATTCTTTGTTTTATCTCAGAGAACCTCATTTTCTCAATTAGGCTGGAAACTAGATATCCTGTCAGCCCTTTAACCTTTTCCTGTGACAGATGCTTTTTATAAATGTGTAGTTGTTAATTATTAGGTTTCTGAGGACCACGGGAACATTCCTTTCACCCTCCATACCTGTTCCAGTGTCAACCTCCTCAGTTCACTGCAGCTTTTGCTGCTAATGTTCATTTTGAACTACTGTGGAAAGTCACTCATTTGCTGCACCTGTTCATTTTTTTTTACGGACATTTTTGCCAAAACTCTTAAGTAAGCTTTTAGAGCAGGATTTCCTGCTTTTGCTATCTGGGTTGCTTGCCCAGGTGCTTACGATCAGCAGTTAGTAGACTTCTGCCAACACTGTAATGCAAACAGTAACTCTGATCGGCTGGTATATCTTCAAAGGGCTTCTGAAGAAAAGCTAACCTTCATGTTTCTTGACTCTTCTTTTCTCTTTTCTCCTCTCACCCACTAGTCAGTCTCCTGCCTCTTCATCATGCTACCATCTTCTATGTACCACAAAAAACTTTTGACTCTAATTTAAAAGAATCAGGACAAGTTATAAAGGATTTTTTTTAAATCAGAAATGCAATTTCATTGGTGAATGAAACTCCTAGTGAGGAAATTTTCTCTGCCATTGCAGCTTATACTCTATAACTTTTCATAGTCACACAGCCAGTTTACATTACGAGTAGGACTTGAACTCAGATCTTCCTGTCTCTGAGGCCAGCCTTCTTATCAAATATACATTCTTCCTTCCTTCTTTCCTTCCTTTCTCTCTCCCTCCTTTCTTTCCTTCTTTCTTTCTTTCTCCCTCCTTTTTCTATTCTTCCTTCCTTCTTTCCTTCCTTTCTCTCTTTCTCCTTTCTTTCCTTCTTTATCTTTCTTTCTCCCTCCTTTTTCTATTCTGCCTTCCTTCCTTCCTTTCTTCCTTTTTTCTTTCCTCTTCTTTCTTTCTTTCTCTTCTCTTCACTTTTCTTTTCTTTCCTAAGCATTAGTTCCAAGGCAGAAGAGCAATAAGGGCTAGGCAATGGGGATTAAGTGACTTGCCCAGAATCTCACAACTAGGAAGTAATATGAGATCCTATTTGAACCCAGGATCTCCCATCTCCAGATCTGATTCTCTATCCACTGAGCCACCTAGCTGCCCCTGAAATGCTACTCCTTTAAAAGAATATCATTTTTAATAGTTAAACAGCAGTCAACAAGCACTTATCAAGGGCTATATGTCAGGCATTGTGCTTTGTTGTTGTTCAGTAATTTTTGAAGTATATTCTACTCTTCTTAACCTCATTTGGGGTTTTCTTGGCAAACTTATTGGAATGGTTTCCTTCTCTCCAGTTCATTTTACAGATAAGGAAACTGAGGCAGATTTAAGTGACTTGCCCACAGTCACAGAGGTAGTAAGGGTCTGAGACAAGTTTTGAACTCAGATCTTCCTGACTTTAGAACTTGCTCTCTATCTGCTGTGCCACCAAATACTTAAGAGTTGATCTATGGAAGCACATTCAATATCTATATAGATACAATTACAAAATGTTATTTAAAAAATAAAATAAAATTGGAAGTATTTTCAGTGTTCCTGGCTGGGTTGTGTCAATATTAATAAAAATGATAATTTAGTATTGTGCTAAACACTATTATTTCTACCAAGGATGGAAAGATGGCTTAGCACTCAGAAAAAAAATATAGCTAATCATCAAAGATAAAAGTATGTAAAATGACAGCATCAAATCAATAGATACCAAAAAAGCTATCAACAAAGTATGGCACATGTATACTATAAAAAAAAATCCTTCAAAGCATAGACAAAGAAGGATCTTTTTTAAAAAACATGATATTACTATCTATCTAAAACTAAGGAATAGCGTTATATGCACTGGAAAAACACTAAAACCTTTTCTAGGAAACAGAAGAATTAAGATATCAACAAACACTACAATTCTGGTATTGGTTTACTTTGTTAATTGTTTAGACTTTTAAATTATGGAGAAAATGTTAATACTGCAGATTAAATTTAAAACTATGTTGTACTAACAATTTTTTGGAGCTTATTATTTCATATAGTTCTAGAAATGTTAAAGCAATAAAACAAGAACAAATCGAAAGGCATGAAGATAATAAAGAAGAATCAAATTGATCTTTGTTGTTAACATGAAGATTTCTGTGATCCAGAAAAGTTTATTTTGAAATTTATTAAGAAATTCCTAGGAAATCAACAAGGAAACAAATTAAGATCATAGTTTTAGCAAAGTATCTGGTTACAAAATATGCCACAAAATTCAATCATGAATCATTATGGCAATAATAAAATCCCAAAAGAAATAAAGAAGTTCAATTCAAAATAACTAAAAATATTTATAAATACCTAAGAGTTGATCTATGGAAGCACATTCAATACCTATATAGATACAATTACAAAATGTTATTTAAAAAATAAAATAAAATTTGAAGTATTTTCAGTGTTCCTGGCTGGGTTGTGTCAATATTAATAAAAATAATAATGCTATTGAAATGAATTCATAGATTAAATGCCATACCAATAAAGCTTCTAAAGTGATACTTTATAGAGCTAGACAAAATAATAACAAAATTCATTTGGAAACAAAAGATCTAGAACTTAAAAGAAAATAATGGGAGGGAAAGTAGGAATAAAGAGAAAATAACAATTACAGATCTGAAGTATAGTATAAAGTACTAATCATAATTTTTTGGTACTAGTTAAAAAATGGAAATATAAATAGAGCACTAAGCCTATCTTCCTAAATTCAAATCCTGCCTCAGCCTCAAACCTAGATATGTGACCCTAGGGGAAAGTTACTTAATTTTTCTAGACCTTGGTTTTTCCATCTCAAAAATAAAGGAATTAGATTTTGATTGCCTCTAAGGTCCCTCCTCACTCTAAATCTATGATTCTATGAATAGATTAGGCAAAGAAAAATAATAAATCATTGAACTCGATAACACAGTGTTGAATAAATTCCAAAACACAAATGACCTAAGAAAGAACTCCCTATTTGATAAGAATTTCTGGGGGAAATAGAAAGCAATCTGGCACAAATTAGGTTTAGATAATCATCTTCCATTATATGCCACAATAAACTGAAAACAGATACATAATCTGAATAGTAAAGATATACCATGAAAAATTTAGAAAAGAACCAGATCAGATACTTTTTATGGTTATAGCTAGGAGGTGAATTCTTAACCCCAAAAGAGATAAAGTTAATGATAAACAATAAAGAGATAGTTTTGATTAAATAAAACTGAAAAGCTTTTACATGAACAAAATTAATGCGATTAAGAATGGAGTTGGTTGATCAGGAAAAAAATTTTTATCACATCTCAAAACGAGGATCAATACATGAATGCAATAGAATATGACAGTGTTAGAAGAAACAATGAATACTATGAATAAAGAGAAGCATGGGAAGTCATGAACTGATACAAAGCAAAATAAGTAGAACCAGAAAAACAGCATAAGTGTTGAATGCCAGAATGAAAATGGAAATAATAACAGCGATAAAACAATCAAAGCTGAATTGTTCAAAAATCATAATGACTAAGGCTTAGCCTTGAAGAAGAGATATGAGATTATACCTTCTACTTCTTTCAGAAACAGGAAATCATCCACGTGGAACATTGTCTAAAATATTAATTTTTTATAGTTATATATTGACTAGTTTTGCTGAATTTTATTCCTCTTTGTTCTTAATTATAGGAGTTGATTATCTGGAAGGAACTTGAGGAGGAACACATTAGGAAATAATGACAATAAAAATGTGTTTAAAAAAACAAAACACCTTCACTGATCTAATTTTTCTACTGTAGATTTCATCCTATATTTTACCTCCTTCACAGTCAAACTCCTAGCAAATTCTGCTTATACTCATGGTCTTCACTTTTTCAGCTCTAACTTGATTCTGAAAACCTTGCAATTTAATTTCTGACCCAATCACTTAACTAAAACTATTTGTTCCAAAGTCATCACTGATCTCTTTATCGTTAAACTGAATGGACTTCCTATCAAGATTGTGGCCAAGATGGAAGGTAGACCACCAAGTTGCCAGATAACTAGTCAAGCAAAAACCTGATATTTTCATCAAACCTCATAAAGATATCCAATAAGAATTTATAGAAAGTCCTTTTTCCACCAAAATTGCAAAAAAGTTATCTAGATGCCCACAGACAATAGAAACAGGGCTCCATCATCAAAGAGAACAACAGCACACGGTAACCTTGCAGTGATATAAAAAATTGCCAGTGATACATGAAATCTGCCCAGTTCTGGGTCCAGAGCCTGCCAGAGTAGAAAGACCCCTGAGGAAAATCCACCTTAGGTATGCTCTGTAGAGCATCTTTAGAAAGGTATAACAGGATACCTTTTAGAACAAATACTCACTATAATAAATGTTTGCCAGGTATAGAACAGCAATTTATTTCTTCTCTCATAGAAAATGATAACAACACAAATGATTCCAAGGCTCACATTTAAAAATGCAGAAAAGCATAAAATAATAACCCATAATATTCATTATACTCTCCTGATGGGTGAAGGTAACTTTGTGGGACTGCTGAATAGATGTTTTGCCTTCACCCCAGATCTGCACTGTCTGAGCAATTCACAAGGTCCAAATCTCATGGCCAGCCTGCACATGAATTGGGTTTGATTTAGTCCTTTCACCGCAGAATCCTACTGTAAGAGGTACTCTTTTCCTCCAAGAAGTGATCCTGTTTCAGGAATTCCCTCCTGCTGAACATTTGGCACCCAATCTCATAACTCTCAAACTTTCAGACTCACAGAGTTGACCATCAACCCTGAAACATTTTTTTCTCAAAATTGTTGATTATGTTGATTTTCCTAGCCAATTCCAGGGGAAAAAATAGAAAGTAGAATGTGACCAAAGATTCAGGCTCACCTAGGCGAGCATGTGGTTCTATTGGCATGCGCTAATAGTTGGCATTGCCATATAGAGGAAAGGGAGAGGGGGAAATCCATTACTTTTCCTGTTGAATGTCCAAGGTAGAAAAAGCTAAAGATACATCCCAAAAGATGTTGGGCCTAAAAAAGAGTGAGAAGTTATTTCTATCACTTCTACAGAATATCAAGGGAGTAGGTTTCTCCTTGCTTAGATGTCAATCATCTTTGAAATAACCTTTTAAACCTGAGAAAATATGAGGACCAGTCAGTTGCTCCATCATTCCAAAGATCATGTCCTTCAGTTCTGAGCTAGACACATGTCTAGCTTCATTTAGAAATGTTTCTTTCTGACAAAGAACTACTGTGATTTCATCAAGTAGATTTAGGGACTCATTTATCAAATCCCTAATCAACTTCCCACCCACAACATTAGAATAAAACTTTAAAAAGAAGTGTGATTCATTCCAAATGTACCAGAAAATACATTGTTTTGAATTGTCTAATAGCAAAATGAGAGTTCAAAGAGGGAGGAAGGAGGAGGATCTGTTTTCTATAAACCTTCCTTTTTCCTTTGCAATAATAAACACTTAGAATCAGTATATGAACAATTTGTTTCTCAAAATATATATAGAAATGCCTATTTATATTTTCTGGGATTTGAGATACAGAAAATCTTGAGTTATTTTTAAAGTCTGATCCTTTGTTCTAGAGCTGATAAACCAAAATCCAGGGAGAAATTAAGCAAGTTGGCCAATTTATACAGCCAGAGAGGGGAAGAACTGAGACTGGAATTCAGGTTTCTTGGTTCCTTCTGCTGTACCCATTTTCTTAAAGCTAGCTGTTAGCAGTGTTACTAAGTTTAGGAAATCTCTAAGACTTTCAGTTGTACTTTCCATCTGATCTTTGTTGAATTTATATTCCTTCTTTCATAAATACATTATATATATACATATATAAATTATTTTTATTTTATTATCTTTGTTACTCTTATTGATTATCCACATTGAATATATGTGGGTCAAGACATACACATTATATCTCAACAAACAGAAAGGTAATTAGTTAGTAGAGTTCTGATTTAGAAGCAGACAGACGTGAGTTCTAGTCCTGTCACTTGGATGTCTAGAAGTTTGGAATTTCAGTCTTTGTCATGTAGGTTTGGACGAGTCATCTTACTTCCCTCAGATTCCTCATCTGAAAATGGAAATAATAATAAAATCTACTTCGCAGGGTTGCTATGAGCATCAGATGAGATTGATCATGTAAAACAGTTTGCAAAACTTAAAGTGCTATATAAGTGCTAGATATTAATGTTGTTGTAGTTGTTGTCATCATTATTAGTAAAAAAATTTTTACTCTAAGGAAGTGTTTGCTGCTCTGATTAAGAGAGATTTTACTTTAAAAACAAGTATGAAGAAAAAACAATCAGGTGGTGAGTAGATAGAGCTCTAAAGCAGGAGTTAGGAAGACAAATTCAGATCCAATCTCAGGTATTTACTGTATGATCATGAGCAAGTCCCTTAACCTCTGTCTACCTCAATTTCCTTTTCTGTAAAATTAGGATAATGAGAGCATCTACCTCCCAGGGTTATTTCTGAAGAAAAATGTGATAAAATTTGTGAATCATTTTGCAAACCATAAAGCATTTTATAAGTGCTAGCTATTTTTATTATTATTATCAAACTCTTGAGAGCATTAATTAAAATATTGACATGAAAATTATAGTGAAGGAGGTTTCCAGTAATCCATAGAAGAAAGTAAGAAGAGGGATGGGAACATTAACTCTGGTATCATGTCTTTATACTCCAATGAGTATGAATGATAAAAAGTAAATTTCAAATATCATGAAAAGAAGCAAAGATTACTTAATAGTTTATATGTATATATTTGTTTATATGTAACATGAATGTATTTCTATGTCTGTAGCTCGTTTGTATATAATTTTTTATATATTGTCTTCCCCATTAGATTGTGAGCTCCTTTAGGGCAAGTACTGTCTTTGACCTTTCTTTTTATCTCCAGTACTTGGCACAGTGCTGGGCACAGAGAAGATCCTTAATAAATGCTTATTGACCAATTGACTGATTGAAGTGCAATTTTAATTCCTTTATAAACAGAGCATCAGATAATTTTTTTCTGTTTTCTTCTGTTTTCTCCTTCCAAAGGTTGAGGAAGTAACAAGAAGGGCTACATTGACTTAATTCCAACAAATACAAAGATCTGGTGAAGTGGAAATGCCAGGGGCCTGGAGTGAGCAACAGTGTCAAATCAGAGAACACATGCCTAACACAGTGAGGCACATATCGTAGACAATTAATGTTTGTGGAATTAAGTATTCAGATATGGGCTTTCAACTTGAGGAAATCATTTTTATTTTAATTCAGCAAAGATATGGATCCATGGCTATGAACCAATGGCATGCATGCCAGAGCAGAGGCTCCCCTCCTCCTCTCCACATACACCTGAGGACATTTCTCTCATCACCTGCCCCTCTGCCCAGCAGCCCAATGGGAGCACTTCCTCCATCCTCTGTCTAGGGTAAAGGAATGGCTCACATGTGGCATGAGAGTTGCAGGTTGGGCACTCAGGCTCTAAAAAGTTCATCATTACTGATATGGATAATGGAGCTTTTCACCAGAATCATTAAAAAGTAAGATAATTAAAGAGAATTAGAGAAAAAAATTAAATTCTGACAATGTAGTTGCATGTGATCTTTTTATAAGAAAAGAAATAAAAACCAAAGGGACAAGTGTGGTCACAGGTGGAACTCTTTGATGAACTGAAATTTTTAAAGGGCATGTCCAAAATGTAGGAAATGGGACTTTCAAAATAGAGATATTTGGTATAAATAAAAGGACAAGGAAAGGGTAGCTCTTACTGGTTCAGTCCTATGCTGTAATATGAACCCATGACAAAGAAAAGGCCAATATTCAACTTATTTTTTGTTGCTATTTTCTTCATCAATGATAATAATGTCCAATCTGAAAGGATGGAATAAACATACTTCAAAAGAAAAATAGTTTTTAATTAACTCTTCTTAATTCATTTTAATTACTGCAGGCTTTGTCCTCAACCCTGTTCTGTTAAAAATGTTTATAAATGCTTTGGTTAAAGACACAGCTTGCAAACTTCTCAACTTTTATGACCCAAAGTTGAGAAGAATGGTTAATATGCTGAGTGATATTGATCTCTAGCCAAAAGATCTCAGCAGGCTGAAATGAGGAACTGAAACTAACAAGATTAAGCTACACTTAGGTCATAAAAACCCAATACACAAATGGGAAAAGCATGGGTAGATAGGGGAACATGTGAAAAAGATTTCACTGTTTGATTGAGCTACAAATTTAATATGGCTCAATCCATTCTGTGTCTTGTGTCTAACAACAAAAGCTAATTATATCTCAGGTTACAATAATAAAAGGATAGCATCCAAACCACAGGACAGAATAAACCTGGTATATACTCTGCAGTGGTCAAACCATATCTAGAATTCTGTGTTCATTTTGGGGAGGCAATAAAGTCTAATAAATTGCAAGTGGGACCTGGATTCTTGTCCCACGGTTCTTCCTCTGATTAGTTGAGAGACCTTGGGTAAGACAAATAATCTGGATACTCCTCTATGTTCTCAAGAATAGAATGAGGATGTTGAACTAGGTCTGTAGTTCCTTCTAGTTCTAGCATGCTATGCATAGTCTTAGAGATATTTAAAAGTTTATCCAGTGAGGGACCCCTAGAATGATAGGGGAAGTCAAAATTATGTCATGCATGGAGCAGAGATAGGAACTGGGGGTTAATATCCCAGAGTATAATGGGGCAATGGAGAGATGAGGAGCATGATAGTTGTCTTCAAATATGTGAAGGGCTGTCATAAAGAAGAAAGAACAGAGATATCATATCCTCCATTGCTCTGGAAAGCAAAATTAAGTCCAAAACAGTAGAACTTACAGGAATTTTAGTTCAATATAAATTAAAGTATTATTAAAGAGATATTTGAAAATCAAAAGGGCCAAACATACGAAGCAGTGAGTTTCCTGTCACTGAAAGTATTCAGTTTGAAGTTGACTATATGACCACCTATCAGGTATTATATGTAAGACTTAGGTATGAGTTAGAAAGCTAGGCTAGGTGACTTCTAAGGTCTCTTTTAAAATCAATGATTCTATTACTCTTCCTTTTCTCTGTCCCTATCCCTTTTTTCTGGGTCCTTGATATTTACAATAAACATTTATTCATCTCTGCCTTGGTCAAGATGTTGATGTAGATATCGCATTATTTTTAACACAATAAATATAATCTCCAACTGGAAGAAACCTTAAAGGCCACTTAATTCAACCCGTTTATTTTACTGATGAAGAAACTGAAGAGGTCTTAGGAATGATAAGGAACTTACTTGCCCAAGGTCACATAGATGGATGGGATTTGAACTTGGCCTTCTGACTCCTGAGCCATTATACTCTTTTCATTATTCTGTCAATGAATGAGAAACTTACAATGAGAAAGCATGTCAAATCTAAGAAGTACACAAAACAAAACAAAGCACCAGACAATCCAAGAATCTAAAATATCTTGCCCTCTGTTCATGAAAAAGTGCCTTGCTCCTACTTTTTCTTACTCCACTCTTGGAGGCACATTTTTTTGCCTGCTCAGGGAAATTCTGTAGCTTGCCTATAAAGGTTTTCTAATTTTCCAAAATCACTCCCACAGCAGAAGCTGACTTGGGATTTTTCACATCCTGTTCTGTGCTTGTCCAATTACAGACACACCATGAGGGGGAAAAACAGAAAATTCTGTACCTCTAAAGTGCCCAGGCATCCAGGCCTGAGATCTCACACTAAAACACCAGAGAATGCTACCTCTGGAAAAGTTGAGTACTTTCTGGTAAGTGGGCCACTTTCTGATTCCTGTGAAACCCCTGAGTGACCTAAATAAGGTCACTGGTTTTAAACAGAACTAAGCAAAAATGTATTACAGGAAGTGAAAGTGGTTGCTTTTTCCTGGTGTCAGAGAATCACCCAATTACAACTGAGTTATGCTTTGATTAATTGCTTCAGGATGTCTCCCGTTGAGTAATTTTCTTCACTGAGGGTCTGTCTGCCAATGTGTAATTTGCTCACAACTGTCACTGTTTTTCAAGTATGAATGATGCCGCATAATGGGTTCAGGTGCTCAGAAAAATTGACTGTCAGAAACAGCTTGTATGTCACAATCCGGGGAAATAATAGCGTTTAGAGAAGGAAAACAAAACAACTTAGAAGTAGCGACACAGAGAGGGGAATAGCTGTTCTCGCTGCTGAGCTGATGTAGGCTCTCTGAAAAGTGCTGATGAGCGCCGGGAGGGGAACCTCCGCCAGCTCACCAACAATGGAAAAGACCCTGAGGGAAACCTCACTTGCAGCTAGAGGGAGGTTGAGGCATCTTGAAAGCATGCCTGCAATTACCACCGCATCCCCATAGTGTATTGTGATGGTGGGCGAGTTGCATAATTATCTCTGATTATAACAAAAAACATTAATTTACAATTTGTTGAGGCGGAGGCAGCGGCAGCGTGTGTGGAGAGACAGGCACCAGGGATGAGGGGTTTACAGCAGAAATTAATTAGGCGGCAGGTAAGACCCTGCAGGTGCACACAGGCGCAGACACATATGGAAGGCAGGAGCTACAGGACTGGAGGAAATGCAGGTGGTAACTGACAACAGGGAGTTGGGGGCTCATAGGATTTAGAATGGACAGACCCCCAAAACTCCTTTTTTACAGAAGAGGAAACTTGAAGGCAGAAAAGTTAAGTGGTTTGCTCTGGGTCTACACAGGTGGGTCTATACCTTAATTTCACTGAGGTAAGTCAAGTCTTTTGCAACCAAAGAAGGGGCAAAGCAGAGTCAGACAGAATAGAGAGTCAGGCTTTTGAATGCTGGCTATTCCGCTAACTCCTTTGTGTGGGCAAGTCATTTTTCCAATCTGAGCCTCAGTTCTGTCATCTATAAAATAAGAATATTGTCCCAAATGCACTCCAAGGCCCCTTGCAGCTTTACATCTCTGACCCTGTGACCTGCAGTAGGACAGAATTACTGAATCCAAGTAGCAGTTTCATCTTTATCTGGCTGGTCTCCGCCTCAATTTTTATAAAGTGTAAGTGAATCTCGGATCGAGTTGATGTCAGCTAGGCCTTAGACTTTAGAATTAAAATGAAACAGAAGACTGGGGAAAAGATTTCCCAATTTCATAACTATTCTCTTCTATGAACCCATATATCCTCAGCAGGTGATGATTCAAAATATAGAATTTTTTTAGTAGGGACAGAAAGAAATGAAAAAGAATAAAACATGGACCAAAGCATTTTAAAATCAATTTTTCTAAAGCATAGGTCTGACTTTGTCATTCTTCTAACTCTCTTTTGCTTCTAGGGTAAAATATATACTCCACTGGCATTTAAATCCCTTCCTACTCCAGGCCCAACCAACCTTCCCAATCTTAGACAAAACTTCCATCCAAACTGACTTTATTATTCCTTATGCATATTACATTGCCCCTTTCCATACATTGCTGGTTCCCTTTATCTAGAACACAGTTGCCTTTCAATCCTTCCTAGTTTCCTTTTCAACTCAAGCACCTTCCTTTCTTCTTTCCTTCCTTCCTTCCTTCCTTCCTTCCTTCCTTCCTTCCTTCCTTCCTTCCTTCCTTCCTTCCTTCCTTCCTTCCTTCCTTCCTTCCTTC
>NC_058130.1:606061384-606098539 GCF_016433145.1 Gracilinanus agilis | reverse complement strand
TCCTTCCTTCCTTCCTTCCTTCCTTCCTTCCTTCCTTCCTTCCTTCCTTCCTTCCTTCCTTCCTTCCTTCCTTCCTTCCTTCCTTCCTTTCACATCAAGGAACAGCTTCTGGGGGAGGCAAATCTGGAGTCTGGTTTGGAACACTTTTTTTTGCATTAGAAAAACATATGATTGATCACATGGTGTGATAGGGATAGGATTAGGGTTTCCATGTTAAAGGATTGCTCTACTGTAAATATGAATAGCATAGAACTAGGTTTTGAACAATTACACATGTATAACACAGTGGAACTGCTTGTCAGTTTCAGGAGGGGAGAGGACAGAGAGGGAGAGGAGGAATCATGAATCATGGAACCATGGAAAAATATTCTAAATAAAAAAAGGAAAAAATAAATAAAATATTTTAAAAGAACACATTTCTTTTTTCTGAAATGCCATTGGTAGTGATTACAGCATCACTTAGTAAGCACTTAAAAAAAAAGCCACCTTACTTTCTGTCTGAGGTCAATTCCTCAAAAAGGAATTATTAAGATTTACTAGTTGCCAAACATTGTGCTATACTCAGGAGATAAAACACAGGCAAAGAAAAAGACAATTCTTGTCTTCAAGTTGCTTACATTCTACTGAGAGAAGACAAACATATTAAAGAACTTTAAAAAAGGAGAAGTTTAAAAAATCTGTATGGTTAAATTGAAGATATTAATTAAACTGAAATATATGCTTTGGGAACTAAAAAGTTATGTGATTTTCACAGGGTTACAAAGCAAGTCTGAGTCAAAGATGAAACTTGAACCCAAGTATTTCTGAGTCTGAGGACAGCCCTCCGTGCTTCCTCCCTCCAAGAATACAGATTTGAGTTATAAATGCTTGCATTCCAGGTCAAGGAGACAGTATATGCAAATGCTTGTATGAACAAATAATGCTAGTTTGTTAGCAGGGTGATTAGGGAGTCCTGAGAAATGAGGCTGTTAGATGTGAGACAGGAAAGATGGTTGTTACTACCAGCTTGAGGTCTCTTGTAAACAATATTGTTCTGGGAAAGCATAACTTCCTGACTATCCCAGTCAGAAAATCTTGTCACATCCAAGCAAATTGCTTGACAGACCATTGTGTAAATTGAACTCATTCCATAAAGAGAGGTATCCATGACTGAGATAAAGGGATTAATAAGTATTGCAAGACCATAAACTCTCAAAGAAATTTCTAGCTCAGCATAAACATTCAAATACATAAAAAATGATTTCAATAAGTTGAAGATATGAGTCATATCATGTCTTAAAAAAGCCATCAATGCAGATCAGACAAGGTGGAAAGGTAGGAGGAAGCTATACAATCCTACCTCTCCCCTCTCTCACAACTACTCCAATAGAGATATAAGAAAAATGTCATGAAGATGGACGAATAACTAGAGAGCAGGGCCATTTCATCCTCCCTGACTAAGAGTAAAATATCATCACAAAACAAATACAGGAGTGAAGGAATCAACAAAGAGACAGAGTAAAACAACCCTCAAAAGAGGAGAAACCCAAAAGGTAGGCAAAGACAAAATGGAGTGAGAGGGGATCCGAGCTAGCAGGAGGCATAGCAACCAGTAAAGAGCAAGCCACATGCTCCACACCCACACATCTGCTCTCACAGGTTTGAAGCTCAAGCCCTGTCTAGTGGGAAAACCCTGAGATTCTGTAGGGGAAATAGTGGTCCAAGCCAACTCACACCCCTTAAAAAATCAAACCTGTGGATAAGTCCTGAGTTCCAGCCCAGGGCAATCTGGGCTGAAGGGGACCAATTTCAGTGGGCCCAGAGTGAAGCCAGGAATCCCAGTCTGGGCTTGGGTTGAGGACATAATCCTCGGTTTGGAGGACAGTTCTCAGGGAGAGTTTCCCCGTACTTTCTCAGCCCAAAACTAAGAGCAGAGCTCCAGGAAAGGGCAATCAAGAGTGTGCCTGATTGAATCAAGAACACCTTGAGATTAAAAAAAAATATTAAGCCTAAGCCTGGAGCTAGAATTTGATCAGCACCTAACCTGATCGAGTTCAAACTGAGATCAAAAGCTTATACCCAAGCCTGAGGAACATCTTTAAGCTATCAGCATCTCAAGGGTCAATTGAATCAGCACTGGGAGGGGACTATCAGAGCTCTCAGCTCTCAGAACATCTGGTGAACTAGTAACAACCCAGAAAATAAGGCAAAATAGCATCAAGGAAGGATTGAAGTTTAAGAGAGCACCCCAACTCCCCAGAAAACAGAGCCTATGTATAATTAGATAAGAAAAATGAGCAAACAATGAAAAAAAGCACCTAACTCTAAAGACTGATTATGGAGACAAAGAGCAAGGCACAGACATAGACAGGGTCATTGAAAGCAAAGAAAACACACACAAAGTCCAAAAGAAAAATATGGAATGGACACAGAGTTTAGAAGAACTCAGAAAAGACTTGAAAAACCAATTAAGAGAAGTAGAGGAAAAGTGGGCAAAAGAAATGAAAGTGATGCAAGAAGAAAAGAAAATATTGCAAGATGAAATGAAAGTGATGCAAAAAAGAAATGGGCCAATTGAAAAAGGAGAATCAAAAATTGAGGAAAATCAGGCCTTAAAAATCAAAATTGACCATCTAGAAACTAATTATTTGATGAAAAATCAATAAACATTAAAACAGAATCAAAGGAATGAAAAAATAGGAAAACATGAAATATCTTATTGAAAGAACAATTGACCTAGAAAATAGATCTAGGAGAGACAATCTGAGAATTATTGGACTACCTGAAAGCCATGCTGATTAAAAAAAAATCCTTGGATATCATATTATAAGAAATTATCAAAGATAACTGCCCAGAGATCCTTGAATAAGAAAATAAAATTAAAATTGAAAGAATTCATAGATCACCTCCAGAAAGAAATCCTCAACTGGACAACTTCTAGGAATGTAACTAAATTCAAGAGTCATCAAGTCAAGGAAAAAAATACTTCATATAGCTAGAAAGAAACCATTAAAATACCACAGAGCTACAATCAGAATCACTCAGTACCTAGTAGCTTCTACGTTAAAGGATTGTAATGCATGGAATATGTTATTCAGGAAGGCAAAAGATTTGGGTTTATAACCCAGAATCACCTACCCAGCAAAACCAAGTATGTTCTTTCGGGAGAAAAAATGGTCATTCAATAAGATAGAAGATTTCCAAGCATTCCTGAGGAATAAGCCAGACCTAAACAAAAAATTTGAAGGCCAAATATGAGACACAAGAGAGGCACAGAGAAGTAAATAAGAAAGAGAAAATTTAAGGGACTCATTAAGGTAGAAATGTTTATGTGCCTACATGGAAAGAGGATCTCTGTAATTTTCAAAAATTACTCTTAGTAGTGGACAAGATATAAGAAATTTACTCAGAGAGTGGAGAAGTAAGCTGATTTTGATAATATGATTTTTATGATGATATGATATATATGTAAACGTGATGATATTGAATGATATGTACGTATGTATGATATGATATGTATGTATATGAATGATGTAAAAAATTAATCAAGGGCTGAAAGAGAGGGTTGCCCTGAGAGAAAAGGGAAGGGAGAGATAGAATGGGGTAAATTATATAATGTAAAGAGGTAAGAAAAATCAATACAGAGAGGGGAGGATAAGGGTCTTGATGGGCAATGCTTAAACTTTACTCTCATTGTAACTGGCTCAGAGAGGGAAAAAAGAGTATAATCAGTGGAGTATAGAATTATATCATCCTACAGAGAAGAAGGGGAACAAGGCAAGGGAAGGGGGGGTTATTGAAGGGAGGGGGAACTGGAGGGGTGACAAAAGGCAAAATACTGGTGAGGAGGAACAAGTGAAAGGGAATAGAGCAGGATCTAAAGAGGATAACACTATGGAGGGCAATACACAATTATTATAACACTAAATGTGAATGGGATGAACTCACCTGTTAAATGGAAGCAAATAACAGAATGGATCAAAAACCAGAATCCTACTATATACTGTTTACAAAAAACACATTTAAAGCAGGGTGACAAACACAGATTCAAGGTAATAGGCTGGAGCAGAATTTATTATGCATCATCTAAAGTGAAAAAAAGCAGAAGTAGCAATCATGATACCAGACAATGCCAAAGTAGAAACTGATTAAAAGAGATAAAGAAGGCAATTACATTTTACTGAAAGGTACTATAAACAATGAAGTAATATCAATACTAAACATTTATGCACCAAATGGTATGGCATCTAGATTTCTAAAGGAAAAATTGAAGGAACTCAAGTAGAAAGCAGATAGTAAGACCATACTGGTGGAGGATCTCAACCTTCCCCTTTCAGAATTAGATAAACTGAACCAAAAAATAAATGAGAGAGAAGTAAATGAAATGCTAGAAAAATTATAGTGAATAGATGTCTGGAGGAAACTGAACAGGGAAAAAAAAGAATATACCTTCTTCTCAGCAGTACATGGTACATATACAAAGAGAGACCATGTACTAGGGCATAGAAATATCGCAAAAAAATGCAGAAAAGCAGAAATAAGAAATGTCACTTTTCCAGATCATAATGTGGTTAAAATTATAATTAACAAGGGTCAATGGAAAGGCAAATTCAAAGTTAATTGGAAATTGAATAATCTAATTCTTCAAAACAGGTGGGTCAAAGAAGAAATCATAGAAACAGTTACAGACTTCATTACAGAGAATGATAATGAGGAGACATAATATCAAAATGTATGGGATACAGCCAAAGCAGTACTCAGGTGAAAATTTATATTGCTGAGTGTGTAAACCAACAAAACAGAGAGGGAATAAATCAATGAATTGGGCTTACAACATTAAAAATCTCCAGATAATAACTAAATTGAAACTCCTATAAATTAAAGAGAAATTAATCAAATTGAAAGTAAAAGAACTATTGAACTAATAAATAAGACTAGGAGCTAGTATTTTGAAAAAACAAATAAAATAGACAAAGTACTAGTTAATCTAAATAAAAAATAAAGCAGAGAATAAATTAATAGTGGGAAAGGTAAAAAGAGTGATCTCACCTCTGATGATGAGAAAATTAAGGTAATTATTAAGAATTAATTTAATCAATTATATGGCAATAAGTATGACAATCTAGATGAAATGGATGAGTATTTACAAATATATAAATTGCCTAGATTAGCAAAAAAAGAAATAGAATACTTAAATAATCCCATCTCAAAAAAAGAAATTGAACAAGCTGTTAAGGTACTTCCTAAGAAAAAAATAAGCAATGAAAGAGTTTTATGAAACTCCTTTTATGACACAAATATGGTACTGATTCCAAAGCCAGGCAGATAATTCCAAAGTCAAAAACAGAGAAAGAAAACTATAGACAAATCTCCTTAATAAACATAGATGAAAAAAGATTCCAGCAAGTTATCATGAGGATTATTCACTATTCTCAGGTGGTATTTACACCAAGAATGCAAGGATAGCTTAATATTAGGAAAACCATCCATATAATTGGCCATATCAACAATCAAACTAACAAAAATCACATGATTATCTCAATAGATGCAGAAAAAGACTTTGACAAAATGTAACACCCATTCCTATTGAAAACACTAGAAAGCATAGGAATAAAAGAGCCATTCCTCAAAATAATAAACAATACATATTTAAAACCATCAGCAAGTATCATCTGCAATGTGGACAAGTTAGAAACCTTCCCAATAAGATCAGGAGTGAAGCAAGGACGCCTGTTATTACCTCTATTATTTAATGTTGTTCTAGAAATGATGGTGATAGCAAATAGAGAAGAAAAAGAAATTGAAGGAATGAAAGTAGGCAATGAGGAAACTAAACTATCACTCTTTGCAGATGATATGATGATATACTTAAAGAATCCTAGAAAATCAACTAAAAGGCTAGTGGAAATAATTAACAACTTTAGCAAAGTTGTTGGGTTTAAAATAAACCCAAATAAACCATCAGCATTTCTAAATATTTCACTTTCTCCTCATAGTGTCTATCAGATTTGCTAACTATATTTGAGAAGATGAACATGGGTTTTAAATTGAAGTATACCTTACTGGGCCAAATGCATGTTTTTTTTTAACAAAGCATAATATATGTATATATATATAGCAATGATCTAACAAATATAATAAAATAGTCACAAAATTGAGGGGGAAAAGGCCATGAATTTCACTCAGAGAAAAGTGATCAGAATAGGAACTGTGTGAACAGGAGTGGGCAGGATCATAGAGTCAAACCTTGGAAACCTCACAGAATTGTAGCAACAAAACTCTAATCCCAGAGAAGGACTAGTAGACTCAACCCTGACTTCAGAACAAGGTCTTAGAGCTGCTGCCTCATGGTTCCAATCCTAGTAATGAATTATTACTGCCCCTTTGATTCAATAAATGGAGGATCAGCCCCCTGACAAACAACAGGGATTGGCCAGTACTGCTATTTCTATAGTTCTATAGAATCTTCTAAGTAGCTGGCACAAGCTTAAAGCCAGCAACTGCCTGCTGGAACTATACTCAGGGGAAGTCTATAGCTGCCTAGACCCAAACCAGCTTCTGGAGACTGAAAATCTCTAAAAGGCATTAATCAGAACGATCTGCTGAAAGTTTGCTGGTCCCCAGCCCATCCTGTCCCTGTTGTCCTAGAAGAACATAGCATGTAATATCCAGAAAATGTAGTAGTAGGAAAGCAAATAAGACAGACCTAGACTATATAAAACCACAAAGACCTGCCAGAAATTTTCAAAATCTGATTCTAATATAAAGTCCCAATCTCTGAAATAATGTTAGAAAAATGATGGGGAAAAGAACTATCATGATAGCAGCACTACCTAAGATAAAAACCCAGAAGAGAATGGTTCTAAACCACCTACAAGGAAATCTTAAAAACATAGCCTGACCACAAGATCAATTAGAATTCCTAATAGAAATAAAGCAAGAAGCTTTTTACAAAAAGTTTAAAGGAATGTTCTAAATGAAATGAGAGTTCTAGAGAAAAGAATTGAGAATGAAAAGAGATATAGAGAAAATACTTGGAGAAAGAATGAACAGGAAGGAGGTACAAAATCTTACCCAAGTAACAGTCTCCTTAATAATTAGAATGTATCAAAGAAAAGCTAAGTCAATTCATATCATAAACAATTGACCTGGCAAACAAAGCAAGGAGAGAAAATTTCAGAAGCATTAAGCTCCCTGATAACCATGATCAAAGAAGAAAACTAAATTTCATATTTTGAGAAATTATGAAAGAAAATTGCTTCATATATTGGAACAAGAAAGCAAAATGAAAATATAATATACCAATCACTTCCAAAAGAAAATGCTGAATGAACACCCCCCCCCCAAGATCTTCATAACCATAATCATAAAAGAAGAAAGAGGAAGGAAAGGGAAGAAATGGGGAAGGATTACAACAATTATTATTTCAAATAATTGGGATATGTAAGTTTTAAAAACCTTTACAAATGAAGAAAGGACAGGAGAAGCACCTTCCTTTCATCTGAACTGGTCAAATGATAGTAAAACAAGGACACATGCAATACTCATAAAGAATTCAGCAGAGCAATGTATTAAACTCAAAAGTGCAACATGAAGCAGGGAGTGGAGGGGAGAACAGGGAGAGAGGAAAGGGAAAATTAAAAACTACCATATATTCAAGAAGAGATTACTCATAAGCAAAACAAACCCTGAGCTTAGAATGGACCTCATGAAGAAGGGTTTAAAGTAAAATAAAGGGTAAAAAAATGTGATTGGTGTCTAGTTATAGATAGAAAAGAGAGACAGAGGAACAAAAGCTGATTTAATTGAGTATAAAGCAACAATACTGAATGTGCTCCTATCCCTTCTTTGTAAAGAGCTGTCAAGGAGGAATAAGAGAAAATGTATAAAAGAATTTGATGAAGGTGAATGACCACAATTATGAATATGAAGAGGATGAACTCACCCATAAAATGGAAGATAATAAAAGAAGGAATTAGGAAAGTTGAATAAGATATGGGACTAGAGTAAAATTGTGCTTGACATAAACTCATATTTAGAAAAAGAACCAAAAGCTATGAATTAATCTCTAATTCTTAAAAAAAGCAAAAATCAAGAAAGAAGTTGAGCCTAAATAGGATTTTAGAAAACTTAGATGCAATAGATCTCTTGAAACTATTGAATAGAAATAGAATGAATATATATATGTATATATATATACACATATATTTCTCAGCTGGATATGGCATCTTTACAAAAAATTTCCATTTATTTTGACTTAAAAACTTAACAAACATGCAGAAAAGTAGTGATATTAAATATATCCTATAGTGAGCACTCTTGCAGTTGATATGAGAGTCCTAGAATATCATATCAATTAAAATTAATACTTAGAGAATTATCATCTTTAAAAAGTCATTCAAAATCATTGCAGCAGAATTGCAGGATATAAAACAAATACATGTAGATGATCAACATTACTATATATTACCAAGAAAACATGGGGGAGAGAGAGAGAGAGAGAGAGAGAGAGAGAGAGAGAGAGAGAGAGAGAGAGAGAGAGAGAGAGAGAGAGAAGAAATGCTATTTAAAAAAAAAAACAAGGAAAGAAGGAAGGAACAAAGCAATGAAGGAATAAAGGAAAGAAAGAAGAGCAGAGATGACCTTTCTAATGCTATGTTGGCTGGTATAAAAAAAGAAAAAATACAGAATGTAAGAAGTGATCATCTGTACCTTTCTCTTCTCAAATTAAACCTGGAACTTTGTGTTCATTTTAGCTTGACACATTGTAGGAAGGGCCCCTAGAGGGAGTCAGCCAGAGTGGTAAAGGTCTTGAGGTCATTCCATAAGAGCAGAGGAATCAAACCTGCAGCCAGAGAATCTCACAAAATTCCTAAGTGCAGCCAAAACCGAATTAAAATGTAATTAGAAAACATTTAATAAAATAAGTTCAAATACATATGGCCTTCAGAGATCCATTTCTATTTGAGTTTGACACCCCTTCATGAGGATCAATGGAAGAATGGTGGAATATGTGACATGGAGAAGAGAAAGCTCAGGTGAAAGACAAGAAAGATGACTTTAAACATTGGAAGGGTTATCATGTGAAAGAGGGACTAGATTTGTTGTGATTGACCTTAGAGTAGAACGAAGATCAATGGATGACAATTGAATAGAGGAATATTTAAACTTAATATAAAGAAAATCTTCCTGACAAGTTTAGCCATCCAAGAAAGAAAGGGGCTACCTCTAGTGTTAAGAGAATCCCTTTCACTGAAAAGTTTTCAAGAGAAGGTTGGATAGCTCCTGAGAGAGTATATTTTAGAGAAAGGTCTGTTTTTAGACATGGATTAAATAGCCGTTGAGCTTTGTGACCCTGCAATTTCACAAGTTTTCCCTATAAAGGTGTAACTACATTATTTCTTGAAGCAATAGCACATGAGATACTTACCATCTTAGAATGAATGAATTTATCTGACCCTTTCCAAATATAATGGTTAAGTACAAATTCCTGGAGAATGTATTTCAGTACATATAAGATAGGAATTGATGGTGGGCAGAGCTGTCCAAAATCAGGGCTCTGATTTAAGGGGGTAGACTTAGGAGGTGGCAAGGAGAGCTGGCTGTGGACAGAGTTGTCCAGAATCAGAAAAAAGGCTCTGACTTAACAGGGTAGGCTTGGGAGGTGGCAGGGAGAATTGGCTGCCCAAGGCAAAACATGAATCTTATGAAGATACTAAGCCCTTTATTTGGAAACACACATATTTGGCAAGGATGCCAAAAAAGGATTGGAAAGTTGTTCAAAATGGAGAACAATCAGTAAAAAAAAAAACATTTATTAGCATTTACTATGTATCAGTTAGTGTGCTAAGCCCTTGATATTCAGAGAAAAGTGAAAACACAGTCTTTGCTCTCATAGGGCTCACATTCTAATGAGGGAGGCAACATGCAAACAGCTATGAATATATAAGATGTACACAGGGTAAACAGGAGGTGGAGAAATACCTCCAATAGCCTCTTTCACAGTGTTGCTGATAGATAGGAAATCCAAAGTGGTGAGGTCCTAAGGAATGACTCAAGGCCAGCCCTCTAGAGTTAAGGTTTGTCAATAAATCACCTAATCACTCTGAAGAATGTTTCTGTGTATTGGAGACATTTTGATGGAATGACATCCTTTCCTAGTACATTAGAACACAGAAGAACTGCTCAAGTACTTTCCATGTTCTGGGCTATCACAGTCCCCCAGCAGAGAGATGAAAACTGAGTTTGTTACTTTTTCATTTCCTGCAACATTATGGTAGTTGAGGACTAATTAGACCATCGTCACTGTTGTGTTTACATTTGGTTTCTTTTATAAAGCTTTCTTTTTGTACACTACATTAAATTCTGGTTGCAATTTTCATAGAGGTTTCTCTATTATCTAATCATGTGTTTAGGTGGCCCTGCCTTTCATCCTTTGATATTGACTCTTTTCTCTAACTTGGATATGTATATTGTGGGTATTTTAGCCTTTCAGTTCCATGTAAAAGCTAATGCACTATCTGATCTTAAATTATGTTGTTGAAGGCATACGAGGTCTTCAGACTAGAGGCACTTTAAAAACATCAAAGGCTATTATGTTATACTATATCAATTATGTAGACAACTTTTTGCTTAGTGTGTGCTTTTTTTGTATTCTACATTTTCTGAGACACATTTTAAAGACTCATAAAGAATAATGTGCTTTCCTTTAACTAAGACAATGTTGTTTATGAAAACATTTAATTTGATCATAACTATAGTATATTCATATGTGTTTGTATTTATTTTTCTAAATCACAGGATTAGAGAGAGATGAAGCAAGAAAGAACCTCAGAGGCCAATTAGTGCACTACCACTCCCATTTTGACAGGTGTAGCCCAGGGAGATTAAGTCATCTTCTCAAAGCCACACTAGTAGAAAATATCAGAGGCTTTGAATCCAGGTCCTTTGAATTCAGAATCTTGTGTGTGTGTGTGTGTGTGTGTGTGTGTGTGTGTGTGTGTCTGTACTTGCATGCATATGGAAAGATAGGTAGGTAGGTAAATAGATATATGGATAGATGGATAGATATAGATAGATAGATAGATAGATAGATAGATAGATAGATAGATAGAAAGATAGAAAGATAGATAGATAGAGATACAAATAAATATATATTTCTCATGATTATGATATATATGTAAAAAGAGAAAAATGTACGCATATTTCTACTTATATTCTAAAGTCTTTCTTCAATGTTCACTTCAGCAAAAGGGCAACCCTGGATTCTTGAAGTCCTTGTCAGTGGCATAAAATCTCTTGAGTGTTTATACCAAACTAGAAAGGCTTGAATTGTTGGCCTGTAAAAAGATCTTGACTTGAGAACAAGCCTAGCTGAGTCAGAAAATTTTAGCACCAGAAAGGTGACCATGGAGTGAAAAGGTAGGGAATAGAGTGGGGGAAGAAACAATTTATTAAACCACAAATAAGGCAAAGAAGAATTCGTAGCTGAAATGGAGAAAAAATGAAATCACTAATTTTTGGAAGTAATAAAATACCTATAATTCTATATTCAGGTATAGGGTCTATATATAGGGCTATCTAGATATTCATTACAGGACCATCCCTTCTTCATCTTTCCTGGTCTGAGTGGTGTTACACACACATTTCTACATGTTTCCTGGGACTGATATTACATGAGTTTCTACAGTCTCATCCAGTTCTTCTGGACCTGTCAGACCCTGGTCAATTAAGCTAACTGAACTGGTAGCATACACATTATTCATGTGTAAAATGTATATGTACATTCCAAATAATATTTAAGAAAAGAACAACAACGATGTTTATTTCTCCTTTTGAATCTTTTGTCTTGGGGGAGAGTGGATAAAATAATCATTTTAAATTTAATTTTAAAATAAGAAAAGGCAATCAAATAAGCAGTGTGCCTGAGACATAGGTATTCAATAAGTACGTTGATCCCTATAGGTGATCAATATTTTCTTGCCCTTACCAATGCTCTCAGGTGTGGGATACCTTTACCTCTTTCATCCCCTTTTCTTAGCTTCTTTTTCTATGTTGTCTTCTATTATTAGAATGTAAGCTGCTTGATTCCCGGGACTATCTTACTTCTGCTTGTATTTGTATCCTAACACTTGGTCCTGATACATAGTAAATACTTAATAATGCTCATTGACTTGTTGATTTTACTCAACCAGCCCGAAAAGGAGTTCTATCCCTTCTTTTTCCCATAAATATCTTTTTTTAAAAACCTTCTGTCTTAGAATCCATACTAAGTATCAGTTCCAAGGCAGAAGGGGGATAAGGAATAAGCAATTGGGGTTAAGTGACTTGCCCAGGATCACATAGCTAGGAAGTATCTGAGTCCAGATTTGACCAAGGGCCTCCCCCTAATATATCTTTAAATATACACACTTTTTTTTTTAGCGTTTTTTTTAAACCCTTGTAATTCGGTGTATTGTCTCATAAGTGGAAGATTGGTAAGGGTGGGCAATGGGGGTCAAGTGACTTGCCCAGGGTCACACAGCTGGGAAGTGGCTGAGGCCAGGTTTGAACCTAGGACCTCCCGTCTCTAGGCCTGACTCTCACTCCACTGAGCTACCCAGCTGCCCTATACACACTTTTTTTGCCTTAAATTTCCTTCCCAATCACATGTCACTCTGGAGTTTTAGCAGCCCTAATACCTTTCCTCTTTTTTCTCTTCTTTTGTATGTGTACTTTAAAAATCTAAGCTGGTGGATTTGTTTCCTGTGGGGGTTCTCTTCAGATAGATCCCTTTGTCCTACTTATTGGAAATGTTTCTTCCTATCTTCAGAGTTTCAATCTTAAGAGCTTTCCATCTGTTTGTATGGGATTATTCTGGTTCAAATAGATGCCCACCCCAAAAAATCAAAAATCCTGATTAATAGATTTCAGTCACATAAGGGAATTTCTTACTGTGTTTATATTATTTTCATATCCATTTTCAAATTCAATATACCCTAATTAATCATGACCTGTATTAAAGAGGCCATGTACATAATCCTAGTCCTCATGTAGTTTCCCTCTATAGGGACATAAATAAATCTAATACACAATTAAATATAATAGAGAAGGAAGGGATTAAAGGATGTATCAGGTGGCTCGATGGATAGAGAGCCAAGCCTGGTGACTGGTGGTACCAGGTTTAAATCTGACCTCAGACATTTCCTAACTTTGTGACCCTGGGCAACTCAATAAACACCAATTGCCTAGCTCTTACTGCTCTTCTGCCTTGGAACTGATATTTAGTATCAATTCTAAGATAGAACGTAATGCTTTAAAGGGGAAAAAAAGAATATATCAGATAATTTGCTCTGGAAGTATTTAAGTGGGCATATACATATTTTTATACACATACATACTCATCTATATGATGATAATAATAGCTGGCAAATAGCACTTTAAGGTTTGAAAATCACTTTGCATTTGTTATTCCATTTGACCTTCACAATAACTTTGTAAAGCAGGTACTACTTATTATCATTTTATAGATAATGAAGGTGAGGCTGAGAAAGATCAAGCACTTTGCTGAAGGTCCACAGGTGGTATCTGAGACAGGATGTGAATGCAGACTTCCTGATTCCAAATCCAGCACTCTATCCTGAAGGTCTATGTGTGTATATATATATCCATATCTATGTCCATGCCCATGTCCATGTCCATGTCTATAGGTGTGAAGGCAGACTCTAAAGTAAGAGCTTTTCACAAAGAAGGAGACTGAGTTTTGCACAGGGAAACTAATTGGAGAGGAGAATGAGTTTAGCCTTAAAGGATTCTGAAAAATGAAGATGACCAACAAACTCATCCTAGGCACTGAGGGAGGGTGAGGATGTGGAAATGAGCAGGCGGTGTCAAAACTTAAAAACTGTGTAAATGCAAGGATGTAGAAGATAATATGATAAATTCTAAGAAAGTTTGAACTTCAATTTGGCTAGCTTTGAGTGAAAGGGATTAGAGTGAAATAAAGTTAGTTGGAGCTAAACTTTCTTGTTATGTTGTCATTTTTCAATCATGTCTGATTCTGTGACTCCATTTGGGATGTTCTTGACAAAGATACTGGAGTGGTTTGCCATTTCCTTCTCTGCCTTTTAAAAGATGAGGCAAACAGGGTTAAGTAACTTGCCCAGGGACACACAGCTAGTATCTGAGGCCAAATATGACAAAGGTACTAGAGTGGTTTGCCATTTCCTTCTCAAGCCTTTTACATATGAAGAAACTGAGGCAGAGTTAAGTGACTTGCCTGGGGTCATATAGCTATAAATATCTGAGGCTGAAATTGAACTCAGGTTTTCTTGACTCCAGGGCCAGTGTTCTATCCATTGTACCACCTAACTGGTTTTCTAATCGCTTTTCTCCAAATAAGATAACCTGACTCCAGTTGCTAAACCCCTGATTGGTGTGGTCATTTTTCCTCAGGTATGCTTTACTAGATTCAGCTGTGTTGCTGTGTTTATAGAATTTAAATCTTGTCCTCCAAGATATTTATCTCTATCCTTCAGCATTTGATAGAGTAACTGCTTGACTATTATCCATTAATCCTTCTTTATATGTGTAGAACCTGGTCCAAGAAGGCTGAAGAAAGTGTTATTACATAGTTCATGGATACATGTCCAAACTCAAAGGTACAAGGATATAACTTTCCATCCCTTTGCATATGAAAAATGTCAATTGATGGGTAATGATCTACACTCACAAAGATTTATGATACAGTCGTTCACATAAAAAGAACACTTTTTCCAATCCTTAGACTATACAAATGCCATGTATTGAACTGAATGTCAAGAAAAATTGTGTATTGGTTTTCTGGGAGTAGAAGCCTCATCTTTTGTTTCAGAAGCTAAGAAAAACCTGTCAGAATGGAAGATGCTTCAGTGAGCCAGAAAGACTAATTGGAGGACCTGACAGCTAGGATTATTTTACATGTCCAAAAACAAAAGGGTGATTCGAGTAGAAAAGCGAATGCAATGTTACATTTAAGTAGCCATGAAATTTTGTAATAACTCTGGCCTTTCTAGCACTACAGTTTTCCCTCATTCCTACACATTCAGCATTAGTCAAAATAGTTAGGTAGCCTTTGCCCATAATTATGACTCATAGATAGGCATATTTGCACATCAAAAACTTTCTATAAGTGAACACTACTTTCAATTTCTGTAAAAAAAAAAAAAGTACAATTTAAAATGGAGAGAAAAAAGGTCAACGGAACAAAATAGAAATCCCCCAAGTGAATTGAAATGTCTTTAAAAAGTCAGTGTAAGAAAACACATTTTAAAATATTTGGGAAAGTATTTTTCCTTTGATAAATATTAACTGGGGAAACTATGTAGTAATATAGCAAAAAAAATAAGTAAATTTAGACCCATACCCAAAGTATTTTTCCTTTGATAAATATTAACTGGGGAAACTATGTAGTAATATAGCAAAAAAAATAAGTAAATTTAGACCCATACCTCCTGCTGTACACCACAATTAAATTCTAGGGGGAAATCAATAATTTCAATGTTAAACCAAAACAAATAAACAAACAAAAAAATAAACAAAAAGAAAATGGAATCCTTTCTATCATAATTATGGTGACTATTCAATAACTCGAAACAACTATAGTGATAAAGAAAATCAGTTTTATTATATAAATTTTTAACTTTTATGAAGAAAAACATTGTTTAGTCCAGATCTGTAAGGTTATCAGAATGAGGAAATTCTCAGTGTGGAGAAAATTTCTTCCACCCATGAAATTCTGTAAATCATCCATGCTTTATATTTTTAGAGTTTTCTAAATCTAAAATAACAGAACTAAAATAAGAATGAAAGCGACAATTTTGGTAGTGTCTCTGAATTAAAATTACCACATTGAAGTTTATTCAAAATCACAAGGAGCTGATAAAACATAAAAGAACAAAATATCAACATTAATGGATAAATGATCAAAGATCATAATAAATCCTTGGGGCTTACTCATCCAAATTACACTGACTGGTGCTGGCAGGTTGTGTCTCCAGATGGTACCTCTAGGGGTACGTCTGAGGGGAAGTGAAGTTCTTTTAATACTACTGTATAATGGCACCATATAGTGTGTATGTTTTCCCCCATATCAGTTGTCCAGTGGCATTGATTATCTTGATGTCATTGAATCCAATGATTAGTTCCAAATTATCAATTTATTTTTCTTTGGTATCAATTGACCAATTAATACCAATTAGCAAAAAGAAAAGAAAAGAGATAGTTGCTAAAAAGATCTAGAAAGAACTAAGGTACAAAAATGTATCCATGAACCAAGTCATACTCTCCAGCTGGACATTGATCCTTGTGAAAAGCAGACTCAAAGTTAGAGTAGTAGCTACAATTATTCTTCCTTCCATCAACTTTTTGAGTGCTACATAATTGATGTTATCCCCTTTTTTGCAGGACCTGACATATCAGATTTCAGATCTATCTACTGCTGAGCTGGGTCAAACAGGAAGCTTCTTAGAGCTGGCTCCTTCCTGGATTCATTTTTTGGACCTCTGTTGGTTCTCAAGGTCACAACTTGGCCCCTTCCGTTCTTATTCATGGAAGGGTAGGAACAAACACAGGCAAAGAAACAGAAATACCATGTGTTCATGACCACGTGTTAGCCTGGGTGAGAAAACCACAATAACTTAAGTGACCATCTTTCCTCCACCCTGAGACTTTGAACAGTTCTTTCTATTGTGAAAAGGGAGGGAGACAGACAGCAACAATGACAGTCAGAGACAGACAGACAAAGACAGAGCTACAATAAAATTCATGAAATTTCTCTCTTTGGTTCCTCTCATATTCTATTCCAACCCAATAATTGCCAATTAAAAGACTTGTATTCTCTACTCAGTAAGTATACAGAATTAGTCACAGATTACCTGCTCATGCTAAAAATTGAGGGTAAGACCTCTCCATTACACATCATTGCACACTTTCAGAAGCAGGCTTATTTTCAAATCCCTTAAATAGACTGGTGAAAGACAGCATATATTTTTCCTTTATTCTGTGGATTAAACCCTGATGACTGGGACCCAATAGTTAGACCCCATGAGCAGATAATTTACAAGAATAGATAATTTGCTTTAAAAAGGAAATAATTTAAGTAGTCATATCAAGAAAGTTCAGCCTTCTTCTTGCCAGATTCCTTGGCACTCCAGGAAAGGCCACACCCTTAGATTACAATCTCACAATTGATGATTCCTTTATCCAGATTACCATCTGAGGAGGTGTCCCAATCAAAATTGACTTCATTCCTGAATTAATTCACCCTCTGGAACTTTACCTCTTGATCAACCACATTGCCCCTTTAACTCTTGAACTAGCAGTGCCATCCTAGGCAAGTCATTTAATCTGTTTGCTCAGTTTCCTTAATTATAAAATGGAGATAATAATAGCATGTATTTCATTGGACTGTTGTGAGAATTGGATGAGATATTATTTAGAAAGAAGGGGAAGGAGGGACTTAGCAATGCCTGGCACATAGTAGGCACTATATAAATGCTTAATCCCACTCTTCTTTACAGCTTCCCTTTTCACCCTCTATTAGAATATAAGCTCTTTGAAGGTAGAGATTGAGTTATCTGCTTATATTTGTATCTTTAGCATAGTACATGACACAATTTAAAAGCTTAATGAATGTTTTAGAAATTTTATCCTCACTAATACACAAAAAATACATTTATAAATAATTCTGAGTTATCTCACTGCCTTTAAGTTAGAAAAAAATGCTAAAATTCTGTGACTTCTCTCTATGATTATCTCCAATTTATTTGGTATGTATTGTAATGCAGGATTGCTGCAAGAATCTCTTGCACTTGCATATCCACCTGAGGCAATCCTGGGAGTTGAAGGGAATAGAATGTTGACCCAGCCAGAGTGCAGGTCTCATGGGGAAAACCATTAGAGCTGGTCTATAAATATCCCTGGAGTACCAACTGAAGGGCCTTTTGCTTTGGGGGCTTTTGGGCTTTGCCTGATTTCCCTTGACCTCTCCCTTGACATCCTGCTATTCCCTGGATTTCCCCATTGGACCCTGGGAGGAAGGTAATTTTGGTGGGTGGAAATCATGGGAACTAGCTTCTATAGGCAGGCAGGGACAACATAAACCAAGTCATCACCTCATCTAGTAATCTGCTAAACCTTATTACATTGGGGCAGTGAAATTATATCTGACTGAGGGTGCCGGCCTCCCTCAGCCTGACCCCCTCTTTGGTGACCCTCCCCCAGCACCAGCTTCTCCCTTAGCTGCAGTTTCCAGACCTCAACCCCTTTTCCCCTCAGTTTACCCTTGGCTTTAATAAACCCCCTTTGGCTTTTATACAAAGAGTTTCTGGTGAATCCTTGTACCCACTACTAGGGCAAAGAGGGAAAGAATAACTTTCTTTTATTTCTTGAGGGCTAAACCAGGCATCCATCTTGGGCAGAAAGTGGATTAGCTTCCTCTTCCTGTACACTGGGATTTGTTCTCCAGAAGGGAGGGGCTCTTTACTCCTCCCCTCAAGGGAGTTTAGAATAACAGCAGGAGACTGAATAAACCTTTAGCCAAGGTCTCACATTTTCTGGCTGACCTAAGTTGTTCTGTATTAAGAGATAGCCTTTCCTGCCTGGACACCCAGCTGATACCACCCAGAGCCCTCAAGTACAAGCCTCTTTGATTAGCCTTCATACTTCTTTTATTCCATTACAGTATCTTCCTCATGTAGTACATATATGGTATGTATCTTCATGTAGTTGTTTATATGTTGTCTCCCTCATTAAGCTGTGACTTCCTTGAGAACAGAAACTGGTTTTTTGGGTCTTCTTTTGGTTTTCCCAGTGCTTAGCACAGTGCCTACTACATAGAAAGTTCTAATAAATGTTTATTGAATTAACTACATAAATGTAATTTGAGGAATACAAATAAATATAGGACATAAAATAATGTATTATGAGGAAAGCAGAAAAAGAAAAGGTAATTATTAGTTGTTACTGTATTAAAATATATGGATATTAAATATCATAATAAAGTAGTATTAAGAGAGTAATGAATAAGTTCTTATTATTACTCTTAAATATGTATTTCATTAGTTTATATTAGAGTGTTTGGGATATATTAAATGAGTAATGAGATAATATTTGCTTTGCAAACCTTAAAGCATTAAATAATATAATATTGTTATTATTATTATTATGAAAGAAAGGATTTCTTAATATGTTAAGAGCTTACAAAATTTAAACAAGTTTTAAAAATGTTTAATCTCTAATTTATTTATTAGTCTAATATTATTCCACACATTTGGGGCACAAAAAACTTGTCTCCTACCTACTGTGGGAATGCCCCTAAACTCCTCCCTATCAGCTATTACTTTTATGTTTCAGTGCTGGATTCCTGAAATAGACTTGTGGGAAGGCTGAGACATATGTATGTGGTCCCCAGCTACTTTCCCCTTCTTTCAGAGTAATCCCTGTATGAATAGGTAAGGTCAATACTTTCCAGGGGTCCCCATCTGCCAATAGCTAATTGGTTCCCATAGTCCCATGATCATTTGTTCTTTATTCTTTTTTGCAGAATGTTTGAAAGTCAGATTGCTGAGAAATATATGTCTCCTTCAAACTAGGGGTTTTCTGACCTTTGAGAAAATCAAGAATCCTGGGCAGCAATCAGACAGGGTCTTCTGTTAGTGGATAGGGGTCTCCAATCTCTATCACAGATGTTCCCAAAGGCAGGGGAAATGGTTCAAAAGATGCATGGGTTGCAACTTTCACTGCTTTGGCTATGAGAACACATGTCAGCCAGCAACCCTTAGGAGGTCTTGCATGGATTAAGCCCTAACCTGTTCTACCAGTAGAGTGTAGGCATATACAATTTGACCAAAGTGAATATATTTGATACACTTTCATAGAGAAAAGAGTTGTCCCAACAGGTCACAACATAAACATACAAGGAAAAGCTCTGGGGCAATCCCCCTAACTGTCCTAACTAGATCTCTCCAGACCTTTACCTCATTTGCAAAGAATTTCTCATTCTTCAATAGCATGGATTTATCCTACAAGCTTCCACATCAGAGATCAAATACCACAGATGTGAACTGCCTCTGTGACTTAAATAGGTGGGCAGAGTGCAAGTATGGACCTGGCAGAAACCCCAGGGGAACTTTCTTTCCCTTACTTTGCACCTCCAATGTCCTGCTTTCCCCATTAGGCTAACAGAAACATGTTCCATGGCAGGATCAGATTAATATTGGCAGAAGAGATTTGGCAAAGGGAGCTATGGCACTGAGGACAGGAGGAGAAAAGAGAAGAGGGAAATCTCCAGCAGCAATATCAGTGGGAGAAAAGAAGGGGAATTCATTTAATCATTTCATATCAGGAAGTGAATACTCAGCTAGGGTAGATATTCATATGTAAGGGATATTCCTAGGGAAAGTATATATTAGTCAGGACTCTTCTGCATCCATAACAAAGTATTCTTAGCTTAAAAAGTAGTTATTTAATGGTGGCTGAATGGATAGATAAGAGTTCCCAACCTGGAGTCAGGAAGACTCATCTTCTTGAGTTCGAATGTGGCCCCAGACACTTATTAGCTATTTGACCCTGGGCAAGTCACCTAACCCTGTTTGCCTCAGTTCCTCATCTGTAAAATGAGCTGGAGAAGGAAAGGGCAAAACACTCTAGAATCTTTGCCAAAAAAAAACCCTGAATGAGAACATCAACAACAATATTTTTTTGAAATTATAATTCCAGTATTATAGTAGTTCTAGCCCAATAATCTTTTGAAAGGATTCTGATAGAAGACCTTCTCCAAACAAAAGATATTTCTCAACTAAAGATGTTTAAACATATATAGCAAATGACAATAAGAAATATTGCAAAGCTCCAAAAGCCAAGGATAATAATTTCATTTTCTATTTGGTTAGGACATATAGATTTCCACCAGTTTTTATCTAAAGGATAGCAAACTCTGCTGCCCACTAACAATGTCTGTAACTTACTAACTGTCTAGAACTTTTCAACACAGAAAATTTCATACAAATTGAAAGAATCCATAGATCACCTTTAGAGAAAAAACCCTCAAGATGCAAACTCCAAGATACATAGTGGTTAAGTTTAATCATTCAATTCCAAAATAAATTCTAAAAGAGACTATAAGAAAGACTTTCAGATACAAAGGAAAGGAAATATGAATTGTACAAGACAATTCTTCACCCCCCAGAAAGATATAGGAAAGGATGGAATCCTGTTTCTGAAGAACAACGGATTTCAGAATGCAGCTCTGGGTGACCTACTCTGCAAACATGAGTCTAACTGAAAATGAAAAACAGAAGGATATACAATAATAAAGAAAAGTTTGAAGCATTCTTAGAAGGAAAAACAGACCTGTATAGACTATTCATTTGCAGAAAACCCCAGACAACAGAAATTCAGGATAGGTGAACAAATATAGCAGTCAAGGACAGCAACAAAGTGACAGCAGACAGATCAGTAAAGGACTTCTTTTTAAATGTACACAGAGAAAGGGGTGAAGGTGGAAATCTGGTATGAGTAACAACAAAGAGTGGATATGAGTCATAATGGATAGAACTTGGAGATATTCTGCCCACAGGTGAATTAGCATTCTTTTTTTGTGAGAACATGTTGCAACATAGGAAGGCACACACAAGAAAAGAGAGGAGCAGGAATGTATGGTGTATAGGGGTCAAATCAGGCACTAGAAGTGTAGGTAAAGTGACCTCTGTGTTCCTCAGAAGGAGAATGGGTGAAGAGATGGAAGGAAGAATTAAAAAGACGGGAAGGGAAAGAAAAGACCTTGTTTTGATAACTGGAAGAGGTTCTACTGATAAATCCTGTGGGTAAAAAGAGAAATTCTGTGTAGGGTGTTTAATACTTTGTCCTGGGGATTTGAAGTTTAAAAACAGAAGAGAGAGCTGGTGGTACAGTGGATAGAATATTAGAAAATCCTGAGTTCAAATCCAGTTTAGACACACAATAGCTGTGTGACCCTGGGAGAGTTACTTAACTTCAATTTGCCTCAGTTTCCCTTGCATAGTGCTTGGCACATAATGGGTGCTATATAAAAATACTTATTCCATCCACTTTCTTTCTTCTTTCTTGAAAAAATTTCACATCCTTCCTCAGGAGGAGGCCAGATAAAATCAAGAGAAAAGGCCCAGGAAGAAAATTTCAAATCAAATAGAGAAGGAAAATGTCCAGGGAAAGAGTAGAGGTCAGGGGTAGGGTGAATAATCAGGGAAATAGAGGTAGTTGTCCTGCCATTTAGGAATTGGCATTTTTCTGAAAAAATAGACACTGGAAAAGTAGAATCTATGGGGCAAACTCTATGAGGCAATGACAATATGAGAAAAAAATAGAGAAAAATATAAATTTAACTCACATAATTTTAAATATGAATGGATTAAACAGTCCAAAAAAGAGGAAAAGATTAAGAAAAGAAAATTGGATTCGATTTTTTAAAAACTTACAATTTGTTGCTTACAAGAAAAATTTCTAAAAGGCATACACAAAACAAAACTGAAAGGATGAAAAAAAATTACCATACTTTTAAGTGAATTTTAAAAAGTAGTAGTTACAATCATGCTACCTGACAAAACAAAAACAAACATTCAAAAAATAAAAAAGGGACAAATGTGGAAACAACAAACCAATATTGGTATTAAACTTATGTGCATTGACAGCTCTGATAGCAGAGACAGAGAAACACAAATGGCTGGAATGTTATGGGGATTTTGCAGTGAGGGGCTGGTCAAATCAAAATATAAAGAAATCCCTGAGAGTCTCCCTGCTAAGGTTATTTGAAGTTTGGATGTGTTGGTCCAAGATATTTTGGAATTATGGAATCCTACTTATAGGAGAGGTAACATGTTTTTATATAGACATAGATAAATAGGTATGTATGTATATATAAATGTACATGGGTCCATATATGTATATTGTACACATGTTTGTGCATATGTTATTTTGTCATAATTGTTGTTGTTGTTGTTAAGTCATATCTGTCTCTTTATGGCCCCATTTCAGGTTTTCTTGACAAAGATATGGGAGTGCTTTGTCATTTCCTTCTCCATTTCCTTCATTTTACAGATGAGGAAACTGAGGCAAATGGCTAAGTGACTTGCTCATCATCACATAACCAGTGTCTGGGGCCAGATTTGATCTCGAGTCTTCTTGACTCCAGGCCTGGCAATTACCTTGTGCATTTTATATATACATATGTGCATATATACAGGCATATACCATATACATATGTGTATGTATGCGTACATGTGCACATGTGTATATATGTATATATAGGCATGCTTGTCTAGTACATCCCCCTCCAAATTATTTTTATTTATTTTATATTTGCATATACACACATAGTATATACATACCTGTCTATCCTAAGCATGCTTATATAAATATCTATGATAATTATATACATATATATTCATACATATAGGCTGTCCCAAAGCACTAAAGCTTTTTAGTCTGTATATAAGACAGATAGATGTGTGTACATACAAATAGATTTACATATATTTGTTTATATATATTTATGTGTCATGTATAGATATACACAAATATATAAAAACCATTTATGGTATATATTTTTGTATTTATAATTTTAAAAGAATTTAAATATATTATTATCAATATATTATATTAGCATATAATACTATACAATCTATTGTATACTGTATTATTATATAATTTGAATATATTGTATGTTTATGAATATTTGTATGAATATATTTTGATACATAAGTTATACAGTTATATTTTAAAATATAACTTTAGCATATTAATAGTAATATATTATATCAGCATATATCAATATATAATCTATTTTGTATTATAGTAATATATTATTTAAATATATTATATATTTATGCATATGCATTTAAATGTATTTATGTTATATATCATTATAAATTTATATTTTAGTTATAATTTAAATATATTGATATCATGCATATATTGATATATTAAATATTATATACTGTGTTAAATATGTAATTAAAATATATTACACATGTATATTTGTATATATACGATAGACATACAGAGTTTTAGTACTTTGGGGGAAACCTATATATGTGTGTGTATATAAATATAATATAATGTATATGTATTATACATGTATACTATATGTGCAAAATAAATATACATTAATTTGGATTGGGATATCCACTAGACTAACAGCTAGGAGAATGAGGTAAGAACTTGTAGAGGACATGGCTCTTGAGCTGAGCCTTGAAAGAAGTCAAGGACTTTGAAATGGAGATGGGAGATGGGAGTATACCCCAGGAATGGGTAAGAATTGATACAAAAACACAGAGACAGGAGATGGTATGTTGTATATGAAGAAGAGCAAAAACCATCAGTTTGACAAAAATGGAGACTGTATAAAAGGGAATAATATAATGAACCCAGATCTTCTTCACTTCAAAGATGGTTTTCTATACAATTTGCTACAGAGCTTCTCTTAAGACTCTAAAAACTATGAAAAATAACTCTGGTGCTAAAAAATAAAGACATGTCAGGAGGGGAAGCTGACTCCTACACCCCCCCCCNGAAATCTGGTATGAGTAACAACAAAGAGTGGATATGAGTCATAATGGATAGAACTTGGAGATATTCTGCCCACAGGTGAATTAGCATTCTTTTTTTGTGAGAACATGTTGCAACATAGGAAGGCACACACAAGAAAAGAGAGGAGCAGGAATGTATGGTGTATAGGGGTCAAATCAGGCACTAGAAGTGTAGGTAAAGTGACCTCTGTGTTCCTCAGAAGGAGAATGGGTGAAGAGATGGAAGGAAGAATTAAAAAGACGGGAAGGGAAAGAAAAGACCTTGTTTTGATAACTGGAAGAGGTTCTACTGATAAATCCTGTGGGTAAAAAGAGAAATTCTGTGTAGGGTGTTTAATACTTTGTCCTGGGGATTTGAAGTTTAAAAACAGAAGAGAGAGCTGGTGGTACAGTGGATAGAATATTAGAAAATCCTGAGTTCAAATCCAGTTTAGACACACAATAGCTGTGTGACCCTGGGAGAGTTACTTAACTTCAATTTGCCTCAGTTTCCCTTGCATAGTGCTTGGCACATAATGGGTGCTATATAAAAATACTTATTCCATCCACTTTCTTTCTTCTTTCTTGAAAAAATTTCACATCCTTCCTCAGGAGGAGGCCAGATAAAATCAAGAGAAAAGGCCCAGGAAGAAAATTTCAAATCAAATAGAGAAGGAAAATGTCCAGGGAAAGAGTAGAGGTCAGGGGTAGGGTGAATAATCAGGGAAATAGAGGTAGTTGTCCTGCCATTTAGGAATTGGCATTTTTCTGAAAAAATAGACACTGGAAAAGTAGAATCTATGGGGCAAACTCTATGAGGCAATGACAATATGAGAAAAAAATAGAGAAAAATATAAATTTAACTCACATAATTTTAAATATGAATGGATTAAACAGTCCAAAAAAGAGGAAAAGATTAAGAAAAGAAAATTGGATTCGATTTTTTAAAAACTTACAATTTGTTGCTTACAAGAAAAATTTCTAAAAGGCATACACAAAACAAAACTGAAAGGATGAAAAAAAATTACCATACTTTTAAGTGAATTTTAAAAAGTAGTAGTTACAATCATGCTACCTGACAAAACAAAAACAAACATTCAAAAAATAAAAAAGGGACAAATGTGGAAACAACAAACCAATATTGGTATTAAACTTATGTGCATTGACAGCTCTGATAGCAGAGACAGAGAAACACAAATGGCTGGAATGTTATGGGGATTTTGCAGTGAGGGGCTGGTCAAATCAAAATATAAAGAAATCCCTGAGAGTCTCCCTGCTAAGGTTATTTGAAGTTTGGATGTGTTGGTCCAAGATATTTTGGAATTATGGAATCCTACTTATAGGAGAGGTAACATGTTTTTATATAGACATAGATAAATAGGTATGTATGTATATATAAATGTACATGGGTCCATATATGTATATTGTACACATGTTTGTGCATATGTTATTTTGTCATAATTGTTGTTGTTGTTGTTAAGTCATATCTGTCTCTTTATGGCCCCATTTCAGGTTTTCTTGACAAAGATATGGGAGTGCTTTGTCATTTCCTTCTCCATTTCCTTCATTTTACAGATGAGGAAACTGAGGCAAATGGCTAAGTGACTTGCTCATCATCACATAACCAGTGTCTGGGGCCAGATTTGATCTCGAGTCTTCTTGACTCCAGGCCTGGCAATTACCTTGTGCATTTTATATATACATATGTGCATATATACAGGCATATACCATATACATATGTGTATGTATGCGTACATGTGCACATGTGTATATATAGGCATGCTTGTCTAGTACATCCCCCTCCAAATTATTTTTATTTATTTTATATTTGCATATACACACATAGTATATACATACCTGTCTATCCTAAGCATGCTTATATAAATATCTATGATAATTATATACATATATATTCATACATATAGGCTGTCCCAAAGCACTAAAGCTTTTTAGTCTGTATATAAGACAGATAGATGTGTGTACATACAAATAGATTTACATATATTTGTTTATATATATTTATGTGTCATGTATAGATATACACAAATATATAAAAACCATTTATGGTATATATTTTTGTATTTATAATTTTAAAAGAATTTAAATATATTATTATCAATATATTATATTAGCATATAATACTATACAATCTATTGTATACTGTATTATTATATAATTTGAATATATTGTATGTTTATGAATATTTGTATGAATATATTTTGATACATAAGTTATACAGTTATATTTTAAAATATAACTTTAGCATATTAATAGTAATATATTATATCAGCATATATCAATATATAATCTATTTTGTATTATAGTAATATATTATTTAAATATATTATATATTTATGCATATGCATTTAAATGTATTTATGTTATATATCATTATAAATTTATATTTTAGTTATAATTTAAATATATTGATATCATGCATATATTGATATATTAAATATTATATACTGTGTTAAATATGTAATTAAAATATATTACACATGTATATTTGTATATATACGATAGACATACAGAGTTTTAGTACTTTGGGGGAAACCTATATATGTGTGTGTATATAAATATAATATAATGTATATGTATTATACATGTATACTATATGTGCAAAATAAATATACATTAATTTGGATTGGGATATCCACTAGACTAACAGCTAGGAGAATGAGGTAAGAACTTGTAGAGGACATGGCTCTTGAGCTGAGCCTTGAAAGAAGTCAAGGACTTTGAAATGGAGATGGGAGATGGGAGTATACCCCAGGAATGGGTAAGAATTGATACAAAAACACAGAGACAGGAGATGGTATGTTGTATATGAAGAAGAGCAAAAACCATCAGTTTGACAAAAATGGAGACTGTATAAAAAGGAATAATATAATGAACCCAGATCTTCTTCACTTCAAAGATGGTTTTCTATACAATTTGCTACAGAGCTTCTCTTAAGACTCTAAAAACTATGAAAAATAACTCTGGTGCTAAAAAATAAAGACATGTCAGGAGGGGAAGCTGACTCCTACACCCCCCCCCAGATAAGTAAAATTACTTATTAACTAAAATAGGCCATGTCCCTAGAGAGCTGAGTGCCCTAAATTTTATCTTCATTTATCCAAAAATCTGGATTATCCTTACCAGAAAGTACAGTTGATTTTTTAATAAATCTGACTTTTTTAAAAATTATTGTTAGATTTTGTTTTGACACAGCAGATATTTCCCAACAAGCCTCTTTATAAAGTGTATCCCCTGAAAAACAAGTTAAAAGAAAAAACATTAACATTGATTGACCTTTCTGTATGACACTGATTCTATTTAATGTACCAAAAGTAAGAATAAACAAGCCATATGGGTTATTGTAAATATATACACAAGCCCCTGGAAAATAAAAATCATTGCAGGTTCATTTTTGTTTGGTTTAATCTTCTTTAATATTCATCTAGTTTTATGAATTTCAAGAAAGTTTTCCTCAAGACCACAAAAAAAATCTTTGTATATTTATAAATATACAATATATATACAATATATGGAAAATCTTATAATCTATGTAACAGTCAAATAATATCATTAGATAAAATTAACCATACGCAGAGAGATATTTAGATTTATACTTCAGTTTCTTAATTTAGGCATTGTTTCTTCCCCTAGGGAAAAAATGTTCAAAACATATGTTTCAAAATGACATATTCCACAGCATGGAGGGGAGTTTCCCATATAAAAGCCTCCTGACTGCTATCTGTTGTCCACACCTGTTCAAGTTCCCATCAGGCCTTATTTTATCATTCATTATATCTCCCTGTAGGCAAACAGCAGAGGGGGTAGAGGGAGCCTGGAGTACTAAACATTATATTATTCTTGGAAAATGCTTACTCTGAGCCTGAGCCAATTCCACAGGGAGAGAGAAGAGGCAAATCCTGCCACCCCCACCCCCACCCTGACCCCTTCATCTCTCTTATTTTCTCCTTCCACCCCCAAACTGGCGTGAAACTCTCATTATCAAATTATTTCTGGCACTAGGAAATAAAGGACTGGGTCGCTGAGTGACACTGGCAAATCACTGTAAAAAATCCAAGTTACCAGAAAAAGGAAGACAGTGCCCTAGTGAAGCTAATGTTCTAGAATCCTCTCCCATTAAACCCATGCATACAGGTTTGCTAGCTACCACCCTGAAAGGCATAGGGAACTTTGATCTGGGGCACAAAACAGAAGCACAAAATTTCAGAGTTGGAAGAGAGCTGCTAGAAACCTTCCCTGGAACAGCTCTGACAGGAGATCATCCAGCCTCCACCAGCTCAAGACCTCCATGGAGAAGGAATCCATCCCTTACCTCCTTAGGTAGCCAATTCCTCTTGGAAGCCATTCTCCATCTCATTAAAAAGCTTTTTCTTACATAAAAGCACAAAGCTTCCACTCTTGACATTTGAACCTTTGTTCCTACTTCCGCTCTCTGGGGCCAAAAAGATCAATTCAAATCTTTCCCCCTAGTAGATCTCTTCAAATACCTGAAAATAGACATCATGCCATTCCTAATTCTACTCTTTTACAATCTAAACAGTCTCAGTTCTCTCCACTGAGCCTCGCCAGGCATGATTTTATCTCGTCATCCCTCATTTTGAACCTCTTCCAGTTTATTCGATATCCTAAAATATGATGCCCTGACCTGAATCCAATTCACTAATGTGGTCTAACCAGGCACAATGTTAACAGGACTATCACCTGTCTCATTCCAGGCTGCACTGGGGAGCCTTGCTGCAGCAATGTCCTGAAGCCTAAATAATTGATACTTCTGGTGCAATGTACTAGACTTGGATTCAGGAAGACCTGAGTTCAAATCCTATCTCAGATACTTGCATATGATTAAAATAATAATCATAAAATATTTATAATGCCATAATATCTAGGATAATCATCATAATATCTCACTATTTTCATGATAGCAGCTAGAATTTATATAGCCCTTACAGGCACTGTGGTAAACACTTTGTATAAACATTATATAATTTGATTGTCACAATCCTGAAAGTTTTTTTCCTGGAAGTATTATTTTCATTTTACAACTGAGGAAACAAGTAGAGAGAAATCAAGTGACTTGTCCAGGTTTGCACATCTAGTAAATATCTGAGATCAGACTTAAACTCGTTTTTCTGCTTCAGACCCAGCTCTATATCTATTGTGCCACCTACATAGGTAACCCTGACCAGGTCACTTAAACTATCTGATCCTCAGCTTTTTCAACTATAAAATGAGGAGGATAATAGCACTTAGGCTGCAGAGTTGTTGTGAGGATGAAATGGAGTAATATCTGTAAAGTAAAGCCTAAAAGTGGTGTATTATTATTATTATTATTATTATTTATATGCCCCTTGGTAGTTGCATTTAAAGAATAGCTTAGCAGCTAAGACTGAGTGGCCATGATAAGAGAGAACCAATAGAGCAAAGAGCTTTAATAATAGTCATAGTCCTACCTAATGTCATTCATTGGTTCAGTGAAAATACAGTTTTAAAGGACATAATTTATTCCATAGGAACAATGTTACAGATGTCGTAATCATTATAACACTTGGGTTTCCCAGTTTTCTATTGGGGTTTTGTTATCTTTGTATTATACTGAAGTTTTTGACAAAAAATACAGGTCAAGACAACCTTACATGGAGTATAGCTATACACAATTAGAATTACACAACAATTCATGTCACTTTTACTCTGTCAAGATAGCTTTAAAATTTGTATTCCAACAATACTATTGAAACAAATAGTACATCTGCTTAGCTTCAAGTCTAAGGAAGAGATTTGACATAGATTAAATGAAGGGAGCCTTTTTACCAGTCATAGGTACAGATTAAAGTCAGAAATATGATCAAGGTAAAGGAAAACAATGACTTTGCCCTTTGGGCTTAGCCTTTATGCTTGATAAGATTCTTTTGAATGATAAACCCAAAGAAGGCCCTGAAATCACCATAAGGAGTCAGATTCCTGCAGCTCTATATGACTCTTGGAATATAATATCCCCAAGAAGAAACTAATCAGGCAACTAACAGGAAGCTCTGACCTGATCCTGGGTGAGTAAGAATCTAAGGTTAAAAAGCAGGTGTATGCCCATTACCTGGTAGGTCAGTGGCACAGTGGATGGAGGACTGGGCCAGGAGTTAGGAAGGCCCCAATTCACATCCAGGTCTAGACACTTCCTAAGCTGTGTGACCTTGGTCAAGTCATTTAACCCTATTCCCCTCAGTTTCATCATCTATAAAATGAACTAGAGAAAGAAATGTCAAATCACTCCAGTATCTTTTTTTCAAGAAAACCCCAAATAGTGTCATGAAGAGTAAGACATGAATCATTAACCTTTACCTGGGCAGTAGTTATTCGGGGCTATTCAGAATTCCAAAAAGCTTGAATTCTGTGATTAATCCTTTTACACAGGAAAACATCTATTTCAGCAAATGCACCTGAAAAAAAAAAAGACAGTCTTTGTGGAAGGAAAAGCCACTAAGGGTTTTTTTTGTCCCCTAAGACCAGAAACTAGGGATGTGAAAGCTCTGCCTTTCTAAGCAATAGAGCAAAAAGTTTCTGAACTGTAGGCAAAAAGAAAGATGGATAAAACCACTCTTTCATTATGGGGAAGAAGATCTCAGTTGAGAATACCAGTTGAATCTAGGATATGAAAATATAAAGAAGGTCCGCAAGTTTGTGTCCAGCAGAGACATAGCTAAGCAGCAAAATAGCACGGATGATGGGACATGTCTGTTGGTCAAGGCAACAGAAGACCAGCAGGGAGCTATAGCCAACAGAAAAGCATGGCCCATGAGAGCACTTAAAGATAGGTCCAAGAAGATAACATCATCAGAAGGTAGTAGCATTCCTGCAGCATCCCAGTCTTGAGGTGTGCCTGCATGTGTATGTCTTTGCCATAAATGTTTCCTACCTGAAAACCCCTCCTTATATGTTCCCTCTGTAACACAAGGGCTACATTTTTCACAGCCTGGAAGGCCAGGAAGGTTAGAGTTTATTCTTCCTTCAGGATTCTTTAGGACTTTATGGGGTTCTAAGGAGGTGATCTAGGCTCTCTGCAAATGGTTCCAGCCCCCAGCAATGTAGTTCCCTCAATTATAGGGAGGAAGAGGTGTTCTTCTCCTTAGTTCCATTTAGCCACTAACCCAATCAGATTACTTTTTACACAAAAGTATTTAGTTTAAAAAAATATAATCACAAATATGCAAATTTACTCCCCAAACTTTGAAAAGAATAAATACTCCTCCTCAGACCTATCACTTCCATCAAATTAATTTCTGGGGAAGGGAAGGATATTAAGTTCATAATATAGTTTGACTCCCAAAGAGAAGAAGTCCCAGTCCCAAGTTGAAAACCCTCCTTGGGCTCGAGTCCAAGGCTCCCTGATTTTTCAGGGTTTCCATGCCAGCCTATCTGTAATTCCGGCTCCAAAGTTGTCATGGCTCAACTCCTAAAGATCTATATGGATCAGTATTGGCACCTGAAACTGAGAACAAAACACAAAAGAGAAACACTCTCACCTGCCCATCCTTTTCTTTTAGTAAGGGTAAAAGAGAGGAGCAGGAGAAGGAAAAGCTATCCCCTCTCACCAATTCAGTTCATGGTGTCCACACCGTGGATGAACTAGGATAAAGCAGATAAAAGTTACTAAAAAGAAAAGCCTGCAGAAAGAAGGTGCTGGAAAAAGAAAGCAAATGACTTGTTCTGTCCAGTTTCAAAGATGCAGGTAGTCCATTTAACCACTTCCTCACCACCACTCATGAAGTAGAGGAGATGCAGCAAGCCTCATGTTAGGCAAACTGGGAATGCTCAGAAGTCTTCTCAAGTGTTTCTCCATACAAAGAGAACTGGACATGCCCAGAGATGCTCAAGTTCCACCTCCCTTTTCCCAGTTTCCCTCCCTTAGCTTGTCATCAGTTAATAAACATTTAGTGAGCACTTAATATATGCCAGGTACTATGTTAAGCACTGAAGATACAGAAAAAAAAAAGTCCCTGACCTTACGGAGTTTACAGTCTAATGGAGGATAATATTCAAAAGGAAGCTGAAAAGGCTGGAAGAGGAAAGAGTTGTCAGAAGGTACCCAGAACAGGGCCATGATATTTATGAAGTTGACACCAAGCAGAGAAACCAATGGTTAATGAAGCTATATGAATATGTGAGGGTGTGCCTTGGATTTATGGGGAGGGTTTTTTTCTGGTACTTTTCTTAACTGCTATTTCGTTAAATTCTATTACTTTGAACAAGTTGTGTCTGTTGACTGACTAGGAAATAATGAACCCATGGCTCCTAAACCAGTTATGGTGAACCTATGGCACAGGTGCCAAAGATGGCATGCAGAGCGTGGCTCACAGGAGGCAGAGCTGGAGGGCATCAAAGTGCTTTGGCCACTCCCTTTCCCCTCTCTAAACTGAGAACATTCTTCACTTCACCCGCCTTCTGCCCAGCAGCCTAGTGGGACTGCTTCTTCCCTCCCCTGTGTGGGTAAGGGGAGGAGGGAGGGAGGGCAGGGCACTTGGTCTGGGGGATGGGGTAGGAGCAGGGCCCAGCACTCCATCTCTAAAAGGGTTTCCATCACTACCCTAAACTATGGTTCTGAGTACATGAAGACCTACAAAGTTCTTTAAACAGGGTTAGACCAATTCATCTAGGGGAACACACACATAGGGTAAAAGGTATTCCCAGAGACTACATAACAATTAGGTAAATTGTTGAGAATCAAGTATTTAGCCTTTTGACTGGGCTGGGAGAAAATATCAGTTTAAGTGGCTGAATGGAATGACAATAGTGAAAAATAAAATGAAAGTGGTGTGTCTTAAAGAAAAAATTTCATTTTTTCCCTAAACTCTTACCTGTTGTTTTAGAACTGTCCCAAGTGTTGGTTCCAAGGCAGAAAGGCAAGAGCAGTAAGGACTAGGCAATTGTAATTAAGTGATTTGTCCAGAGTCATCCAGTTAAGAAATATCTGAAGACATATTTGAACCCAGGACCTCCTATCGGCAGGCCCAACTCTCTAGTCACTGGGTCACCTAGCTTCCTCTTAAAGATAAATTCTCAAAGTTTTATGATGCTTTTAACAGAAGACACCAAATAAAAATGCAATATAATGCTCTCATAAAATAAGCAAATTATAAAGGAATAGCCAAAATTTGGTTTACCTCCCAAACTAGGACAATTTAATGCCTCATCTAATTAAACAGAAGGAATGATATCTTGGCCAGATAAACTAGTTAATATATCTTGAAATTTGGCATTAAAAGACATTATTTTGTCAAACATGTTCATTATGGTTATTTTCCTACAATAGATAAGCCAAATGAAAATGTTTAAAGGAAAACTGATTGATGAACCATACGGAACATTTGGGGGAAGATAAACTCCAGAGGGGAGCTGCCTTATTCAAGTAGCCATTCAGGAAATTACTGTAGAACTTCATTTGCCAACTGTTCGGTTCTAATCGTGTTTTAAAATGTTGGGGGAGGGAGCTTTTTTTTAAATAAGTTGCTCATGAAGGTTGTCAAAATTCTTTTATGCACAGGGAAGACAGTGAGTTAACTGAAGAAAGGTCACATGAAAGAATTCCTCCAGAGAAACTCCTGACTACAAGAGACAGTCACACAGCTATGCATCCACAGGACCTGGGCCAGTTGGGTGGCCTCTGACTCCTCTCTGCTTTGCTGTTCTAACCATCCTAAAAAGTAGCTGTGAGAAGCATTAAAAAGATAGAGACTAAGGATGATAAAGCATTAAGTTAACCAAAAAAGAGGAGCTACTTAAACTTTCCCTCAAACCATAGCAAGCAAAGACCTGAAAGTTAACAGGTTTAGACATCAAAGGTGTTTGAAAAGCGAGTAGGAAGAGAGTAACAAATAAACTAAATACATTAGTATAGTGCAGGCTCTGAAACCAGGAGGTAGGGTTATTTTTCTACCTTATTCTGGTTAATTAGCCATCTAGAGGCAGCTAGGGAAGCTCAGTGGATGGGAGCCATTGGATCTAGAGTCAGGAAGACTTAAATTGAAATCCTGCCCTAGACACTTAAGAGATGTGAGACCTTGAGCAAATAACTTAACCTATATCTCAATTTTCTCATCCATAAAATGGAGATAACAATAGCACCCACTCCCTGGGTTGTTATGAGGATTAAACAAGACCACGTTGGTTAAGCTCTCTGCAAACCTTAAAGCACTACATAAATATTAGCCACTATTGTTGCTTAGTCATTTTCAGTCATATCTGACTCTTTTTGACCCTTTTGGAGGGTTTTCTTGGTAAAAATACTGGAGTGATTGATCATTCCCTTCTCCAGCTCATTTTACAGATTAGGAGCCTCTGAGACAAAGAGGGTAGTGACTTCCCCAGGATCACACAACTAGTAAGTGTCTGAGATCTATCTGATCCCAGTTCTTCCTGTTTCCAGGCTCAACTCTCTCCTCTGCACCACTTTTAATTGAGTCAACTTTAATGAGAAAAAGACACCTAGGTGACTCGATATCTCTAAATCTTTCTCAATGATATATCTCTTCATTTATATCTAGATACTGTAGAGTATAATTTGATGTTTATATTATATTTAAGGAAAAAAGCTTTATTTTTAGCTAAAGGATCACAGGTGGCTGCAATCAAATCCCATCGTTTTTCACCCTCTCTGTTAATGTACTCCATTGAAAGTCAAGACAATTCATCTAGTGAATTTGACTTCCTCAATCTTCAGGGAGGTGTCTAAGTGGAAATAATCTGTCTCTATTGGACTGGACTTGGAAAATAAAGCCTACTGAGCTTTATTTATAGTAAAAAAATTATTTATATAGTAAAATCTATATAGGGCTTATATAATATTTTATAGTAAAAATAATATTTATATAGTAAAAAATTATTTATTGTAAAAGACAGGTTCTTTTCTACTAGTGAGAGGGGAATAAATCCTGGATGAAGATTTAGGCCTGGCCCATCTCTTCCACATCTGCACTCATAGCGTGTGAGTCTGCCTGTCTGGTGGCAGGTCATAGAGGAATCGAGTAGGAGGGAAGTGCTGAAATGGAAGATGGCTACTACCAGAGAACAGAGAGTAGGATAGGACCCATCCTTCTCTGACAAAACTTCTTTCCTCCCACCCACAATATCTTTTATCTTTTTTTTAACTTTTATCTGAAAGAAGAAAAAACTGCCTCCAGAGGTGCCTATTTGAGCTCAGCATCCCTAACACAGCTTTCTGGTCACCTAGGAGCACAAAATTTCCAGTCACATTTAATCTGGACCTCTAAGATTGGGGTGCCTTAGACCACATGTGTTTCCATACCATTGTAACAATCCCTGGCAAAGGGCTTGCTGGCAACAAAACTCATTGGGATTTGTAGTTCTTCATTCAGGAAAGGAAGAATTTAAGGAGAACTGAGCCTTCAGATGGGAGGGAGACAGAAGTTTTGCTTTTGTTTTCCATACTGGGTGACAACAAGAATTTAGAAGACTCTTGAAGAGAAGGGAGAGGTAGTTGTCATCCTGCTGCAGCAGCAAGAGATGAGAGTGCCTGCCATATCTGCAGCTCCTTTGGTAAGATGGTGAGAGATGACCTCCATCTGAATGGATAAACCATAAATGGGTCTAACTGTGTTTCATCTCAGGTACTCACCTGCCTAGGAATAAGAGTAAGAGAAGCAAACCCACTGAGAAGAATGAAGGGTCAAGCCCTGTCCTTTACAGACCTTCTGTTTCTATTTGTTCTTTTTTTAAAATTTGTTTACATGATACTATAAAATGCCCAGTCAATTCCCTCCCTCCTCCTCCTCCTCCCCTTTAGAAAAAAGCATCATTTGACAAAAAGATACATATATATATGCATATATGTATATATATTATATCTTACTTGTTTCTATTTATCGGTTCTTTCTCTGGAGGTAGACATACACAAGTCATTCTTCAAACAATATCTCTGTTGTTGTATCTGATGTTCTTATGGTCCTTTCATTACCCTCTTCATAATTTCATGTGGGTCTTTCTATGTTTTTTTCAAAATTAACCTATTCATCATTTCTTATGGCACAGTCATTTCCCATCACAATCATATGCCACAATTTGTTTAGCTATTCTCTAATTGATGTGCATTCCTTCAATTTTCAGTTCTTGACTACCACAAAGAGAGCTGCTATAAATATCTTAGAACATACAAGTTCTTTTCCTTTTTTTCTGAGCACCTTGGGAAATAAACCTAAAAGTGGTATTGCTGGGTCAAAAGGTATTCACAATTTTAGAATTCTCTGAGTATAATTCCAGATTGTTCTCCAAAACGTTTAGATCAGTTCACAGTTCTACCTGCAGTGTATGTGTCCTTATTTTTTCATGTCTCTTCCAACATTTGTCATTTTGCCTTTTTATCATTTTAGTCAGTCTGATAGGTGTGAGAGATCTCAGCTGTTTTGATCTATATTTCTCTATTCAATAAGGATTTAGATCATTTTGTTAAATGTTCATTGGCTTGTACATGCCAAATTTAATTTTGTCCCCAAAATCAAACCTGAAATAAGAGAATTGTGGCATTAAAGCAGAACTTAAAACTCATAGTGTGTGTGTGTGTGTGTGTGTGTGTGTGTGTGTGTGTGTGTGTGTG
>NC_058130.1:606028404-606061007 GCF_016433145.1 Gracilinanus agilis | reverse complement strand
AATTAGCCATCTAGAGGCAGCTAGGGAAGCTCAGTGGATGGGAGCCATTGGATCTAGAGTCAGGAAGACTTAAATTGAAATCCTGCCCTAGACACTTAAGAGATGTGAGACCTTGAGCAAATAACTTAACCTATATCTCAATTTTCTCATCCATAAAATGGAGATAACAATAGCACCCACTCCCTGGGTTGTTATGAGGATTAAACAAGACCACGTTGGTTAAGCTCTCTGCAAACCTTAAAGCACTACATAAATATTAGCCACTATTGTTGCTTAGTCATTTTCAGTCATATCTGACTCTTTTTGACCCTTTTGGAGGGTTTTCTTGGTAAAAATACTGGAGTGATTGATCATTCCCTTCTCCAGCTCATTTTACAGATTAGGAGCCTCTGAGACAAAGAGGGTAGTGACTTCCCCAGGATCACACAACTAGTAAGTGTCTGAGATCTATCTGATCCCAGTTCTTCCTGTTTCCAGGCTCAACTCTCTCCTCTGCACCACTTTTAATTGAGTCAACTTTAATGAGAAAAAGACACCTAGGTGACTCGATATCTCTAAATCTTTCTCAATGATATATCTCTTCATTTATATCTAGATACTGTAGAGTATAATTTGATGTTTATATTATATTTAAGGAAAAAAGCTTTATTTTTAGCTAAAGGATCACAGGTGGCTGCAATCAAATCCCATCGTTTTTCACCCTCTCTGTTAATGTACTCCATTGAAAGTCAAGACAATTCATCTAGTGAATTTGACTTCCTCAATCTTCAGGGAGGTGTCTAAGTGGAAATAATCTGTCTCTATTGGACTGGACTTGGAAAATAAAGCCTACTGAGCTTTATTTATAGTAAAAAATTATTTATATAGTAAAATCTATATAGGGCTTATATAATATTTTATAGTAAAAATAATATTTATATAGTAAAAAATTATTTATTGTAAAAGACAGGTTCTTTTCTACTAGTGAGAGGGGAATAAATCCTGGATGAAGATTTAGGCCTGGCCCATCTCTTCCACATCTGCACTCATAGCGTGTGAGTCTGCCTGTCTGGTGGCAGGTCATAGAGGAATCGAGTAGGAGGGAAGTGCTGAAATGGAAGATGGCTACTACCAGAGAACAGAGAGTAGGATAGGACCCATCCTTCTCTGACAAAACTTCTTTCCTCCCACCCACAATATCTTTTATCTTTTTTTTAACTTTTATCTGAAAGAAGAAAAAACTGCCTCCAGAGGTGCCTATTTGAGCTCAGCATCCCTAACACAGCTTTCTGGTCACCTAGGAGCACAAAATTTCCAGTCACATTTAATCTGGACCTCTAAGATTGGGGTGCCTTAGACCACATGTGTTTCCATACCATTGTAACAATCCCTGGCAAAGGGCTTGCTGGCAACAAAACTCATTGGGATTTGTAGTTCTTCATTCAGGAAAGGAAGAATTTAAGGAGAACTGAGCCTTCAGATGGGAGGGAGACAGAAGTTTTGCTTTTGTTTTCCATACTGGGTGACAACAAGAATTTAGAAGACTCTTGAAGAGAAGGGAGAGGTAGTTGTCATCCTGCTGCAGCAGCAAGAGATGAGAGTGCCTGCCATATCTGCAGCTCCTTTGGTAAGATGGTGAGAGATGACCTCCATCTGAATGGATAAACCATAAATGGGTCTAACTGTGTTTCATCTCAGGTACTCACCTGCCTAGGAATAAGAGTAAGAGAAGCAAACCCACTGAGAAGAATGAAGGGTCAAGCCCTGTCCTTTACAGACCTTCTGTTTCTATTTGTTCTTTTTTTAAAATTTGTTTACATGATACTATAAAATGCCCAGTCAATTCCCTCCCTCCTCCTCCTCCTCCCCTTTAGAAAAAAGCATCATTTGACAAAAAGATACATATATATATGCATATATGTATATATATTATATCTTACTTGTTTCTATTTATCGGTTCTTTCTCTGGAGGTAGACATACACAAGTCATTCTTCAAACAATATCTCTGTTGTTGTATCTGATGTTCTTATGGTCCTTTCATTACCCTCTTCATAATTTCATGTGGGTCTTTCTATGTTTTTTTCAAAATTAACCTATTCATCATTTCTTATGGCACAGTCATTTCCCATCACAATCATATGCCACAATTTGTTTAGCTATTCTCTAATTGATGTGCATTCCTTCAATTTTCAGTTCTTGACTACCACAAAGAGAGCTGCTATAAATATCTTAGAACATACAAGTTCTTTTCCTTTTTTTCTGAGCACCTTGGGAAATAAACCTAAAAGTGGTATTGCTGGGTCAAAAGGTATTCACAATTTTAGAATTCTCTGAGTATAATTCCAGATTGTTCTCCAAAACGTTTAGATCAGTTCACAGTTCTACCTGCAGTGTATGTGTCCTTATTTTTTCATGTCTCTTCCAACATTTGTCATTTTGCCTTTTTATCATTTTAGTCAGTCTGATAGGTGTGAGAGATCTCAGCTGTTTTGATCTATATTTCTCTATTCAATAAGGATTTAGATCATTTTGTTAAATGTTCATTGGCTTGTACATGCCAAATTTAATTTTGTCCCCAAAATCAAACCTGAAATAAGAGAATTGTGGCATTAAAGCAGAACTTAAAACTCATAGTGTGTGTGTGTGTGTGTGTGTGTGTGTGTGTGTGTGTGTGTGTGTGTGAAGTGAGGAAGTAAGATGAAGAAGGCAGAACAGAGGTAGCAGTTCTTTTGATTTGGAAAAGACAGGCCTACTTAATATTGGCATGTATATTTTTAAATTTCTATTTAACTATTTGAAGCCTAGGCACAAGCTTTTTGTTCATTCACTTTATTGTTCTAACAGTTATATTTTTCAACTCTAGGCAAAGGAATTGAACCAAGTTAGCTCTGGAAGTGCTGCCCTGTGATTCCTTTTAAAAATCCAGTTTCTATGATTCTATTTAAAAACCCAATTGCTATCAACATTAATTCACCAAGTGAAACATTTCTTTGGGGAACAGTCATTTAACATTATTAGTTCTAGCAGCAGGTATTGTATTCTATTTAGCATTTACCTAAATACCTAAAAACAAATACTAGACTAATGACAGATTTCATTATCTCCCTAGATGGAAATCCAGGTTGGTTAGCTAAAAGCTATTTAAATTTTTGTTTAACTTTGATATAGGAATTTCCACAAGGAAATTTCTTGAACTTTAAAAACTTATATGTAATCCTCTGAAAAATTGCACAATGAATTCCAGAAAGTTCCTATTAATCCAAAAGAACAGTGTTAACTAAGTCAAACAAAACAATGTGTAACATGTAGATTTCTTAAGATGTAATATCTAGTAAAGATCTCCTGTTCAAGAAGGAATCCAATATTTCTCCTCTTAACATCCCACTCTAGGAGTTTGACTGTTTCAAGTTGTCATCAGCAGTAAGATACAGAAAGGAAGAAAATCTTTGGTTGTTATTCAATATAGGAGAATAGAAACATAGATATAGAGATGGAAGGAACCTCAGAGGTTCTCTAGAACAATTCCTTCATAATACAGATGAGGAAATCCAAGTACAAAGGGAAATTGAACACCCCAACTCATACAAGTAGGAATCCTCAGAGATAGGATCTGAATCTGGGTCCTGTGACCCAAAAGAAACTTTAGATGCAAAGCACAATGGATTCACATGAACAAACTTAGCACTTAAGTTTCTGCAAAAAAAGATCATCTTATATGCTTCTCCCATGAGAAGCTTAGAATAAAGACCATTGCTACTTAAAATTATGAATTAAGCAAAGTTAATCATTGCTGCCTGCCTCCCCTTAAACAGTCTTTTCCCCTCTGGTGAGGACCCTTTCAATCTCCACCAAAGGCCTGTAGGCTTTTTACCCTGCACTAACCAAACCTGCTTTCTGCAAGAAATCCCAGAAACTCATACACATTAAAACACAAATGATGAAATTTTAAATATTCCAGAGTAGTATTAATATCCCACTTATCCAGAGTTAGATCCCTGGCAGTCTCAACTCTCCAGAAAAGAGTTAAAAACTGAGCAGAAGGCACGGCTTTCGCCAAGTCCTTACAATCAAGTCCTTTACCTTTATAGGAGATGATTGGAAGGCTTTGCTCAAACCTATTTATTCTATTTTGCATGCAGTTTTATTAAGTGTGGTGATTGAGGGAAGCTAGATTTTGCAGGAGATGCAGCTCTGCACTTGCAGTCAAGATTTGTTTTCCTAAATTCAAATCTAGCCTCAAATGCTTCCTAGCTATGTGACCCTAGGCAAGTCACTTAACCCTGTTTGCCTCAGTTTCCTCATCTATAAAATGGACAGAAGAAGGAAATAGCAAAACCACTCCAGTATCTTTGCCAAGAAAACCTCAAAAAGAGGTGACAAAGAATTGGATATGACTGGATAATGGTTTTAAAAAATCTGATTTCTTAATATACAGTGCAGTTGAATAGCAAGTCAAGTAATGGCAGTTGATAGAAAGAGGTACTTATCATTTTTTCTGAAAACATTGAGAATCAGTAGATTACAGTCTGATAACTAGAAGAAGGTTCAACCACTAAATAAAAGAGTCCAAAGTACAGTTATCTAGGGCCATTTAACATAAGAGTAAATAACCCAACCAACTTCAATAGCAATTGAAACCATCATGCATATATTGCCTATAATAACTTGTTTCTAATATGACCAGCCTTTAGCATAGTACCTGGCACATAACAAACACTTAATAAATGCTTTTAGACCAATTATGAATGACCAAGAATTAAGTTGTGCTCTATATATTCGTTATAAGGATGTATTTTAGAAACATTTACATCTATAATTTTAATACTTCAATATATGTTTCAAACATCTAGAAAGTTCCCTGCTATATAGCACCATTTTATCTAGCAATTCCAGGTAAATTTAACTTTTTAATGGTAACAAAGTCTTTATCTAAAGAAATAAAAGTCACAATTTTGTAATTTCAAGCATGACAGAGGGTCTGAGAGAATTATAATTTGACTAGAGAAATCATCTTAGTGCCCTTGAAATCACACAGTGGAGATAGCCAATTATTCTGTCAACTCATAAAGTTTGCCTTGCCCATATGGGCTATAAAAAGCAAAAATTAGGCAATCTACAAGTTGTGGAAGATGGCCCTAGTAATCATTCTTTCTATAAGAATCCTGTCAATCACAAGTAAATAGCCATAGCTTCCTTTTTCTCTGTTTTCCTGTTCCTTACCTATCCCCAAAAGCATAAATGAAAAAGTAATCTGGTCCAAAAATTGCATATGCAGTTAATAGCAATAGAAAATGTCACCTTCATTTCAGTACAGTAGTACTTGAGACTACTTGCCAATGAAATGCATCATGATCAGGATTGTATGTGTGTGTGTGTGTATGTGTGTACCTTGTATGTGTATAGTATGTTTGTCTATGTTTAGAGAGTGGAAGGCTGACAAATTTTAAGTGAAACCTAAAGGTTAAAGGAGAGAAGAACAATTAGCAAAATTATGTGGGGTTTTTTTGCACTTATATTGCCAAGGTGAATTATTTGTTTTTATATTCATTATAGTGTTTATATTTCCACTTGCTTTAATTTTCTAACAGGGAAAAGCTATATCATGTGTTCACTTTTTAACCAAGCCCTGACTTTACTTTTACAACTAATGATGAAACTATAAATTTAAACATAAGACATTCCATAAATTTACCAATTATTCTTTTCTATTTCTGGTAATCCAATTTTTGAAATTTGGGTGCTTAAAAAAAGTATTGCTGATAGAACTACTATTCACATGTACATATGTGGCTATGTGTACCTGAAAAGGCTACTCTGGCAACACTAACTATACAAAAGTCTTATAAATATCACTGAAAATCACAAAATTTTTGGCAATTGAATAGATAATCTTGAATCAAGATTATTAGGTTATTCTACTATCAAATATTCAAAAGTGTTTCCGATCTCATTGATTCAGAAGTTATTTCCTATGAGAACTCATCCATCTGTTTGCTCATAGTTTTTGACTTTTGTCCATGTTTTCCCCTCTAAGTTCAACACAGTGGATACACCAACGTGCCAGAGGCCTTCCTTTCTCCAAATAAGTGAAGAACGTGATCTAGCTAGCGATCTTCTGGAGTCAAGATTATAATTCTTAATTCTTTCACAGCTATTTTCCTTTACAGTATTATAATCATTGTACAAATTTTCCCCTGGGTTTTGCTTACTTTATTCTAAGAATATCTGAGAGAAAAGCAACCCATCAGAAGTGAAAGAACTGACTGATAGTAAAGAAGGATACCATTAATTGTTTCCAGGTAACTAATTTACATATAACATTTTTAAGACTTGGAAGTTTATAGCTAGGAAATTCTGAATCAAATATCTGTTGATAGACTATGGAACAGTTGTATATTGACTATCAATATCATATATATGATAAACATGTGGATTTAGTCCTTACACATGAAGAGGCAATGATTGAGCCCAGAACAACAGTCAAAATAGGACCTAATGTGAGAAGCTGCATCCAGAAGACAGAAGCCACTGGAACCAAAAAGAATATTGGAAAAAGAAAAAAATAACAGCAGATACTTTAAGCTGAAAGCAGCTGTGTCGAGACTGACGGGCTTTGCGGTCAAGATAAAGGCCTGATCTTATTGGAGGAAAGGACTGATAATGTGAATTGAATGGAGAAAGCAAAATCCTTTGCTGTTTGAAGAGCTGCTTGGAGAAAATTTCCTAGTTCTCTAGTCCCATCTACAGAAATTGTGAGAAGAGAAACTCCTCAGAGATTTATATTCATTGCCTTTTACTGCCCTCCAGGACTTCAGAGGGGGAAAACCCTCAAAAACCACAGCATAGACTGGAATAACATTGTAGACCTCAGGCTCAAGGGCACTGCTTTTTACTGAAAGGGTATGACACAGAAAGCTCAGCAACTCTCATGCTACTATTTGCAAAAAGGCGCAAACATTGCTTTAGCAGCCCAAGAGTAGTGGAGAGACAACTTCCTCCAACGGGAGGCTGGAGAAGCCTAGAAGACGCATCATCCTTCTTCACAAGTAATACATTTCCTAAAAGAATAAAGATCTCAAGCCCTGGAGTCCAAAGCCATGAGTTGCCCTGGACACAAACTTTCCTGTTCATATAACTCACTGTTATGTTTCTGTAAGTTTGTATACCCTCACCCCCATAGATACTTTGTGCATTGGAGAGAAAGTGTGGTCCCATTTTATGGGTAGACTTGATTGTGATTGTGATTATGTGACTATGATTATTTTGTCTTTGGTTAGTAAATGTTTCAAATTTAGGAGTTAATGGTATTGCCTTAGTTGATTTCTTTAAAAGGAAAACACACTGGTAGGGATTCAGGAGCTACAGTGGTGAATAGCAGTTCCATATTTCTCCCCATAACAAGGTTATCCTTAGGATTCTCTGAGTAAGTTGTGGCCAGATGGCAGCCCCTCTGGAGAACCACTCGGACCTGCCAATTTAAGTGAGGATGGGTTGAACATGTCAATTCAGAATTAATTAGGATTTGACATTATATCATACCTGTAGTGCCAAAAAGGAGAGAAGGTTCTTAGCATGTTGGATGGACCGTCTGTAGTGAACACACTGGAGGACATGCACAAAAATCACAAAAGTTTGGAGAGATAATGATAGGTTTTCATCTGTACCAAAGGAAAGAATGTTAACATCAATGAGATTATATTCATTTGTATATTTGAGTACAAGATAGAACACAATACAGGAGAGAGGATTGGACATAAAAATATGGTGAGGGAAAGATCTCATTCAGCTAGGAAAAATAAGAGAAGTGATGGAAGTGACATCTGAGCATGGAAGGAAGGGAGAAAGCTATTCCAATAATGCCAGAAATAAAGAATGCCAAGAGGGAGAAGAGGGCAGGATGTGATCAGGTAAAAGCTATTCATCCAGTTTAATTGGAAGGTAGAATATGGGAACATTTCAATGGAAGTTCCACATCTGGTATAATGAGATTGCTCAAGCAATTCTCAAGGAAGTTAAAAGAAGCTAAGGAATGCAAGAGCCAGTAGCAAGAAGATTTAAAGCAATTGGTGCCAAGGTTCCCAATGGTTTCAAGAGCAACCTGACAAAGTCCTAAAATAATTTTTATATTTTTCCTGCCTAAAGGACTTACTAACCAGGCCCAAGATCAATCCAACTGTAGGCAAAGTAACTGCACTGTCCTACTTCTGCACCACTATTTCTTTATTCACAACAGCCTTATTTGGTGTTGCAAGAGTGTATGTCTATGTCCATCGTGTCCATGTTGTTAACTCATGCCTCCTTAGTAATCTAGCCCACAAAAGTGAAGGAGGTTAGAATTAAATATTACTAGAATGGTAGATTAGAGCAGTGGTGTCAACTAAAACAGAAATTGGAGACACTAAACCATATATAAGGATTCCTGTGAGCTGTATATTGATTTAAAAATCCATGATAGATAGATAGATAGATAGATAGATAGATAGATAGATAGATAGATAGATAGATAGATAGATAGATAGTATTAAAGTATATATAATGTGGATAGTATTAAATACATGTTTAATTCATCAACACATTGAAATATCAACTAGGAACTATATTTTAATCTAGTTTGGACCATATTCAAGAGTGTCATGGGGTACATGTTTGATGGCTCTGGATTGGAACCAAACTGTGAAGGATCTTCATTCCAAGTGTCATGGAGTTTGTATTTTATGCTTTAGGTAATAATAAGTACTCACTGAAAGTTTTTGAGCAAAGAAGATACTTGGTTAGAGGTATTTGTTAGAATTTATTGATGAAGAAAAAGACTGGAAGGAGGTAGAATATTTAAGATAAGGATCTGAACAAGGAATAGCAAGATGAGTAGAAAGGAGAGAACAAATATAAGAACTATTCTTTAAATTAAAAAATAAATCAACAGGACTTGTTTGCCTGTAAGCATATAAAGGTGAAGTTCCCAACTTTGATAAGGGCCTCAGGGAGTGTTGAGGACATTGAGAAACGGAAAAAAGAAGCAAAGGCATGTTTGGAAAGAAAGATGTATCTATTACCTTCTGGAGTTTGCATCTGATATCACTTGCCCTGGACACTTGATCCCACTACTATATTTCTTTAAGTGTGTGTTATCCAGATAGGTACACTGAGCAGGCTGATATCAAATAAATATTCCATAGAGGTTGAGAGAGAGACCAGAGAGGAAAACAAGATTTTGTAGATGTCATCATGGAAATCATAGGAATGGGTAAGATTACCAAAAAGAAAAAAAACATATACAGATAATTGGGAAGAGGGCCTTTGATTTAAACAAACAAATCAATAAATACTTGTTACTTGCTTAGCCAAAATACACAATAGCATATTTTTCAAAATCTGTATCCCTGTTTGTATCACTGGCTTTGACAGTCAAAATAAATTTCCAGCTTGCACTGGCTGTCAGCCTCCTTTATAAATTTGTTTTAAAAAATATATAAATCTGCTTGAACATTTTGTCTTGTTATAGCCAAGGTAACAATAAGTCTATATTCATTCTTTGAAATTGCTGCTATTTAGCTGGTTGAAAAGTATTAACATTAATAAACTTTTTGGAAGTATATGTGTGTATAATGGGAATGCACTGGACCTATGTTTTCTCTAACATAGAGAATGTCCTGTGAGGAAACTCCCTCCACCAGTGTAGATCAGTTTCTTCAGTCTATGGGACTAGAGAGCTGCCTTAGGAGTTTAGTTAAAATGGCTCTCTTAGGTTGCACAACCAATACTTGTCAAATTTGAACCTGCCTAGTTCTGATGCCATGGCTGGCTCTGAATCCACTACACCAAAATACCTCCCCATTAGTAAATATAGATGCAGATAATTTTCAGGAGAGATGCTTATTACTCATGTAACACAGACTACCCTGGCCCCTAGTGCATGAAAAGTCCAAATATAATGTATTTCCCATGCCTCTACCACAAGGAAGGCATAATTTCCCACCTCTACCCCCATGCCACCTCAGTCTCTGGGCAGAGGAAGGAGATTAGATTCATGGCTCAGCTCAGTTCCTATAGAGCACATTTCCAATTGCAAGTCCAAAACCTCTCTTAAGCTTAAGGCCGAGGTACACTGGCTTTTCAGGAATTCACGCCAGCCTAACTGGCTGCATCATCCTGCCTATAATCCAGGCTCCGTGTTCACCGTGGCTCAGACTCCTGGTCTAGAGGTCCCCATCACTTGGAACTAAGTACAAAAAAATACAGAACAGTAACAAAATACCCCGACCAGTTCAGTTCATGGCATCCATGTTAGATGAAGCCAATAAGAGGTGGGCACAACTGATAAGGGAAAGCAGCTGAAAGAGAGCATAGGAAAAGATCTCAGAGAATAAGGGTTAACTACCCAGTCTTGCCAGTTTAAAAGTCTGAAGAAGAAAATGAAAAGAGATTATGACTACCCATGTTGTGGGGGACACAAGTCTATGTTAGGCAAGTTGGGACCATTCAAAAACTCCTTCAAAGACATCTCCATGTTAGACTGGGTATGCCCAGAGGTGCTTAGCTATCAAGTTCACTTATTCTGGAACCCAAAGATGGAAGAACCCTAGGTGCCCAGGCTCAGGTTATTATTGCTTAATTATGCAATTCACATTTATCATATTGCTTGGATCTTGGAGTCTTTCTCACATTTTTTAAAAGTTGCAATCATATAATTAACAAATAAAGAAGACTAAAGATATATGAGTAGATTTTTGTTTTGTAATTAAATTAAAGTTATGATGAAGTAAATATTACAAATCCTTAATTGTGCTGCATGGTAATTAGATATCAAGGAGCAGCAGCTCATGTAAATGATGGTAATTCCTACTTTTATACAACCTACCCAAGCTTTTACAATTTTTTTCTTCCTGTATTTCCCCAATGTTGACAGTTTTCTCTGATAACACATCTCTTTGTCTTTCACACACACACACACACACACACACACACACACACACACACACACACGTTAAAGGATATGATATAAATCCTAGATCTGACTTCCTGACACTCATAACCATCTCCACTCCACCCCCAATCCAGAGCCCATGACTGACATGTGTTGTTGTTCCATCAAATTCTATACACTCTTTTACACATTCCATTACCCACTCTACCTGAAGCGGCCTAGGACAAGGTTCACGTTAGTATAGAAAACACTCTGTAACCCACAAGATTGTGTCCTGCTCAGACAACAATTCTTGGAGGGGGAAGGAGAAAGTCAGGTCAAGGCTAAAGTGTATAGCAGGGCCAAGGGGAGAGGGAGCATGGAAAATTAACTCTGGAATCCTGCTATCTGGGTGTCTCATGACAAGTAGGGAAAAGGAAATTGCAAGAGGAAAAGGGATAAGACCCATGTTCAAAAAAGGAAGGGAGATGTAGGTGAGGCAGCCAGCAAAAACAACAACAACAACAAAAAAATATGCCTTGTATTAATGTAGATGAAACTGGCTGAGTTGGGATCTTTATTTTATTTTTAATCTCTTAACTTCCATCTTAGTAACAACTATAAGATGGAAGAATGGCAAAGGCTAGGAAATACAGGTTAAGTGACTTGTCCAGGATCACACAGGTAGGAAGTGTCTGAGGCCAGAGTTGAGCCCAAGTCGTCCTGACTCCAGGCCTGGCACTCTATCCACTGAGGTACCTAGATGCCCCTGGGATCTCTTTTAAAGTCTAAACTCTAGGAAATGGTGTCTTATAACAATTCAGCATGCTCATAATTTGGGTCTATTTTGACCTTCTGTTTATAACCTAATGATTAATATGTTGAACCAAAATGTCTTATAAGCTGCTAGTCCTTATTTAGAGGTATAAGATAATGGTGATTGTTATACTCTTTTGTTGATCTAAAATTATTTTTAATTGCCTTTTTGCTTTCTTAACACCCCTAAAAATGAACAATCCCTAATACTGAGTTGATCATTAATATATTAAGTTTGAACATCTTAAAACAGTTTCATGTTGCCAATATTCTGCTAATGTCCAGTTATAATATAACTCAAAAATTTGGAAAATCAATGATGGAAAAATCTAGTGATATGATATTGATTAAATAGTATTCTAAGGGGGAACCTTGGAGGAAGAGGAGTATTGGCCAGGTGACATCTTAAAATGCTAGATTCATAAAAGAACTTCATTCTTCATATGGTGAGCAGTTTCAAGATTTAGTGATACATTAAGAAAGCAAATTCAACTTGAGTTAACCTAGAGTACCAGAAAATACTTTTTCTTATAAATTTCAAAAGGTTTAGCCAGTTTAGGTCTCTTTTGGAAAGGAATAGTCTGAAATATGTGCCTGACCAAACTTATATGATTTAATGGCATCTTCACCCTAAATCCTCAAATCCCTTAACCCCTAGTTCATATTCTTCTTTTTATGACTCCAAACATTAACCACATTGTCCTCTCAAATGTCTCCAAGAAATCAAGACCCATAGGTAATAGTTTCTGAAGTGACAATACTTATCATCACTGACAGAAAAGGATAATACAAGTCTATTTTTATAAATGTTTTACCACAACCTAATTCCTCATTTCAAATGCTGAAAGGATCAAGAATGAAAAGATGAGTAATGTGGTAAAATGTCTAAGATCCATTTGAATATCTTCATTCGAGAAATACTCTGGGGGCCTTTTTTTCTCTCTATGTGAGTCCCATTAATGTTAATGAGAGTTACGTATATGACTTGAGTAGAATATGCCCCTGAAAATTGAAAGAACTTTCACACTAGGACAGACTTGATAGAAGGGAACATTTATACAAAAAGCAATTTGTTTTGCTGATAACTTCCTGCTCATTCTATTATTATTGCAAATATTTGTGATGGAATGAGATTTTTTCTTAGCACCTAGGCATTCCTCCTGCTTGATTCTGCAGCAAAGACAGCATCTTATGTTTGTAGTATCAGTTTGTTGCCTTAGATTTCACTGTGAGTCAATATTTTGACTTTGCTGAATGAAGGAATGGAGGGAGAAGAGCGATTCTGAGACATGTTTTTTTGACAGCTTTTGATAAATTTGAGATTGGTTCAATAAATGTTTAAAGATGAAAAGTAAACAGATCTAATCACTTCAAAAATATCTTAAAATATTTTTTAAATATAAAGATATTATTTAAGAATAGACACTTGATTCTTTTTTGAATGTAGGGAGGATGATCATAGGAGTTCCTTGAGACTTCATGATCATAATTGGGTACCCCAGGGGTGTGTCAACATTGTTAAATTTTCAATACGAATATTTAAATCTTGGTAAATGTTATAAATCAGAGCTTGACTTATTGTTTTGTTGATTGTCATTCTAGACTTAAGAGAGAGTAAAACTTAATAATGTAGCACCTTAAAATATGTTATAGATACATTTTTTCCTCTGAAGAACCCATTTTAAGCATTTATTAATGCTTGCTACACTAGTATTTGTTAAGTCATTGGAGATTTTGATTGTCTTTCCCAATTAAAAGCTTGGATCTAACTGATATGTTTTCTTATTTTTTTTCTTCTAAACTCTTACCTTCCATCTTAGAATTAATACTAAGTATTGGTCTCCAAGACAGAAGAGCAATAAGGAATAGGCAATCGGGATTAAGTGACTTGCCCAGGGTAACACAGTTAGGAAGTATCTAATGCCAACATTTGAACTCAGGACTTCCATTCTCTAAGCCTAGTTCTCTATCTACTGAGCTACCTAGTTGCCCCAATATTTTTTTTAATTACCTTGGAAGGCCTGAGAAACAATTTTGAATCAGTTGCTTCAGATTCCTGTAGGAGGAGCTACCTTTTTGGGTAGGCCAGTAAAAGGAAGTTTTCATCACAGACTAACCTTTTTTGTTGTTATTCTTTTGCCTAGAAAGATCCTGAAAGAGTAGATTAGAACTAAGTGTGTATCTTTGCCCCTGGGGTAAGGAGTTGATTCTCCTCTTCCAAGTCTTCAGTGGCTACAGAAACATTTGGTTATTGCATATCCTTTCACCCATTCAACCTTAAAGGAGAATTCTTAGGTCCCAAATTTCTAGTAACAACTTTAAAGAGACAATTAGTATAATCTCTCAGCCTAAAATAAATTTGGATCCTAGATTTTCTTATGAGTGTTGAGAGTTCTTGCACTGGGAACCAGCCTGACAGAGAGTGGATTTCTTGAACAGTATCAACCTCTTGAAGACAGATGAAGATTTTGCTATGGGGCCCCAAAACATGAGGGAAAATAAAGGCAATAAAATATCCAGGGTTTACTCTTGAATGTTATGAGTTACTTGGACTGTTCAAGTACTTTGGGGAAGGGATTGATCAAGGGTATTTCTCTACCTCGGAGAGTCTAAGCCCTTGAGACAAAATATAAGACCAGATGGATATCTAGATTGAAAGTGAAATTCCCTAGAAGTTAGGCATTGCCTGTTTAGCAACCTGAAGGGAATTTCACTTCCAGGAAAAGTCTGACTCTGGAGGATTGTAGAAGAAAAAGAGGAGTAGGATTTATGGAGGAGAATTGTATGATTTTTTTAGGGACTATTGTAAGTCCTTTTTTCCCCCTGTATTTTCTGAATAAAAGCTGTCCTGTACTCAGTATACATTGCTACCTTATGTGCCTCTATGGAAGCTGGGGATCCTTTTATCCACATCTGTGGAAATTTGAACTACAGTCAAGTTATTTATGGATGTATCTGAAAGGTAACCTTGAGTGAGGGCAAGGTGAGCAAACGATATATGACTTGGGGCACTGATATATAACTGGGCCTAGTGACATATTATTATTTACCTTGGGTTTCAACACTCTATTAGTCTTTTCTGTTCTGCCTTTTCCTATCCAAAGATATTTTTTGGCAAAGAAAGAAAATTAAGAATTGAGTAGCTCTACTTTTACTCCATCATCTATCATCCATTAATCTATTTCAAGTATCACCCCCAAACCTTCTATGATATCCTCTTTTGCTCAATACTAATAAAAAAATACTACAAAATTTTGTTGCCTTTATATTCCTTGCAAATGTTGACTCATTCTGAGATTTTAGCTCTGCTGACATTATTCTCACATAACTATTTTAATTTTTGCATTCATGCTCCTTTACCTGCCTTTGATACCATATTCTGAAACTATCTTGTAAACATCTAGGCTGGACAATTAATTCCCTCTTCTTAGTCAATTTCCCCTTTTTTTTTAACTCATCAACTTTTTTTTTCTCTTTTGTGCCTATATAATATTCTCCAGAGCTTCCCAACACTCTTATCTTATCTTTTTCTGCAAAATTTTAGACCACAGAACCACAGATCTCTTCTTTTATTACTCCTATAAACTCTTCTCATTCAAAATATAAGATATATATTGGTTCTGGATTTTCTCTTCTCTATCACAAACTTTTTTTTTTAACCCTTGTACTTCGGTGTATTGTCTCATAGGTGGAAGATTGGTAAGGGTGGGCAATGGGGGTCAAGTGACTTGCCCAGGGTCACACAGCTGGGAAGTGACTGAGGCCGGGTTTGAACCTAGGACCTCCTGTCTCTAGGCCTGACTCTCACTCCACTGAGCTACCCAGCTGCCCCCATCTATCACAAACTTTAAGAGAGATTGGTCAGTGTCTCCCAACATTCCCCCAATTTTCATTAAAGAAACAATTTATTTCCTCCTTATTTCTAAGATTCAGGCCCAGAAGAAAATTTCTCCTTTTTATTTCCTTTACCTTTTTCAAGATGGAATGATCATTGAAGCAAAGTAGAAAATTAGCAGCTGCTATGTTTGTGGCCAAGCAAGAGCACTAATATATCTGAATAACTGAAGTCTCTAATTACTACTGTATCATGCCTTTTTTGTCAGCCTTGTGTTCTGTTTTCTAAACTCTTCATCTATTTTTTTCTTTTCAGTTAGGTGACTTCTGCCATTCTTTAATGATACTATGATTTATTCTTCCACTGTCGTTGACTTTCATTCAGATATTGTCAATCATGATGTCAGCTGGTTCTTAAATTTGGTTATATGAGTAAATCTTCTACACAATGCTACCATAATCATAGAACAAATTCAGTCCCGCAGTTACCTGGATATAACATGGATTCATTAAAATTCAAATACATTATTTTGAATAACTTTCTCTATATCAAATGCTAATAATATCCAAATGATGTGGAACAAAAAACTTTCCAAGTATAGAGATCTGGCAAAAGAGACCAAAATGCATGTGGGAACAAGATGCCATAGATAGCATACTTGTTAATTTTCCTACTAATAGAGTTGTGCCAAAGATGCTTTCAGTGAACCAGAAGACTATATTTTAATATTTTAATCAACTTCATACATCAGCTATTTTATCTCTATGTGTAAGTCTATAGAATATAAATTATGAAGCAATAATAGAAGTACAGCAACTTGTCTTAGGACCATGTCTATATGAACTCCAACCAAGAAGTGAGGGTAAGAAAATCATAGATATTTCTTTAGTGCTTTAAGATTGGTCAAGGGCTTTAAGTTCATGATCTCATCTGACAGAATGGGGTGACTATTAGGTTTTGGTGCTTAATGCAATTAGTATGTCATTTGCCAGTATGAGCATTTGTATAATCTAGGCATCAATAGTAGAGAAACTTTTGGTTTATATTTTACATATTATATTTTTCATGACAAACGCCTTTGTAAAGATTTTTTTAAATCTTACTTGATGTGATTTCAGTACTCATTGAACCAATCAATCTAATGTAGTCTGTAGTCTCATATATCTTGTATGATTTTTGTTTATTGATTTTATGGAAGTGCTTTACTCAATAGAGAAAAAGATACTCTTGAAGGTTTTCTTGAGAATTATGTCTCCCATGAAGAAACCAGTATCATAAATGACTCTGTTATTCATTAGTCTTCATAAAACACTGTTTTGGGCATGCTCTTTCTCTCATAAAGAGTTTATAATGGCTCCCTGTTGCCAATATCAAAAGTACAAATCAATCAAAAAAGTATTTTTAAGTGAATTCTAGAACCCAGGTACTGGGCTGCAAGCTGGAGATGGAGATACAAAAAAATGAAGCAATTCTTATTTGCGAAGAATTTACATTCTAATAATTTGTTTTGGCTTTTAAAAACCAACATAATTAGACTTTTATTTCTTATTTCCTATTCCTCATTATTATCTTCTATGAACCAATATGGGGGTAGCTAGATGAGAGTAGTAGTAGAGAGTGTTCTGGGATTGGAGTCAGGAAGATTCCTCCTCCTGAGTTCAAATCTGACCGCAAGCACTTACTAGTTGAGTAACCCTGGGCAAGTCACTTACCCTTTTTGCCTGTTTCTCGCCTGTAAAATGAGCTGGAGAAAAAAATAGCAAGCCATTCCAGCATCTTTACCAAGAAAAACCCAAAGGGGTGGGGGTGGCACAAAGGATCAGATATGACTGAAATGAAATACTATACTACCACCCCAATTCAGAGAACCATAGAATTTACAAGTTAGAAGGGACCTCAGTAGCTATATAACCCATATATTAAAGGAATTCCTTTTTGACACACTGGACATGTGGTCATGCAGGATTTTATTGAAGACCTCTGATGAGAGATAAATCGCTGCCTCTCAAAGCAACACATTATACTTTTGGACCAACTAATTATTAAGAAGTTTATCCTGACTTCAGGGCCTCAGGGAAGTGGTCAACAGGAAGATAACTGATGCTCATTTCTTAGCAGCAGCCCTAAAAAAAGACATACATTAGAAAACCTAACTTTTTCAGATCCAGAGAATCTTTTCTGAGACCCCTTATCTTTTGTTTTTTTTTTCTTTTTAACCCTTACCTTCCATTTTAGAATTAATACTGTGTATTGGTTCCAAGGCAGAAGAATGATAAGGGCTAGGCCATGGGGGTTAAGTGGCATTGGCCAGGGTACCACAGTTGGAAGTGTCTGAGGTCAGATTTGGACCTAGGGGCCTCCTGTCTCTAGGCTTGGCTCTTAATCCACTGAGCTACCCAGCTGGCCCTCTGAGGCCCCTTATCTTGATTGGTGAGTGTCTCTCATGGTTCATTTTACACTTGATGTTAGCCAAAAAGTCAAAAAGCAATCATGGTTCATTTTACATAGATAGACCCAACTATGTTTCCCTTTACTTTCCACCATCTTGTTTGCTTCTGTTCTACCACCACACATGTACCCTATAACATTTTCTACCTGGTTTATAATTGAAGTTGATCATAATCAAATCACCACTGCCATTGCTACTGGAAAGTGGGCTCCATTCATCATTCCTTTACTTTCCCAAACCTAAAATATCCCTAACTGGATACCAATACCCTATGTGGGGTATATTCCCCATCAGAATGTAAGCTCCTCAGGGGCAGGGATTTTCTCTGCTTTTGTATTTGTATTGCTAGTGCTTAGCATGTAATTAGTGCTTAATGAGTGTTTTTCATTCATTCATTCATTCATTCATTCATTCATCATTCATTCATTCATTCACCCAGAGAGATATATTCCAAATCTGCCAATGCAAATTAAACCAGGTTCCCTCTTTCTAATTTTGTACAAAACTACTTGAGTTCTACACCCAAAACAAGGCAGATAACTCTTATAGATTAGGGCCAATGTTTTTATATGTAGGCACATGGAACCTCTAGCAATATCATGTGATTGGTTCCATATCTGTGACATCACAGGCAGAGAACACCCCTGCTGCTAAGCAAGAATGTATGAGGCATAGAATTTCTAGGATGGAGATTCCAGGAATAGCTATTTCTAGAAGAGGGAAGTAGTTCTAGCTAGAAGAAAGAAACATATTTAGAGCAGAGCCAGCCTGTTGTATATAAACCTTATAAATTTCATAGAAGCTCCCCCCCAAAAAATTAAAACTTTTTCTGACTACCACACTGTGTTGTTATACAATAGTATACCTTAAAAAATTCTTGTGGTTTTATTTCTATGGGAGTATGTTCCAAGTTCAAAGTAACAGACTTATAAAACCATTTTTGGAACATAGCTTGTTCATATACTGAGGACTTCCTGTAGTTCTATAGTATATCTATTACTCCATTGCCTGGAAGTATTATAGATTGGTTTGCAAATTTCAGTTTATAGCCAGTCTCTAGTGGATATTACATCTATCAGAGCAATTGCTAGAATAAGGTAAATTGGGAAGATTGCCCTGAGACCTGTGCTTTTTGGAGGTACTGGTTCCAAAATCAACCTCTAGAGCAGGGGTCGGCAACCTTTTTGGCCGTGAGAGCCATAAACGCCACATTTTTTTAAATGTAATTTCGTGAGAGCCGTACAGTGCTCACAGTGCGCGCTCCTGTAACAGTGCCTGAAACAAAATTGACTTTATGGCTCCTGCAGAAAGAGCCATATCTGGCCCTCAAAAGAGCCAGATATGGCTCGAGAGTCATACGTTGCTGACCCCTGTTCTAGAGGAAAAGAAGGTTACTAGCTGGCTTGAGTCAAAGACCCTAGGGCAGTGATGGCGAACCTATGGAACAGGTGCCAAAGATGGCACACAGAGTACTCTCTGTGGGCACCTGGCTGCCCTTCTCCTACCCCTCAAGAGTTCATTACTAGAAAGGCAGAGGGACTTGGGCAGAGCTGCTCCTTCTCCCTCTCTATCACACCTGGTGACATTTTTTCACATCTCCCACCCCTCTGCCCAGCAGCCAGTGGGAGAACACAGGGAGTAAAGTGGATGGTTCACAGGTGACATAGCTAGAGGGGAACAGAGTGCTCAGGCCACTCCCTCCCCCTCTCAACTCTCATTGAGGACATTCCTCACTTCATCAGTCCCTCCACCCAGCAGCCCAATGGGAGCATTTCCTCCCCCCACCCCGTGTGGGGTAAGGGGAAGCAGGGCATGGCATGTGTTCTCTGGGTGGGGCAGGCACAACACTTGGTCTGGGGGTGGGGTGGGGGCAGGGCATGGCACTCCATCTCTAAAAGGTTCACCATCACTGCCCTAGGGGGTTATCCATTTAAAATAGGCTACACGTGTCCAGCAATAACTGGATATCAAATGCCATATTCATGTTTGCTTGGAATTATTGCAGATCTGTCAGTGCTCCCAGACTACCAGTTGGTAGCCCATTACATGACAGGACTACCCAGTACAGCTCAAGTGATATCAGATCTGGCCCAACTGTGCTCCTACAACACAGAATTCTACCTAGGTAAGAAACCAACAATAAACTAGACTAGATATTTGAAAAATTAAGTGGATTCCTGAATTTGATTTAGTTAAATGATTATATTTTCTCTACTGAGTTAACTGCTTCCAAATGCTAACCAAAAACAGTCATTAGAAGTTTATTGTGAACTTAGAAGGAGGTCTCCAGTATAGTGTTCCAAGATCTGTGGTTGTCCTCTACTGTTTAACATTTTTAGAAGTAACCTGGATAAATGAATAATTATCATACCTACTAAATTTATAGATGATACAAAGCAGGGGTGATGGTTAAAACAGATTATATGAATTGAGTCATGATTCAAAATATCTTGACAGGTTACAACAAGAGACTGAAGATGGAATGTAATAAGGATAAGCATCAAGCTATACACTTTTATTTAAGAAAGCCAACTTCGTAAGTGAAATATGAGAGAAGTACAACAAGGAAGAACTTGGTTTAAAAAAGAATGAAAGGATCCACCCCTTTATGGAGGTGGGAGGTTCAAAGGTACAGAACATTACATGTGTTTTCAGACTTTTTCAATATGTTGATCAGTTGTGCTGATTTTTCCTTTTCCTTTTGTTGAATTTTAAAAAAAAAAAACTTTTTATATGAGATGACTTTCAGGAAGAGGGAGTGGGGGAAATACTTGGGAAAACTATGATGGCATAAAAAATAAAAATCCTATAGCTGAGTAGAGGGGAGAGTTTCTTTAAGGTCTTTATTTCTGGAGGGAACAAGCAGCAGCAAGAGCAAATGTGGCAGTTAATAAAACTAATTTAATCTTTGGCTACACTAAAAGAAGCACCAAGATAAAGAGATAGTCCTATTATTCTCTATCTTGGTCAGATTGTTTATGGTGCACTCTGTGCAGTGCTCGATATCACATTGACATGCTAGACCAGGGATCAGCAAATTACTGTCTGAGGGCCAAACAAGCTTACAATCTGCTTTTGTATAGCCCTTGAGCTAAAAATGGTTTTTACATTTTAAAGTACAACTTTACTTAAAATGCAAAAATTATTCTTGATAGGGAAACTAGATTGTTCAGTGGATAGAGAACCAGGTATGGAGATGGGAGGTCCTGGGTTCAAATATGAGCTCTGACACTTCCTAGCTGTGTGACCCTGGGCAAGTCACTTAACCCCAATTACCTAGTTTTTAATTCTCTTCTGCCTTGGAACTGATAATTAGTTTCAATTCTAAGACAAAAAGTAAGGGTCCCTAAAAAGAAAAAAAAACCTCTTCTTGGTTCTCTGGCCAGTACAAAATTGGGCCCCAACTAGTAGTTTGCTCACCCTGAGCTATAGTAGCCAGAGAAAGGCCTCCAAGATGGTGGAAAGCCTTGAGACAAGACACATGAGGACTCACTGGAGAAACTAGAAATGTTTAGCATTTAAAATACTAGGTGGAAAAATGGATAGAGTCCTGGGCATGGTATCAGGAAGGTCTATGTTCAAATACAACCTCAGACACTTACTAGTTGTATGACTTTGAATAAGTAACTTAACCATTTAACTTGCTCATTTCCTCAGTTGTAAAATGGGCATAATAATAGCACTTACCTCCCAAGGTTGTAATGAGCTTTAAATGAGATAATATTTATAAAGTGGCTAGCTAGTATGGTGCCCAGCACATAATAGCTGCCTAATAAATATTTATTTCCTTTCTGCCTTCCATTTCATTTAACTCATTACTAAAAATGTTAGCATGAAAGAAAGTTTATTTACTGGGTTGTCTTGTGGAAAAGAGATCATATTTGTACCAGAGGCAGAGATTGGAACAATGGCTAAAAGTTCAAAAGAGAAAAATTTACACTTTGTCTAAGGAAAAATTCTCTAGCAATTAGAATGACTCATAAGTGGAATGGACTGCCTCAGAAGAGAGTACGACTAAGCCAATCAAAATATTAATATCAGAAAATTTAATAGAGAAAAAATGACCTTATTCACTTGATATTGCATTCTACAGTTCAGTATAAGTCCAATATGTGAAAATGTAAAATTAATGTTAAACAATTAAAATAATGATATAAGTGCATGTAAAGAAAGAAAACAAAGTCTCTGCATCTAAAGTTCTATAAGACCTGTAAAGACATATACAAAGTGAATTTGCCTAAAATGTCCCTTGAGACAACAGATAGGTGATGAAAATCCTTGATTGTTCAAGTAATTAGGTGACAACAACTCCAATTATAATAGGAGCAACCTATGACATTATATCAATAGGATGTATGCCGGTCAGTATCACAAGACCATGGCCATAGAGAATTAGGAAAACCAGTTCACATTCTGCCTTTGTCTTACACTGATTATGTGAGTGATTTGGCAAATTATTTCATTTCTTAATGTTCCAGAAAATTCTCTAAGACTGTAGATCTCCTTGCTGTTCTTTAAACAATATACTTTATCTCCCAACTTTGGGCAGTTTCAGTGGTGGTTACCCACTCCTCTATTAGTTCATATGTTCTTTGTGAGCAGGAATTGTCTTTTGCCTTTCTTTATATTTCCAGCAGTTAGCACAGTGCCTGGCATATATTTAATAAATGTTTAGTGGCTGACAGACCACACATACACAAAAAAAAGGTACTTGTCTACATTAGTAAGTGAAATTCCTCATTAGGAGCTCCTTCTCCTGAGGAAATGGGCTTCCTCAAGAGATTGTTTATTTCTTCTCTTTGGAAATCTGCAGTCACTGGCTGGGTGACCCCCTGTTGAGTATGTCAAGAAAGGAATACCTTTCCTACATAACTAGAAGATCCTCTGTTTAACTAGAAGGCTGCTGATGGCCCTTCAAACTGTAAAAATTTAGCACTAATCTGTCAAAGCAACTTTGAATTTTAAAGCAAAGGGTCTTACTTCTGAACCGCTGAACTGTACTTCTTTGAGATGATAGGTAGCGTTCTCCCTATAATGCTGTGAGATGTTGTATTGGTGCTGCGTAGCTATTCCAAAGACTATGTGGTGACTCCTTGCATTCGGAAGACCCACTTCTGATCCGAACTGAGGTCAGAGTCCATCAGATAAGAGGGGCTCAGAAAAGGGCCTCACAAGGAGCAGAAATTGGACTAGGGAAAAGAAGTACCTCTTTTTTGCCTATGAACTACGTAGAGATGAAGTGACTAGGAGGGTGCTGGTGTATCTTTGGTGTGGCTGCACAGCTGGCTGGTAGGATGGAGGAAGCAGCTAGGAGAGGGCCAGCATGGGTGAGAGCTAGCTAAGGAAGACCTGGTACCCACACACATGGTTAGGTTCCAAGCTTGCCAGGAGAGTACTGGTCCCACCTGAGGTCTGACACAGCCAACTTAGAGAGGAGACTTGTGATAGGAAAATCTGGCCAGATGTGGTTGATGCCCTTTCTTTTTTCTAACCCACTTTTTAATTATTTGATAAAAAATTATAAATTGATACAATCTCTAGAGTATTTAAATCTTTATACAATTATCACAACTATTACATTTGGTTAAAAAATTTCTACCAAATTATTCTCCAAAAAGCAATGATTTAATGCTTCAAAACAAATTCTGGAGCAACACAAGCTATAAAAAGACAAGGTAAAATAATTTTTCTGCCCAAAACAATTTAGAAGGCCAGCAAGAGGGACCTAGTGCCACCAGGGTGGAGGTGGAGCCACTGCACCAGGCAAAAGGCCTTGAGTGCAACTGAACAGCAGCCTAGACTTCCAAAACTTATAGTCACAAATGGTGAAGGGGGGGGGGGTCAGATAGTTGCTTATAAGTTGATTACAGGAGTCTCTTTACTGGCTCTGGGTGCAAGACTCTTGTTGCATCGCCCATGTGTAGAACCAGGTCATAGTCCTGGGACACAGTCAAGACTGAGGAGGATCACTTATACACACCAGCACTTGGAGCCAGAGAGAGCAGGTGACTGTGGGCACAGTTCCAAAGGGTAATATTGTGTTTGGGGTTACTCACAGACCAGAGAACAGACCCAGAGAGTATTAAACACACCTCTCCTTACATCATATCACCTTGGAAGAACTGAAAGCAGATAGGTCCCCTGTGCCAGTTCTGGAGGCAGTTGAACAAAGGACCTAAAGCTTGATCCAGTACTCCCTTCATTATAGTTATAGAGCCCAACTTTAATAGTTTTTCTTAAACTAAAAGAAAAGGAAAAGTCAGAAAAATAAGTAAAAAACAAAAAAAGAAACTTAACGAAGGAAGTTATTTTGGATGGTAGGGTAGACTCAAACTTAAAAGAAGACAATAAAGTCAATACTGCTGCATCCAAAGCCTCCAAGAAAAATATTAATTGCACTCAACCCTAGTAAGAATTAGTGGAGGGGTTAAAAAAGGAATTTATACATCAAATGAGAGAGGTGGAAGAAAAATTGGGAAAAGAAATGAGAGTGATACAAGAAAATCATGAAAAAGGAGTCAACTTGGTAAAGGAAACACAAAAAAAATGCTGAAGAAATCAATATCTTTTTTAAAAAAGAATAGGCCAGTTGGTAGAGGACAAAGAAGAAAACTTCTTTAAAAAAAGCAGAATTGGTCAGATGGAAAAAGATATACAAAAATATACTGAAAAGAAAAATTTCTTGAAAGGCAGAATTGGCCATTATGTACAAAAATTCACTGAGGGAAATAATTCTTTACAAAGTAGGATTAGCCAAATGAAAAAAAAAAGGTACAAATGCTTATTCAAGAAAATCATGCCTTAAAAATTAGAATTGGGCAAGTGGATACTAATGACTTCCATGACTTCAAGAAATAATCAGACAAAGTCAAAAGAATGAAAAAAATAGGAGAAAATGTCAAATATCTCATGGGAAAAACAATTGACCTAGAAAAACAAATCCAGGAGAGAGAATTTAAGAATTATTGGACTACCTGAAAGATATGATTAAAAATAAAAGTTAAAAAAATTTTTAAAAATTAAAAATTAAAATAACATATTTTTCAAGAAATTATCAAAGAAAACTTCTGTGATATCTAAGAACAAGGACAAAATAGAAATGGAAATAATTCACCAATCATCTCTTGAAAAAGATCCCAAAAGGACAATTCACAGTAATATTATAGCTCAATTCCAAAACCCCCAGATCAAGGAGAAAATATTGCAAGCAGACAAAAAGAAGCAATTCATATATCATCAAGCCACATTCAGGATAACATAAGACTTAGCATCTTCTACATTAAAACATCAGAGGGCCTGGAATATGACATTCCAGAGGGTGGAGGAGATAGTACTTTAACTAAGAATCATTTACCCAGCAAAACTGAGTAACCCTTCAGGGGAAAAAAATGGATATTTTATGAAGTAGAGGACTTTAAAAAATTTCTAATGAAAAGACTGGAGCTGCATAGAAAACTTGACTCTCAAATACAAGACTCAACTGAACCATAAAAAAAAAAATGAAAGAGAAAGCAAAAGACATTCAATAAGGTTAAACTGTGTACATTCCCATTTGGGAAAATGATTCTTGTAACACCAAAGAACTTTGTCTTTATTAATGTAGTTAGTAGGAATATACATTGACAGAGAGTGAGTATGTAAGTTGAATATGATGGAATGACTTAAAAAGTAAAATTAAATTAAGACATGAAAAAGATGAATTCATTGGGAGGAGGGGGAAGGGAAAAATTGAATGGGGTAAATTATTACATATAAAAGATGTTTTAAAGAGTGTTCACAGTAGAGAGGAAGATGGGGGAAAGTGGGGAAAATAGCTTGTGGACCTTACTCTCATCAGAATTGGCTCAATGAGGGAAGAACATACACAATCAATTGGGTTTAGAAAACTATCTTACCCTACAGGAAAATAGGAGGGGAAGGGGATAAAGAGAAGACGGGTGGGCTGATAGAAAAAAAGGGAAGATTTGGGGAGGTGGAGGTCCAAAACTAAACATGAGAAAATAGGATAGAAAATTATACACAATAATCATAATGGTGCCAAAATGTTTTACAAGTCTCTAATAATAGAGACTGGTAAATATATAGGTCTCAAATATATAGAGAAATGATTTGAATATACAAGAACACAATTCATTTTCACAATTGATAAATGGTCATAGGATATGAACAGGCAGTTCTCAAAGTAAATAAAGCTCTCTATGGTCATGTAAAAAATACCTTAAATCACTATTAATTAGGGAAAACACAGATTTAAACACCTATCAAATTGACTATTATAACAGAAAAGGAAAATGACAAAATTTGGAGGGGATGTGGGAAAGCTGGGACATGAGTGTGTTTTGGAGGAAGCTGTGAAGGATTAAAAAATAATATATACCCTTTAACCCAGCAATAGCATTACTAGGTTTGTAACCCAAAGGAAAAAGGGGGGAGGCTAGACCACAAGTACAAAAATATTCAAGGAGCTCTTTTTTGGAGGGGCAAAGATTTGGAAAGTGAGGGCATACCCATCAATTGGAAAATGGCTGAGTAAGCTATAGTATATTATTGTAATGAAATACTATTGTGCTGTAAGAAATAAAAAGCAGGAGGAGCTCGGAAAAACCTGGAAAGACTTACATAAACTAAAGCAAAGTGATTTAAGCAGAACCATGAGAACATCGTATACATTGACAGGAATACTTTACAATGAACCAATGTGAATAACAGCTATTCTCAGCAATAAAAAATGACCCAGAACTATCCTAAAAGATTCATGATAAAAAATTCCATCTACTTCCAGAGAAAAAGAACTGAGTCTGAATCCACACCAAAGCAAAAGTTTTTCCTTTCTTAAATTTTTTTTCTATTTGAGCTTTCTTCTACAAAAGGATTAATATGGGAAAGTGTCTTATATGACTGTCCATGTAAAATCTATATAAGATTGCTTGCCATCTCAAAGAGGGGTAGGTAGTGGGGGAGGGAAGGAGGAGGAGATTTCAAGACTCAGTATTCTTTGAAAAATGTTGGAAACCATTCTTAATTGTAATAGGAGAAAAATAAAATAAATCATGATAAAATAAAATAAAATAAATTTTTAATAAATAGTGAACTTCTAATTTGATTCAAACAAATGTGATTATAAGTTTTTATTCAGCAAATATAAAAGTCCATACATATACTTTTTTAAAGTTTATTTATTTAATTAATTAATTTAGAATTTTTTTCCATGGTTACATGATTCATGTTCTTTCCCTCCCCTCTTCCCACCCCCCTCCTGTAGCCAATGAGCAATTCCACTGGGTTTTACATGTATAATTGATCAAGACCTATTTCCATATTATTAATATTTGCAATAGAGTGATCATTTACAGTCTACATCCTCATTCATATCCCCATTGAAACATGTGATCAAGTAGTTGTTTTTCTTCTGTGTTTCTGCTCCTACAGTTCTTTCTCTGGGTGTGGATAGAATTTTTTCTCCGAAGTCCCTCAGAATTGTCCTGGATCATTGTATTGCTACTAGTAGAGAAGTCCATTACGTTTGATAGTGCCACAGTGTGTCAGTCTCTCATATGTATATTTTTAAAAAGAAGGAAAGGAAAAAAAGGAATTGAATATGCACAAAATGTATTCATTACAAGTAAATAGATTAAAAAATAATATCTTGGAAACCTGAAAGCTTGACTTTTAAGCACAAGTTGACAACTAAAAAATGAGATCAGATATATCAATTTTTGGAGGTAAACTTTCTCTATACTAAATTGGAATATTGGGTTTCATATGTGTGTGTGGGGTGCTGATGAAGAGAACAATCCTTTTTATATTCTCAGTTGTGCCATTACAAAGAAGGTTGGTTCTATTTGACAGCATGATTCTAGTGTATAGGCTTTAATATTTTCTGTTATAAAATATTAGCATGATTCCTGCCCTTGAAATTTTACTCACTTTTTAAAGTATAGAGAATTATATTGAAAGCATGGAGGATATTCATTAATTCCAACTAAATAATTAGAGGATTTTATTTGCTTGTTTATTTTTTTAAACTCTTACCTTCTGTCTTAGAATCGATGCTGGGTATTGGTTCCAAGGCAGAAGAGTGGTGAGGGTAGGTAATGGGGGTCAAGTGACTTGCCCAGGGTCACACAGTTGGGAAGTGTCTAAGGCCAAATTTGAACCTAGGACCTCCTGTCTCTAGGCCTAGCTCTTAATCCACTGAGCTACCCAGCTGCCCCGTTTGTTTATTTAAAAACAAAACAAAACAAGACAAAACAAATAAACAAACTCTTACCTTCTGTCTTAGTAACAGCTCTAAGACAGAGAGGCAGCAAAAGCTAGGCAATTGGCATTAAATGACTTGCCCAGAGTCACACAACTAGTAAATGTCTGAACCTAGACTTGAACCCAGGTCCTCCAAACTCAAGGCCTGATGCTCTTATCCATTGTGCTACCTAGCTGCCCCTTTGTTTGGTTGTTTGTTTTAACTGAGAGGAAAAGAGTATTCTAGTCCTTGCTTAGCATTTAACCACCTGTGTGACCCTCACTGAACATCAATTTTCTTAGCTATAAAAATGATTAGACTGAACCATATGATCTTTGAAGTTGCTTACTGCTCCAAAGGTCTATGATTCTATAAGTTTATTCTCATTAAAGGCTATAAAAGGCATTTGGTTCTAGATAAGCACAAAACAGAAAAAAGGCAAACTGTTGGATAATGAAAAGGTAGGAAAATAATTTTACAATGCATATTGCAGCACTTGGTATATTGTAGATGTTCAATAAACATTTGTTGGTTAATTGAAAAATTAAGACCAATGAAGCTATTTGCCATGCCACTTTTGTAACAGGGATCTAAATCCTTCCAATATAGCTTCACTCCCCAATTCCTCCTATTGAAATCCTTAAAATCCCAGACCAGGTACTTTTTTGAAACTCTCCCAGTCTTCCCAATCTGAAATTATCTTTTCTCTTCCCTGAATTGTTAGTACTTTGTATCTCTCTCATGAACTTTATCATATCTATATTATATTTATGTGACAATCCGTCCGTCAATAGGCAATTTAACAAGGACTGATTATGTGCCAAAGTTGCACAAAGTACTGTTAATATAAAGACAAAAGACAGCCCCTGCCCTCAAGAAGCTCTCTGTCTAATGGAAGAGACAGCATGTAAATAACAGGAAAAGTACTAGAATTAAGAGAGGTTGGGAAAGCCTTACTGTGGAAGTTGAGAAATGTGCTTGTTTCTCATTTATCATACTAACTCCTTGAGAGCAGAGCACATGTATCTTTCATCTTTGCACCCTTTATAAGACCTAGATCAATACCTTAAACATAGTAGGTAGTCAATAAATGTTGAAAGAAAGAATAGATGGGTGGATGGACATATGGATGGATAGATGAGTGGATAGCTGACATATATGAGCTAAAAATGTGTAACCTAATGTTAAATTTTTATGAAAAAAAGGCATGGTTAATCTGGAATTGAATACATCTGAAAAAACATCTTGATACATAATCACTTATAAAGATGGCTCGGTGAATTGAATAAATCACATTTTGTCTAATAAAGAACATGTGTCTAGAAATAACCTAAAAGGTCTTTTAATTTATATTTTTCTGAATTTTAAAATTTAGGACTTAGACATACTAAAACTTTAATATCATATATAAGGAACTGGCTACCTTTATAAGAATAGCACTGATTTATTGTACACGTTGGACTTTGTTAAACCAAAATGCAGAGTATTTTTGAAAGATGAATAAAAGAGTAAAATCCAACCACTTCTCATTGCCCACCACTATGTTTAAAATAATATGTATCCTAGTCTATAGTGTTAAAATTTCCCATTCTGCACATATCTGATGACAAACATTCCACTCTTTAAAACAACAACAAAAAAAGCAGCCATCTTCATTATTGTACCTGCACTATTTAAAAAATTGCTATAGATTTCTAGTATCAGTTTTAATCATTTTAATCTATTTCAAGATTCATAATTCCTTATTTCAAACATCCAGCATTTATTGCACCAACTCACACTCTCTCCACAAACCAGGAGTCTTTGTTCAAATAATTGAACCCCCAAGGTACAGCATCACTTGAAGCAGTATAAATATATAGAGAGAAATTGTATAAATCTCTTCCATGCATTTTATTCTCTAGCAGTGAGAATGCTGGGATGAAGAGAAGCAAGCAGGAGTTCAGGACTACCACCACCATCAAATCACACACACATACATACACACACACAAATATTTTACCATCTAAAGATTCATTTGGACTAAGAAGCTCCTTATAAATTGCAAAGACCTCAAAAAATGAAAGTTCTTAACCTGATGTTCCAGGGCTCCTTGCGGGTCCATGGATAGATTTTAGGGATCTATAAATTTGAAGAAGAAAAAAATACATCTTCATCTGTACTAATCTTTGGTTTCCTTTGTAGTCTCCATATTTTATTTAAATCTATATGTTATTTTATGCATTTAAAAACATTATTCTGATGAGTGAATAATCTTTAGCCAGACTGCTCAAGGAGCCCGTGGCAGAAAAAAAAATAGGTAAGGGATTCTACTTTTTAAAAATTGTTTTAATCCAGTAAATTAATTAATAAACTCCTCGCAGATAAAGATGATTTCATTTGTCTCTTCATATTCCCTAGGAGCATAGCCTAGCACAATCTATCTCATAGTAGGTCCCAATAAAGGCTTATGGATCATTTAACTGAGAATTTGAACTCATTCTAACTGATATCACACACTCTAAGAATGGACATTTTGACTGTGACAATGGGAAAAGAGGGAATATTTCTTCTTTCTTCATTAACCTAATTAGAAAGTAAACTTTGGAAAGCTGAAAGGAGCAAAAGACCAAAAGTTAGAATATGTAATCAATTAACTTTTCCATTCTACTGCAATCACACAAGTTCTATGAAAACAGCCTATGTCCTCAGGCAGTATGACTGGAAGCATTACTCTCCATCATCACCCTCATACCCACAGGACAGATGTAATTCTAGAGGCATGGAGTTCTGGCTCATATGCCTACATTCTTATGTGTCATTGAGCTATTTCTTAATCCCATGATTCTCAATCTTGTATGACTCTGTTTTGTGATGTGTATTATGTTTATCATGTCTTATTGACTTCATTCAGCTTCTATTTGTGGAAATATTGAATTTCTGGAACTTTTGACTTTATGAGGGCAACGAAAGAGGATACTTGAAATTGCTACTGTTCTTGAATATCCAGGGATTATAGTAAATATAGACAAGATTAGATTTCTGAAAGAACATGCAAGAGGGGCTGAAAAAGAAAGCTAGAAGGGAAAATAGCGACAAGTAGATTCAATAAATCTGTTTTGAGTACCTCTAAAAGACAGGACGGATAGCTCGGTGGCACAGTAATTAGAGGGCCTGGCGTAGAATCAGAAAGTCTTTTCTTTCTGAGTTCAAATCTGTCCTCAGATACAAGCTGTATGACCCTGGACAAGACTTTTAACCCTGTTTGCCTCCGTTTTCTTATCTGTAAAAAGAACTAGAGAAAGAAATAAAAACCTACTCCAATATCTTTGCCAAGAAAACTCCAAATGGGGTCATGAAGAGTCATACATGACAGAAATTCATGAGTAACAATACAAAAAGACTGGAGGCTGCTAGGTACAGAGAAAAACAGAAAGAAAACAATTCCTTACCTCAAGGAAAATCCAGATTACTAGGCTTAAACAATGTTTGCATAGATAAGTACATACAAAAATTATACTGAGTGAATATGAAGTAATGCTGCCCAAGGGAGGCGGAGCATTAAAATGGGGAGATTTTCAAAGGTCTATCTAGTAGGATAGTCTATCTAGTAGGATAATGGACCTGAGCTGCACTTACAAAAACAAAAAACAAAACAAAAAACAAAAAACAATTTAACAATTTTATGAGGTAAGCATGAGTGTGAGGGATAACCTGTTCAAGGATAGGATGCTAGGTGATAAAGTGACATGAATTGGAGACAGTAAGTATATCATTTTGGAACTCTGACTTGAGAAGGATCAAGTAATGTGAAATCATGGCAGAAGGATAGGTTGGAACCAAACTGTAAAAGGCTTTAAATGACAAAGTTTATATTTCAGCCTAGAGGCAATAGAAAGGCACTGAAGATTGTTGAATAGGAAAGTAGAGTCATCAGAACTGCATTTTATAAATATTAGTTTGGCAGTTTTGGTGAGGATAGATGAAGTAGAGAGTGGTAAATATGGAGACAAGGATCCCAATTAGAAATCTATTATAAACAGTTAAGAGGTGATGAAGACTAAACGAAGGTGGTGACTGTGAATGAAGAAAAGAAGAAAGTTGCTAGATATGTGGAAGTAGAACCAGGTTATTGGGGATAATAAGAGAGAGGCTATATACATTTGAGTAACGTGAAGATTGCTGGAAACTTTGGTAAAAAAAATGAAACAGGAAAAAGTCAAATTTGTGGGGAAAATATTAAGTTCTATTTTAGACAAGTTAAACTTCAAGTAACTATTGGATCCGCAGATAATTTTCATCAGGTAGCTGATGGTATAGGAAGGAAGGAAGGAAGGAAGGAAGGAAGGAAGGAAGGAAGGAAGGAAGGAAGGAAGGAAGGAAGGAAGGAAGGAAGGAAAG
>NC_058130.1:605983769-606028110 GCF_016433145.1 Gracilinanus agilis | reverse complement strand
GGAAGGAAGGAAGGGAGGAAGGGAGGAAGGAAGGAAGGAAGAAAGAAGAAGGAAGGTGGGATGGAGAAAAGTGGGAGGGAGGAAGGGAGGAAGGAAGGAAGGAAGAAGGAAGGTGGGAGGGAGAAAAGTGGGAGGGAGGAAGGGAGGAAGGAAGGGGGGAGGGAAGAAGGAAGAAAGGAAGGAGGGAGGGAGGGAGAGGAGGGAGGAAAGAAGGAAGCAAGGGAGGGAAGGAGGAAAAAAGAGAGGAGAGAAGGAAAGAAGAAAGGAAAAGATTGCTTTATTAAGCTTCTATTAATGTACCAGGCACTATGCTAAGCACTTTACAAATAATATCTCATTTGATCTTTACAACAACTCTGGGAGACAGATGCTATTATTATCCCCAATTTACAATTGTAACTGAGTCAGAGAGAAATTAAGACTATTGCCCAAGGACACACAGCTAGTTAATGTCTAACACAAATGCCAGTTCTTCCTGACTCAGGCCCAGTGCTCTCTATCCATTGCACCACAAACTGTCTTCAGGAAAGGGACTAGGGGCTGGATATATGGAGTAACATTAGAGTACTCCCTTTACAAATATCCCACAAATAGCATTCATGGATTGAATCCCAAAGGAGACAACTCTCCTCCTAGCTTCAAAGAACTCTGGGTCTGCACTTCTAAAATGATAATTCACCTCTAATAATCAGTGTAATAATCAGCTACTAGACACAAGTAGCTCAAAGCCAAAAGCATTTGCTGAGATAGCATTATAAAAATAATAGTTAACCTCCTCCTCCCTCCACTCCCACCATAAACCTGGTCTAAAGCATACCCTCCCACAAACATACAGCATGATAATAGGAGGAGTGGGATATGCTCTCCTTACCCTGCTCCCCTAATGCATCATCTTTCCTATGCATATTGTTCCATTGGTTTCCTAGGCCTGTTCATCTCCAAGAGAAGTTTTTATTAAGCACTTACTATGTGCAGACAATTGGGAAAAATTTAGAAAAGGGAGATTAGAGGCTAGAGAAAGGAGGGAAAGTTCATGCTCTAGGGCAGTCAGAATAAAGAATAGCTGGTCTAGACTTTTCCTTGAAATGAAGATTTGGGGAGGTAATCATTAGAGGGAGAAGGGTGCCACAGGGGTAGAGAGAAAAAGTAACTGAAATATCATGGCAAAGTTGAGAGAGTGTTAGCATGGCTGGTTCCAGCCCTTGTTCAACCTCCAACAACCAAGGCTTATTCTCTCAACCCACGAAGCTGTTCCTTCAGGCTCATGCTTACTCCCTATTAGGTGTCATATTTTCTAATGGGTGAGCATCTCTGCTACAATATGCTATGGCTGAGGGGTAGCTAGTTGACTTAGTGGATAAAAAGCCAAGGCTGGAAATGAGATCTTGGATTCGAATCCGGCCTCAGACACTTCCTAGCTGTGTGACCCAGGAAAAGTCATTTGACCCCAATTACCTATCCCTTACCATTCTTCTGTCTTGGAACTGATAATTATATCAATTCTAAGGTAGAAGGTAAGAGTTTTAAACATATATATATATGTATATACATATATATGTGTGTGTGTGTGTACACATATACACACATATATACATATAAATGTGTATATGTTTGCATATCCTATGACTGATGGAGGTGAGGAGAAACATTTGCCCTACCCTTGAGGGTAAGGGACAATTCCTTCTCAAAGGCTGGGTTCTTTCATTACTGGCTCTCTTCCTGACCCCCAGAGCTCATACTCCTCAGAGTTGCCTCCTACTTTGACTCCCTCTCTAGAGAATATATCTTGCTTTTTAAAGAGCTGCTACTGGATCGATATCCCAAAGAGATCAAGGTCAAAGGAAAAGGACCTGTATATACAAAACATATTTATAGCTGCTATTTTTGTGGCGGCAAAGAATTGGGAAATTGAGAGGATGCCCATCAATTGGAAAATGAATGAACAAGCTGTGCTATAAGATTGCTATAAGAAATGATGAGCAAGATGCTTTCAGAAAAACCTAGGAAAACTTACATGAACTAATGCAAAGTGAGATGAACTAAACCAAGACAATATTGCCCACAATAACAGTAATACTATACAATGGGTCATTGTGAATGACTATTGTCAGCAATACCATGATCCAAGACTATTCCGATGCAGGATGAAAAATGCTATCCATCTCCAAAGCGAGATGTCCTGGATTCTGAATGCAGATTGAAGCAGGCTTTTTTTTTTTTAACTTTCTTTTTATTCTGGTTCCATGTATGTGTTTGTGAGTGTTCTATGTGTATGTGTGTTTTCTTTTTTTTTTAATTTTTTTTTAAATTTTAAACCCTTAACTTCTGTGTATTGACTTAAAGGTGGAAGAGTGGTAAGGGTAAGCAATGGGGGTCAAGTGACTTCCCAGGGTCACACAGCTGGGAAGTGTCTGAGGCCAGATTTGAACCTAGGACCTCCCATCTCTAGGCCTGGCTCTCAATCCACTGAGCTACCCAGCTGCCCCCCTGTGTGTTTTCTTTTGCAACATGGTTAAGATGGAAACGCTTTGTATGATTGCACATGTATAATCTATATTAAACTGCTTGCTTCTCAAGGAGAGGGGAGGGAATGGAGAGAGGGAGACAACATGAGACTAAAAAAATTTATACAAAGGTTAAAAATGTGTGTTTACATGCAATTAAAAAAATAAAATAAAATTCAATGTAAAAACAAACAAAAAAACCCATGAGAGTCATGTTGGATAAAATGACAATCTGCCAATTTGACTAAAAAAATTCTTGTAAAGGGAAAAATTACTTGTAAAGGGAAAAATAGTCTAGACACTTCTTTATACTTTATTATCGTAACAACCTGTTGTCTCTATTATTTGCCCAATATCTTCTGTAGTGTCATCAAATGGGCTGAGGGAAATCAGTCAATTAGAAATGTCCTAATCAAATCCTATCCCATAATAGAATCAAAGATTTAGTATCATAGAGATCATACAATCAAGCTCTTCCTCTCCCCTTATTATGAGTAGGGCACAAAGGTGTTCACTCTAAATATTTCCTATTCAAAAGGACCTTTAAATGGTAATCCTAGAAATACTAAGTCTGCCTACATGACATTTCTTAAAATTCTACTTTTCAGCAAGGCTCTTCTACCAATGTTTAAGAAGCCTTAAGTGTTAACTATACTGTTTTTCCTTTATTATCTCCCTCCTACAAGCTGGGGAAAAAATTACTAGTTTAAAAAACACTTGTATGCTGCATATAATTTGAATAAATTGATCTATCCTACTTCAACCATTGATTTTCCATTTTTGAAGCAGTCAGCTAGTAACATCTCAGTGATCTATATCAAATGATTAGACTTCAGCTCAACAAGAAAGTTTTTTATACTAGATTTCAGACTACTAGATTTCATTTTTGTCAGATATAGCAAATTAATTTATAGAATGCTATTATTTCCAGAGGTAAAGTCTTTACTTTTCTACAAATGCATACTTGTTCCTTCTTTTAAAAAATGTTCTATTTTGTTTTGGCAACAGTGAAGACAATAATCTATAATTATAATCACAGTCTTGAAAATAAAGAAATTTTAGTCTTATAAAAGAGCCCAATTGCTTAATAGCATCTTAGATTAATTCTGAATTTACAAGAAGACAGCCTGCTTTCTTAAAATAAAAGGAAATTGAAACATCTAAAGAGAGAATGTCAATTTTGGAGTCCTGGAATTAAGTTCAAATCCTAATTCTACCACATACTACTTGTAAGAACTTTGGCAAATCATTACTCTCTATGGAACCCCTCTTTCTTTATCTATAAAATGAGATGGTTGGATTCATTGACACTTAAAGCCCTTTTAACTCTAAAAACCTTTAAGTTCAGATATTACCACAAAGATGTTACTTATTTGAAAAGAGTAAGATTATTTTTCCTCAGGCTTTAGATAAAAATAGAATAATTTACTATTAGGGTACTCACTGACATTATTGTAGCAAAGAGTATAATATGATTTAATCTGAATTTGAATTGAAACATGCATTGATCTTTAGATTAGAGAATAAACAAAGTACAGGTTAAATTTCTCCAGAAGGCAAATCATATAATACTATTTCTCAGAAGGCACCAACATTTGGAGAGCTTTTCCTTATACTATCTTAACCTGTCCTCAAAGTGCCATGTGGAATCTAACTAGTAGTAATTTAACTGTTCTTTGTGTATTTTACATTTACATTACTCCTGAGAAAAACTAAGTATGGAATAAAGGTCAATAAATACAAATGATACACTGATTTGATTAAGGAAGCAGTTCATTTCATCTGAAAAAATGAATGTCTTAGAAAATGTAAAATCAAATAATTATAACACCAGCTAGAATCCCAAGTGATGATTTCATTTTAATTTATGTAATGATAATATCGGATGTTAGTAATGTTCCAATAATATTGGAAGTTAGATGAAAGTTAAAAATACGTGGCAATACCTTATCTGGAGTTTGTTTGTTTCATTTTAACTTTATCCTCCAACTCATTAGTTAGCAGTGAGAATTGAATCTCCTGCTAAAGGATACCACCTAAGTGTGTATGTGGAGAAGGGGATACTAAGAATGTGACATTAATATTTGTGGAACCCTACATACCAACATCATTTAAATTCATGAAAGCAGATTCCCTCAAAACTCACCATTTAATATTGGCAACTCAGATAAAAGATGATGATGGGTTGACTCCAGAATAAAAATCAGAACGAGAAATTGTGGTATTCTGGAATTCTGGGAAGATGGGAGCTTAGAGCAAATCTTAAAACCTCAGCGCCCTTACCCACTGAGATAGAAAACAATGTGCTTCAAGAAGAAAGAGGAATAAATCTAACAGGACAGAGCAGGGGGAACCCTACTGCTGCACAACTAAAGAGGTACACCAAGAAAAAGGCTTAAATTCTTAAACTGTCTGGTCTGAGGGTATAGAAGGGAAATCCCAGGACGCCTCCCACATGTGCTGTGCAGAGTCTCCAGTGGCCCATGAAATCTCATGGGTAGGATGAGCTAATATAATAAAAATGACCATTCTACCCAATTTAATTTACTTATTTAGTGCCATACCTATCACACTACCAAAAAACTTATTTACTGAATTAGAAAAAACTATAACAAAGTTCATTTGGAAGAACAAAAGATCAAGAATATCAAGTGAAATAATGGGAAAAAAATGTGAAGGAAGGTGGCCTAGCAGTACCAGATATTAAACTATACAATAAAGCAGCAGTCATCAATACAATATGGTACTGGCTAAGAGAAAAAAGGGAGGATCAGTGGAATAGACTTGGGGTAAGTGACATCAGCAAGACAGTATATGATAAATACAAAGAGTCCAACTTTTGGGACAAAAATCCACTATTCGACAAAAACTGCTGGGAAAATTAGAAAACAATGTGGCAGAGATTAGGTTTAGATCAATATCTCACACCCTACACCAAGACAAATTCAGAATGGGTGAATGACTTGAATATAAAGAAGGAAACTGTAAGTAAATTAAGTGAACACAGAATAGTATACTTGTCAGATCTCTGAGAAAGGAAAGATTTTAAAACCAAGCAAGTTAGAAAAAATTACAAAATGTAAAATAAATAATTTTGATTATATTAAATTAAAAAGGTTTTGTACAAACAAAAACAATGCAACCAAAATCAGAAGGGAAATAACAAACTGGGAAAAAATTTTTATAACAAAAAACTCTGACAGAAGTCTAATTACTCAAATATACAAGAAGCTAAATCAATTATATAAAAAATCAAGTCATTCCCCAATTGATAAATGGACAAAGGTAATGAATAGGCAATTTTCAGATAAAGAAATTGAAAGTATCAATAAGCACATGAGAAAGTATTCTAAATCTTAATAATTAGAAAAATCCAAATCAAAACAACTCTGAGGTATCACCTCACACCTAGCAGATTGGCTAAAATGATAGTAGGGAACAGAAATGAATGTTGGAGGGAATGTGGCAAAATTGGGTCATTAATGCATTGTTGGTGGAGTTGTGAACTGATCCAAACATTCTGGATGGCAATTTGGAACTATACCCAAAGAGCACTAAAAGAATGACTGCCCTTTGGTCCAGCCATACCATTGCTGGGATTGTACCCCAAAGAGATCATACATAAACAGACTTGCACAAAAATATTTATAGCTGCGTTCTTTGTGGTGGCAAAAAAAACTGGAAAATGAGGGTAATGCCCTTCAATTGGGGAATGGCTGAACAAATTGTGGTATATGCTGGTGATGGAATACTACTGTGCTCAAAGGAATAATAAACTGGAGGAATTCCATATGAACTGGAAAGACCTCCAGGAACTGATGCAGAGTAAAAGGAGCAGAGCCAGAGAACATTGTACACAGAGACTGATACACTGTGGTAAAATCAAATGTAATGGACTTCTGTACTAGCAGCAATGCAAGGACCCAGGGCAATTCTGAGGGACTTATGGAAAAGAACACTCTCCACATTCAGAGGAAGAACTACAAGAGTGGAAACACAGAAGAAAAACAACTACTTGAACACATGGGTTGAGGCGGACATGATTAGGGATGTAGACTCGAAACGACCACACCAGTGCAACTATCAATAATATAGAAATTGGTCTTGATAGATGACAAATGTTAAAACCAGTGGAGATGCGCATTGGCTGGGGGGGGGGGGCGAAGGGGGGCGAAGGGGAAAGTAAAAACATGAATCATGTCACCATGGAAAATTTTTCTAAACAATAAAAAAAATTTTAAAAAGAACTAGAAATTGTTCAAATCAATTGGTTTTACAAAAACACGAAAATAAAAAGACAGGAGGCATCGATCTATAATGAAGGGAAGATGTTTCTAAGTTATATTCTACCACTGGAAAAAAACAGGATCTAGAAACAGGGTAAGGACAACATAATATTTTGCAAAATGAGATTATCCTTCTTGGTCCCTGGAGAGCAGTAGAAGTGGGTAGGGAAGGAAGGAAGTAGAAAGGGGAAAATGTGGCTCAACAGAAGACAGGACTTGAACAAAATGACTCCTTTAACTCAATTCTTTCCTAAAGGCAAAGAAAGACCAGAAAAATGTGGGAGAAGAACAAATAGAAAAAGATTTTTAAATTATTTAATTTAGTTTGGAATGTTCTAATTGAACAAAGATCAAAAACACCTATTTTGTTTATCTACATACTTATTTGTATCTCTAGGTGTGTCTACCATCTATATTTAGAATGGTAGATACTTGAGGATAAGATTTATGACATGTTTATGTGTAATGCAGTGAAATCTAGTGAAAAGAGGATTTGGCAGTGAATCAAAAATTTGTTTTAAAAACTTTACCACTATTATCAGTGTAACCTCAGACAAGTCATATAATTTCTCTGTGGCTCAGGCTCTCTACAAAATTGGTATAACACCTACTTCTGTCTAACTTATAGCGATAATAGAAGGATAAAACTGGTTATAAAAGAGCTTCATAATATAAATAATATGTAAATAATATTTTTATCCACAGTTATTTCTATTTGTGTATTAATTATTTTATGGAGAAATTTACATAATATTGATGCATAGTGATGATATTAAAAGTGCTCGCTATATTGTATTAGATAATGCCTTTAAAATTTTACATTCATGGCATCACATTTTTATTCATCATTCTGATTCAACAGAAGTGCTTCTTAAATAGCACTACCCATAAGACATTAAACACATAAATAAACAGATATTTTCCCTAGTTTGAGCACCAGTTTAAAAATGAAAGAGTTGAAAATAAAGGAAAAAATAAAAGACCCAAGTTATAATGGCCATATGACAATATTACTAATGTTTTGGGCTCATATGTACTGGGTTTAGACTTGGGGCATCTTTTTAAAATGTCTTTGGTTAATAATCCTAGCTAAGGTTTTCCCTTGGACAAAAGCTTTGATAATCTAATCCCCTGTTTTCTTCTTAAACGATACTCCCTTGCCACATACTCTTCAGTCAGTGACATCTGCCTCCTTGCTTTTCTAGAAGCCAAAAAAAAACTCCATTTCTTGGCCTCAGGCATTTTCTCTGGCTGTCCCCTATGCTCAGAATTCTCTCCATTCTCATCTCCACCTACCAGTTTTCCTTATGTCCTTTAAGTTACAACTAAACTCTCATCTTCTCCAGGAAGCCTTTCCCAAACCTTCTTAATTCTAGTGCCTTCCCTCCATTAATTATTTCCCATTTACCCATACATAACTTGTTCGAGCAGTCAGTCCTCAACTTTCATAACAGTAACATTCCTAGTAAATGGCCCAAAAGTAAAAAACTCAAATATTGATATGTTAAACCTACCAGAAATAGGAATTTAGGTTCCCAAGACTGCCAAAAAGTATAATCTTTTACTAGAGAATACTTATCTGCATGTGACAAAATATTAATTCTGATAATATGTATTTTTCTCAATAGAGTAACCATTAAATCATCCATAAAGTGCAATACACACAGGAAAACTGGTAACATACAAAACATTTTTCTCACTAGTAATCCCTTAGAAATTATGAAAATCTTAATAAAAATCATTGATTTCAAATAATATTCACCTTTCATAATATGAAATCTATAATATCATAAATGCTGTATAGCAAACACAATTCTTAAAACTTTAACATTTTTTACTTGAATCTTACTTTCAACTGTGTCAAATAGTGGTATGAGGATCTTGTATTATAAACTATACTGTGTAAATCTCACTACCCTGGCCTCCTTCTGAAAACCAAGGGAGAGGTTGCTGGGACTTTAGTTGTTGCTGTTGGAAGATGCCAAGACTAGCAAGGTCTTGACATCACCACTGACACTCCATCCCTTCATGTCTTTTCGATGGCACTGGAGATCATGAAAGATACACTAGCTTGAAATAATCCACCTGCAACACCTGCTTCACATACTATATGAGTTCCATAAAGGTCTCTGGACTAGTTGCAGACATTGCAGAATGGAAGCTTATTTAACACCTTTATTTTCACATGAAGTCACATCACTGATTCTGTACTCTAGGGCTTAGTGTCCAAAGGACTAGCAATATATTTTGAGTGAATAATTATAACCCCAAACTTGAGTTTTAATGGAAAACAATGAAAATATGCAATGAATGCACAATAGTTAGGTGAACAAGAGTAATGAAACACCTACCAGGATACTAGCCATAACACAAACTTGCCTTTCATTTTTTCCTCTATTGTGCATAGCCATGAATGTATGTGGTTGCCAACATACTAATAAAATCATCTGAGAGTCTGAAGTCATAAATTTAAAGGTAAATATTGAGGATTGGCCATACATATTTTTGGTTTGTAGCCTCTCTCATTAGATTATGGACTCCTTGAGGGCAAGGGCCTCTTTTTGTCTCTTTTTTATATCTCCAGCATTGAGCACCATACTTGGCTCATAGTAGTTGCTTAATACTATAAAAGTTTATTAACTGATTGTTTTGTCTCCACTCTAGTTTCTCTGGGAATATCAGAATTTCTCCTCTTTAAGTCTCCACAAAAAAATAAAATAAAAAGGAAAAGGGTTTTCAACACTTGTGCAAGAACTTAGACTTATAAGATACTGAATGCAGGATTCATTTAGCATTTCCTTAATATCATATATTTAATACATATAGCAAAAAATGCAGATAGCTTAGAGCTAAGCTTATGAATTGTTAACTCCCTTTTCCTCTCTGGGAAATATCCTCCCAGAAACTTAAACATAGTTTAAGATCTCTGGTAGGACTCTGGGATCCCCATACTCCTCCTTTGTAAGGGGAAAACTTGGGTTCCTGGGGATTCAAACAACTCACCCTTGTGGAGAGTCTCACATTCCTCAAGGGCCTGTACAATTAGCCAATGCTTATATCAGCATCCCTGAGGTTGAAATCTTCCCTTAATAAGGGCAGAACTCAGAGTAGCCCAGAAGTCAACCTTCCTTCTACAGGCTGGCATTCTATACAGCTCACAGTTGACAGTTGGGTTGAAGTTTATTCCTCCTTCCTTGTTGGAGTTCTGTGGTTCTTTGGTTTTAAGCTCTGACTCTCATAGCTCCTTGTTTGAACCATGTCCTTGGGAGGTCCAGGGAATTCTCTCCTTGGTTCAAATCCTCTTTTACAACTCCAAATCTGCTGTACCATTGCTGCTAGTTCATATTCACATGATTCCCAGCCTATACCAAGAACTCCTCATTACTGTGCCATTGCCTCCTTCCACTGGCATTCCTAGAACTATATAGTCCCTGGAGGGGCCATACAGTTGCAAAGGACTCCATCCATAAGCTAACTCCATGTCCATGCATAACTCTTCTGTCCTTTGCATGACATTTCACTATAGATTTTCTGTCTCTGGAGTCATCTTTCAAAAATCCAAGAGTAAATGAATTATCTATGATCCACATTGTTCCAGTGAGGCAACGAGTACACAGAATGAGTGAGTTCAAAATTTGACAAAGAGCTGATGTTAGTGAATTTCACACCCTGTTCAGGAAAAAAATAAATGGGAGGTAATGGGCAATGCTAGCTTCTTCTTAGCCATGCCTGCTGTAGAGAACTAAATGGTAGATTATAGTTGAAGTGACTCACATTTTATAAAGTATTTTAAGGTTTCTGTGGTATTTTTTTCTCAACAGCTCTGAGTTAAATAGTGCAAGTATTATTATCTCCATTAAAAAATAAAGACTCCAAAGAACAGCAAGGTTAAAGAACTTTCCCACCTGGCAGGCGGTTTATAAAAGAAAGAACACTAGATTCAAATAAGACCTGGGATTGAAATCCAGCTCTTCTCTTTGTCAGCTATATTACCTTGGGTAAGTCATTTCACTTATCTTAGTATCTGTTTCCTTATAAAATGACAGTTACTAGATTATCTCTAAAACCTTATCTAACTCTAAATCTGTAATCATATTATGGATGATAGTTGTTATATTTAAACCATCAAGCCTTTGGGCTGTATGTCTTAAGTGTTGCTTTCCTTAAGAATGCCTACAAGAAGACAGCATGTCACTATATTAATTATCCAGGGAGGGAGGACAATATTTCAGTTTTCTACCAGGTGGTACTATACTTGAGACGCGAGCCTTTCAGTTTTACTGATTTCTCTCTAGTGCATAGGATAACTTTCCTGGAGACTGTAGTACTTCTGCTAGCCACAAGATGCTGTTTAGTTTACAAATACCTAACTTCCCCTCACCCCCAAATAACCGTAAGCAATTTTAATAACCCCAAGTGGTTCAGTCTAAATCCAATGAAAGGGATGAAATGGAATATACTGAAAATATTAAAATATGAAAAATGCCTGTACTCTGCTTAAAAGTCCCCACTCTAAACTTCTATTTCAATTCATAGGTCACAACATTCACTGAATTCAGAGATAGCTTACTTTGATCAGTTTATTTCACACTGAATAAAGTGAAAAAGAAATAGATTAAGCACACCTATACAAAGGCAGCTACTTTAAGCCATCTTCTATATGTCCTCCTGGTTCTTGTCTCAGACTTTCAAGAATGGCCAGAGAGGATACCTACCCATGTATATCAGAGGCTTTGGGGAAAGAAATAAGGGAAGAAGGCATTCACCTCCCATTGTGGGATCACAGACTAGCAATGAGAGAAAACAGGGAAGATGCTGAAGCCAATTAATATACCATCAGTTGGAAAGGATTCATAATACCTGTAGTCTCTGAATTGATCATCCTTATGGTTTTTGGTCTCTCACTTTGTTCTTGAATTAGGATCCTTTGTCTAGTTATGATTCTAGTTACCTGATTCTCAGAATTGACTTTTAGACAATATTGTTTACAGTCTCTATACTTCTCTACGTGGTCCCAGTCATTGACTTCTTTTGTCTCTGGAAGCAACAGTGACTTCAGTCAAAGGACTTTTATGGTTTATCCAAAAGTTGTCATTACTTTTTCTCTCCCACAGGGAGTCACATAAAAGGTAAGGTGACACAAGATCTTTGTGTAAATACTGAATGTAATTCTGATTTGACTTCTACCTTTTGCCCCCTGTCCCTATATACTCATTTGTAAAAAAACCCTAGAGAATCTATTTTCGAACCATTTTCAGATTAAGATGTGGAACACTTATTTCTCGAGTTTTCTATTTATTTCCTCTTCTTACATATGACAAGACTGTCAAAGGGTGGTGACTTTTTTATCATAGCAACTCTGAAGTAAAACGTATTAGTACAAAGAAGTTTTGATCTGTGTCATTGTAGGAAATTAGTATTGTCACTGGTGAAATTACAGATCCTTGAAATATTGAAATCCTCTTATCTATTTACTCACTCTCTCCTACATTATCTATACAATGCATACTATATATAACATTGACTCAACCAATACTGTCTCACAATGGTGTGATTAATACATTATGACCAAAGCCTACTATAAAGCATATGGGGTCCCACTGTAATTCCTTTGTAAGAAGGTTTGACCTGTGTATGCCCAGATCTTTTAATATGGAACTATCATGCTTCCTGGGGTTTCTCCTACCATTGGGTAGAAAGTAGCCTCCTTTGACTGGCTATATAGCTGAAACAGATTTTACTTTTTAAAATGACCAAACTGAGACATGCTCTCTTTCCTCTGCATACTTTTTTTCTACTACTTTCAGACAGTGAAGATCATATACAATTGACCCACAATATGGGTTCCATAAACTGAAACAGAAATAGGGCTACCTTACCCTAGTCCTCTCTCTTACCCTTGTTCTAACAAAAGGGTCTGGAAATCTCTATTTTTCTGTTCTCGGTGTCAAGTGCTATCAGTGATCCCAACCAACCCTGAAGTTCAAGTTATCATGACCTTGGAGCTTGAATTCCAGGCAGGATACTGTAGCAAGTCAGCACAACAGATGAGCCTGAGTGCCTGGATCTCAAGCCCAAGAAGAGAATTTGGGCTTGGAATTTAGGACTAGACTTTATACGAAATGAGTTAACTCTAAACCTGATTCCTTTCTCCTTTTCGGAGTCTGAGATAATATGGGGAATTGGAAAAGGAAGAATCTTCCCATCTATTGAGGGAATAGACTTGTAAATTTGTCATTATACCTTTTGAACTAAATATTCCTTTTAAAAAAGTTAATCAAAGTTTTACTGATGGATTTGGAGTAAAGAGGAACTATCCACTATACTTGAGGGAACAACATAGAGTGGGGTTGGAGCTATTGATAGAAAGCACAGACACCATCTAATCTCCTTAAAGAAGCAGGAGAACCCTGAAGGAGAGGTGAAATGTAAAATACCTGGCCTTCAGGCAGTGTGGGCTAGAATAGTTCAGCATTATACTTTTATGGCTAGTAGGCTGTTTTCTTTGCTTTTTCCTTTAAAAGTAACTACTCCACTTCTCTGAATAAAGAGTGATAAATCTGACCAATCAGAAAGCTTTCTGGGCTGTCCTTGGATAGTGCCAGGGAATTACAGGTAACGCTACCCCGTATCTCCATCCTTTGTTATATAGCCCTTTCCAGAGCTTCCAGCCACTAGGCTCTGATGAGGACCTAGATACAGAATGATGATCTTTCCAAAGGCAATCATAGCCTTCTCTTCCTCAGTACCATTGTTGGGCTTATTTATGCTTAGGTACAGCAGAGATGAGGAACTTCTGAAGGGACTGAGGGCATGAGGAAAGGGAGGGTGTGAAGTTGTGCATATATAATGAGGCTACAAGGACCCAGCATTCTGCCCACTGAACTATGACTAACCCAGAGACCACTGCTAAATGGAGGGGGTTGTGGGCAAACTCACCTAACCCTAGTTCCTAAGTAAGATATTCCCAAAATTCTAGTATACAAATTTGCTGGTATTTAAAATGGAGGAAGGAAGGTAGAAAAATTGTAGGTGAGAGTTTGAGGGTGAGTGTCACCATTTTAAAGTTTATATAGTCTTTAGTATCTATACCTACTACAATTTTGGTTAACCAGGAATGTACTCCTCATTTTTAACATTGTCCCTATATTGTTATTTCACCTGATTCAGGGAATTAATGTCTTAGGAGAGATTGTCTATAACAGTAAAGGGATAAATATAACCCAGAGGGAAGGTGAGAACCAACAGAATTCTCTGCAGTTTGAAGAACACTGAAATAAAAATTTGTGGGCCAATAAATAATAGGTTAGAGAATAATTTCTTGGTCTGAATAACATAACATAGCATTCAGGCAATAATAAAGAATTACACAAAGGAACTGGACTTTTTTTTTTTCATGAGAAATATAGTTTTCCTATCTTAAAGCATATCTGAGTCTGCTGGCAAGCGGTACAAGTAATTGCCTCCAGGTGTTTGCCTGCAGGAAGTCATTGAAATTCAATGTAAGTAATGGCAGTTTCTTCAGCAGCAAAAACTAACCTGCAGGAACCTTGTAGGCACAGGCATATTTTAGAATAGAAATGCTATAGTCAGCCACAAAACAGCTGAAAGGCCATAGGCCAAAAGACCCTGTTTAACAGGTGACAGGTTAACATAAGCAAGAATGAGAGATATGCCTAATAATAAGTCTGGTCTAGAATTTAGGAGTAAAGGAATTTGTTCTTGGCTTAAAAAATAATCTAATGCTTAAAAAAAACAACCTCTTTTTAATTTTAAAAATATTTCTACTCATACGATGCCAATAAGTCACAAACATATTTTTTCCACACAGCTCTGAATTCTTTGAATAAATATAGACTTTAAAAATGCATATTTTAGTAGAGATGCTGAGCAGAAATCTGCCCTATTTTAATATACTCTGAATTTAAAATTATCAGCTTAGTACTTCAGCAGATCTTTGATCTTATTATTATTGTTAATAATCATCAGCAAAAACAGATATTCACATAAGCATAAAAAAGAATAAAAGCTTACCTAAAACTGTAGGCATTTAGGAAATGGACCCAAATGAATAAGCAAACAAAAGATGCTCTTTGTTCTCTGTCCTGTTCAAAATCTATCTTAAGTTCTGCTTTATTTGGCTTTGTTTTCTTTCTTCCCTTCTCCCCTTCTTCCTCTGTTTCCTCTTTCCCTCTCTCTCCTTCCTTCCTTCCTCTCTCCCTCCCTTATTTGTGCCCTTCTTCCCTTCCTTCCTTCCTTCCTTCCTTCCTTCCTTCCTTCCTTCCTTCCTTCCTTCCTTCCTTCCTTCCTTTCTTCCTCCTTATTGTAATAAATATACACACAGATCTGGTTCTATTCATGTCACACTGCATCATTTCATATAGATTTTTTTAAAAAATACATGTTCCATTTATTCCTTTTAAAATATCATTAGTATTTTCCTTCTCCCCTTCCTCCCAAACCCCCCTTGTAATGAAATATAGGGAAGCTAAACATACCAGTATATTAACCAAGTCTGGCCATATAGACATCATTCTGAAACTGTAGGAAATAACAGTGCACCAATATCTCTTCCAAGAGGGTGAAGCTATATTTCAGTGTCATGTCTGTAATCATGACTGGACATTAACAAACTTTATAAGGTCTTTTGATGTTTTATTCTACATTATCATGGTTATTATATAAATTGTGCTCTTGATTCTGTGTACTTTGCTCTAGTATGTTTGCACGAGCTTTTCCAAGTTTTCTCAAACTCTTCATGTTTCCCATTTCTTAGAGTTTAATGAAGTTCCATTACATTTATGTACTACTTCTTGTTCAGCCATTTACTTACTGATGAATACCTAACTTTTCAGTTGTTTGCTACAATAAAAAAGTGCTACTGTAAGTATTCTGGAGTATATAGGATCTTCCTTTCTATTTTTGATCTCCTTGTGGGACATACCAGTAAGTGGTATTGCTAGTCCAAATGTATGAATAGGTTAGTGACTTTCTTAGTACAGTTCCAAGTTATTTGACAAAACCATGGAAGCAATCCACAGTTCCATCAGTGGCACACTAGTGTACCTTCCAACATAACTAGTGTACCTCATGGGTTCTGCAACAGTTATCCCTCCCATCATTTGTTACCTTTGGCAACATAATGCAGCAAGTTGACCTCTTGCATTTTGTTTTTCCAAATTTGAAAATGTCCCTCTAGCAACTCTGAAAAAATTACATTATGAAAATGATTCAGTTGCCTGATCTTTTACCTTGTGTGATAATACCCAAGTATCTATCTCTCTTTGAGAATTAGTATGTGGATTAACATAGGCTCTTCAAATAGAAGAAATGTGTAACAATAGCATTGAGTTAGATGATGAATAAAACTTAGCTTCTTTAAAGCATTTTATGTACATTATCTAATTTGGCCCTATCTACTCTGTGAAGAAGTTAGGAAAATCATTACTATTTTTTTTAAAGATATTGACTCTATCCCTGTATTTTATTTTTTATTTTATTTTATTTATTTTTTTAAACCCTTACCTTCCATATTGGAATCATTACTGTGTATTGGCTCCAAGACAGAAGAGTGGTAAGGGCTAGGCAATGGGGGTCAAGTGACTTGCCCAGGGTCACACAGCTGGGAAGTGGCTGAGGCCAGATTTGAACTTAGGACCTCCCGTCTCTAGGCCTGACTCTCATTCCACTGAGCTACCCAGCTGCCCCCCAATTATTACTATTTCTAATTTAGAAATAAGGAAACTATGAATGAGAGATTATGACTTGTGTAAGATCACACAGTTATCTATATGTTACATAGATTTGTTATGCTACTTCAAGCATTGAGAATCTAGTTTGGCAGGTAGTGGAGAGCTATTTAATATATGTAAGTGATAAAAACAAGTTTAACATTAAGAACAAGTGCTAGGCCCAGAGGGCTGGAAGATTGTACCTATTTGCTTTTCCCACATACTCCTCCAGTCTGATTCTAGGGACAAGGTAAAGACCAGTTCAGTCCTATAGATATTAGCCTCTACTGAAAAGGGTTTTCTTACACTCGGGCTCCCTTTTCTTATACTACGGATCATTAAGTCTTTCTATTCCAGTACTGGGAAGACAAATTATTTGAAGCTTAAATTTGGACTCAAATCTAGGATTTTCCTAAAAGGGAAGAAGAGAAAGATATTCAATGTACAATTAAATCAGTTGGTATTTATTTGGTATATCTTTGGTATTTATTTCCTATGCCCAAAAGAAATTATTAAAGGCATACAGATCCACCCCACAACATGCATTGACAAATTAATTAAAGCAATATTCAGTAACTCCATATAACTACTAGTATTATTAGGGAACTGCTTCCAGTGAGAGTAATGGGACCCCTTGGGAGAGGTGTACCCTTTGGAGATGGAAGGTCTGATGACTTTATGTCAAAGAAGGTCAAACTGAAAGCAATTTATTAGTGTGCCAAGGTAGACTGCTCTCACTGAATGGAAGCCTCAGATTCCAAGGGAATATATTTGTTTCTTGTAACTTTACTAAATGGCTTTAAGAGTTCAAAATCTGTCAGAAGTATTCTGTAACCACTTAGAATAGATAAGATTTCATAGGAGATAGGGGGTAGAGATGGAGTGGAAGCAGCCAGATCTGAGTACTCTATTTGTCTGAATATAAGGTAGAGTTAGAGGAAAAAAATGCTTAACACATTACAAGTCTTACCTTATATTCACAGTCATAGGGCATAGGAAATGAAGTTTCCTTAGTTGAAAAGTCCTTCATAGTTAGGATGGACAGATTCCAACAAGTTGTTTCAAACCCCTCACAAAGGATATCTCTGGGGAAAGACAGGTGTAAGAACTGGGGGTGTATGATTGATTAAGCCATTTTTAAATCTGCTTTTAAACACAGATTTAAAGAAGAAAAGATGATTATTTGGAATGCAAATGGCAGGACTTCCAAGAAAACATTTCCTGTTCCAAGACATGAGGAAAGGACAAATGATCAAATACATTTACAAGTACAGTAATACTTCGATTTTCGTTGACATCGGTTATCGTAGGTTTCGGTCTTATTCTATTTTTTTTTTTCGTGAAAAATTTGTCTTGGTTATCGATTACCTCAGATTTTCTTGGCATGCCCCCTTGACCTCGATGCTAATTTTGTGAAAACAAAGGCTGACCTATAAATTCTCCTGCTCATGTGAGCAATACATGTACTAAAAAGCAAATAAATCCATTTACTCATACAGATAGCAAATGAAAATCAGATAAAGCATATGGAGGAAAATATGTACCTGACAATATAAAAAAATGCATGAGCTCTCTCATTGGGAGTGAGATATCTCATCTCAGTCAAGTAGAAATTTTCCCACAGTACCTTAGCTGAGAAGAGGGACATAATCCAGGTTATGACTCCTCTACATGTCAGTTTCTTTCCAAAGTCTTTCCAGACAGTGCCTTGATACCTAAGCTCCTTCCAAACAATAACCTCTCTCTCCCCTCCTCGCTATCTTCCATATGCCAAGAAGAGTCTTCAGAAAGGTAAATGCCATGTTAAATGTTCATTTATTCTTTATGTTAACCTTTTATATTCATTTTATATTAACTTCCCATTGTTTTTAGTATTAAACACTACATTTATTCTCTATAAAATGTGTTTTGGTATATATTTTGGAGTGGCTAGAATGAATTAATTGTATTACATTGATTCATAGTGAAATAATTGCCTCCGTTTTCATTGGTTTCATATTTTGCTGATTGTTTTCAGAGGGATTATTGAGGAAAACCAAGGTATCACTGTATGGAAAAAAATCATTTTAGAGAAAAATTGCAGAATCTCATTCAAGGAGAGCAAGTAGTTGTTTCACTAGTGGGTTAGGCCAGCTACTTTACAACATCTTTACATAGTTTGTTATATTTTATTTCTTTTTCAATAGGGAATTCAGGAGCTTTCTAATATTAGGCCAACAAGTGTTTAAGATATTGCAAAATAAAGGTGATCTTATTTTCCCCAAATTTTGTTTCAGGAGCTGCTACTTAAAACCTTATCAGAAAATAAAATAGCTTTCAGAATTGTTGATTAAGTATTTTACATTTCTTTTTGACTCTGCACTGCTCTTAAAGCAGGTTTCTTCCATTAAGCCATGCCAATGGGGATAATTATCAAACTCTCCTCCTCAGGCATCTCTAACCAAAAGGACCCAGAACCTCCACATTTTCAAATTCACATGGTTGTTTCCAAGCTTGGATATATCCATGTAATCAGAGATTGGGAAAGAATAAGCTAAAAAGAGATTGCCAGATCTGATTTTTTTCTGAATATAAGGTATATGGGGAAAAATTTAACATATCTCATCTTATATTCATAGTTATGGAGCATAAGGAATGAAATCTTAGAGACCTTCTGAGTCTTTTATGTCCAGGATGGATAGACCTCTACCAATTGTTTTAAACTCACAAATGATATCTCAGAGAAGGGAAAGTAAAACAGTCAAGATATGTGATTAAATCACTTTTAAATCATATCATATATACATACAGATATGTATATATTTATAAATATATATTTCTTCACCTCATAAATTAATATGTGTATGCACACATATACTTAAGATACATAATTGTGAAGAAACTCATTGCATCCATCTTCAGATCTAACTGGGTTTCTGGTCAGCATAATCTGGGTCCTTAGTTAAGGGTCTCTAAGCAGCAGTTAGAAGTGATCCAACTTCCCAGACATGTAGGTAGGGCTAGGTTCAAACAATGTAATAAAGTTTTCTCACAATTCTCACAATCAAATAAAGTTTTCTCACAAGACAAAAATTGGACTAGACCCATAATTAAATAGAAAGAGAACTGAGCTAACTCCAAAATGGTCACAAAATAGAGTCAGAATTGTTCACTCAATTTAGCTGGGCTCTTTGGTTTTATAGGACACTGGGTTACTAGGTTGGTTTGCCTCATATTATGTACCTAATCAGCTCCACTGAGATACTTTTCTTTTTTAAAACTGTATTAATGACTATTTCTTTGTAATGCAATTTGAGATATGGTATTGATCAATCACTTCCTTTCCACTTTTTCATTATTGTGCTTGAGATTATTGATGTTTTATCCCTCCATATGAACTTTATTTTTATTTTTGCTTTATAAAATATTATTTTGGGAGTTTGGTATAGCACTAAGTTAATTAATTAATTCAGATAGCATTATCATTTGTGTCATGCTGACTTGACCTATCCATGAGCAACTGATGGTTCTCCTATTATTTATGTCTGACTTTATTTCTGAAAAGTGTTTTATGGTTAGATTTGTAGAGCTCCTGAGTAAACATTTTAAGATATCTTACCAAGCATTTTGTAGTTTCTATATTTATTTTGAAGGAAATTTCTCTTTCTAGCTCTTCTAGCCTAGCTTTTTAACTCCAGTGTTCTCTTCATGAGCATATATAGATAGTAATCAAAAAACACTACAATCTGAAAAGAATAAAAATTTCAGGTGACTGAAAAGGCATATTTTAAATGAGTTGCATTGTAACACCAAAAATTTGGTGTTACATGTGAAAAGAGCCAGAAAAGAAATCATCAAGGGGTATTTGACCAGAAAAAGAGGTGGACCAATTATGAAGGAAGAATGGGATAGAATAAATGAAAGTAACCAAAGATAACCTAGGTTACCAAGGTAACCTGAGACCTACACTGCTATTTACAAAATGCCAAAAGACCTAGAGGAATACTCCCAAGAGAATCTATGGAATATTTATGGAAAGACACCAACAAGAATCTTAAAATATGAGAAGGCAGGAATGGATTACTACTCGTGCCAGGGAGAAAGCTACTCACCTTGATAAGATCCCTGATACAATGAAGTGCTGAAACATAATTAGATATTTTTATCTTTAATGTTTATCCTGCCAATTTTTATGCAGATGCCACTTCATTGAAATAAGCTATAAAGCATAGAATCCTTTGCTAGTTTATGATTTACCCTTATCATTATATATTTACTCCAGTATTTCAATAGATTCATGGCATCATTAGTGATGATATTCCCTCCACTGAAATAAAAACGTGCCCTCATTTATCCTTCACATCCTTGTGATTTTTTGCCCATAGTCTTTTACCAAAAAATATACTTCTATAAAGCAACAAAAAGCAGTGAAGGAGGAAGAAGTTTGCAGAAATCATAGTTTGAGATTTCAGGATCATTTAAAACTGGAATAGGGACCACATATTGAAGTGAAATAGAACAGATCTGCCAGTCTTTCCATAGTTCTCTATTATTAGCAGTTAAAGCAGAAACACCACATTTGTACTGTTACCATCTCAGTAGTAAATCACAGAGTCATAGCTGTAGACCTAGCAGGGATCTAGAGTTAGACTTCTCATCTTCATATGAGGAAACTGAACCTGAAAGAGAAAAAGGACTTAATTCAGGTCACAGATATTAAGTATCAGAATCAAGATTTGAATCTGGGTCCCTTGACTCCAAATCCAACACACCATAGGAAGAAGGAATAGCACTCAAAAAATGAGTTGGACCTGAACATTCAAAGGTAACTTGTACTGGAGGCATACTCTTCAAGTTGGCTCACATAAGAGCATATTTTCAGGTACAGAGGAGCATTTATTTTTCAAGTTTTCAGTTTTCAAGAGATCTCATAGGGAAAAAATTTCAAAGATGGGAAAAATGTCACAGATGATAGTAATACTAAAAAAGTTTATGGAGAAATTTTACTCACTAATTATATGTTTGTCGTCTCATCGCTGTACTGATCTTTATGAAAAGATTATGTATCATTTTAATATAGAATATGAATGTGAATACATATTGGTATCTAGGATATATGATAAATATACATGAATGAAACAGGTAGACTACAGACCCTGTTGTCACATTTATAAAACTGATTAAAAAGTATAGAGAATACATGATTTAAAGTGCCTATTATTTGTTGATTATCATAGTGGGGTGGGAAGGGAAGGCATCTCAATAGAATAATATGCAGTCCTCCAGGCTAACCTCTAACAAAGTATCTCCCACGACTATTCTAAGATCTGAAATATGCCTTGATGGATATGATCCCCAAAATAACTTTGATCAATAACCTTCTTATTAAAAATATTAAGCTAGGTATAAGAAAAGAAGCTGTATGGTGGCCAAAAATAAAGGGTCCTGTCATAAAGGATATCCTAGGGAAGACTTCCCTATATATATAGTGAAGTCCTCAAAAAGCTTATGTGTATGGCTGATATTATACTGATTGTATTAGGTCTCAGATACAAAGTACAGCCTGAAGCAAATAAATATTTCTTGGTGCTCATTTAGATGTTGGAGTTGTATTCAATTGATTTATATCCAGAAAACCAGAGAACAGAAAGTAAAAAGTTACAATTTTTAAAATGTCAGTAGTACTTTTTGTCTAAGAATTATAAAATGTTACTGTCAGTCACCAATTAAAAGTTCATTTCTCTAAGAAAAATAAAACTTAAGATAGTTTTGCCTACTGTTCATATGAAGTATGAAAACACCTGAAGACACAATACACTGGTTTTATTGAAATGGGAAGCTTTGTCACTTAAATGAAATGAAGATTCCCAACCAATTGAGGATATAATCCTTAGGAGCTTGCATAATGTGAGGCTTGGGGTCTGTATCTAGAAATTCATGATGATGCCCAGTGGAAAGACCTGATCTTCTGCACACATAGCTATTCTATGACTATTTCCTGTTGACTGACTGCAATGGTATTGAAAAACTTTTCCATTGATTGCTAATCCCAAATTGAGTGTGCACATTGTGGGCATTCTACAAACCTCTCTCAAGAAGCTTTTGAGTGGGAAGGAAGAAATGTTGGCCTTGGACATATAGAGTTTTTGTTTCTTTTGTCTTTTTCTGTTTTTTCATTCCTGATCCTAGATGAATGAGTTCCAGAGATAGAACAACCTCATAAGTTTGCAAGGTAGGGCATGGTAGCCGAAGTCTAATGGCAAGTTTACCTAGCAGAAGGTGCAATAATGGCAGCAGTTGAGCCCAGTGAATTTGACCCAACCTGTCAGTGAACTGATCTTTCACTGAGATGTAGCATCATATTGAAAGCAAAGGATATATATAGATACCATTTTAAGTTTGAGTCCACTCCTCCCAGGACCTAAACAAGAGGGTACAGGAGAATGGGTATATATTTAAGGAGGAAATATTTTATAGCAACCATTTTGAGTCTACACTTTCAGGGATCCTAGTGTCCCTGGTTTGCGGGTGAAAATGTTTCAGTTCTTGCTCTACTTTCCTATTAAATATGATTTTAAAAAACCTTTCCTTCTCTCTTAGAATTAATACTAAGTATTGGTTCCAAGGTAGAAGAGTGATATGGGCTAGGCAATTGGGTTTAAGTGACTTGCCCAGGGTCATACAGCTAGGAAGTGTCTGGGGCCAAATCTGAATCCAGGCCCAATGGTCTCTAGACTTAGCTCTCTATCCACTGAGCCACCTACCTGTCCCTAGGGCATATTTCTTATGTGATAACTATCAAGACCATCATTCAATAATTACTCTCAATATCAAACAACCACTTCTTTCTTCAGTATCATCTAAGCCCTTATTAGTGCCCCGATATAATTTTGATCAGTTGATAACCTCCTTGATATCACTGATAACCAATTAATATCAATTAGATTTTATAAAAGTATGTTTAGGGGCAGCTAGTTGGCTCAGTGGATATAGAGCCTAGCCTACAGATGGGATGTACTAGGTTCAAATATGACCTCAGACATTTTCCAATTGTGTGATCCTAAGCAAGTCACTTAACACCAATTGCCTAGCCCTTCAGTGCTCTTCTGCCTTGGAACCTAATATCAATTCTTAGACAAAAGATGAGGATTTTAAAAAATAAAAGGAAAAAAATTATAATCTGAGAGTACTCCAAAACCCTGGTGGGAAATGTAGCCTTGCTCTAGGAACCCAACCTGCCAGTAAAAGTGGGAATTAAGAAAGTAAATTCACACTTTATTTATATATGCTCACACACAAATTTATATATATATATATATATATATATATTCAAATATGTTTATGTGATAAGGTATTGGTACTCTGGTGCCCAGGCTTAGTGGCAGAAAAGGGTAATTTAGTGAGGTAGATTTTTTAACCCAAGGAAGTCATAGACCAACAATTTCAGGGGCTTGCTAAATCAATTGTACAAAAAATCAAGCCATTCCCCAATTGATAAATAGACAAGGGACATGAGTAGGCAGTTTTCAGATAAAGAAATCAAATCTCTTATAATTAGAGAGAAGCAAATCAAAACAACTCTGAGGTACCACCTCACACTAGAAGAGTGGCCAATATGACAGCAAAGGGAAATAATAAATGTTGGAGGAAATGTGGCAAAATTGGTACACCAATGCATTGTTGGTGGAATTGTGAATTGATCCAACCATTCTGGAAGGCAATTTTGAACTATGCCCAAAGGGCTTTAAAAGACTGTCTTCCCTTTGATCCAGCCAAGCTACTGCTGGGTTTGTACCCCAAAGAAATAATGGAAAAAACTTGTACAAAAATATTTATAGCCATGCTTTTTGTGGTGGCAAACAATTGGAAAATGAGGGAGTGTCCCTCAATTGGGGAAAGGCTGAACAAATTGTTGTGTGGAATACACCACAAAGTAATGGAATAGTAATGGAATACTATTGTGCTGAAAGGAATAATGAACTGGAGGAATTCCATGTGAACTGGAATGACCTCCAGGAATTGATGCAGAGCAAAAGGAGCAGAACCAGGAGAATGTCCTACACTGAGACTGATACACTGTGGCATAATCAAACATAATGGACTTCTCTGGTAGCAGCAGTACAATGATCCAGGACAATTCTGAGGGACTTATGAGAAAGAACACTATCCACATCCAGAGAAAGGACTGTAGAAGTAGAAACTCAGAAAGAAAAAAAAAAACATGATTGATCCTATGGTTCGATGGGGTTATGATTGGGGATGTTGACTTTAAATGATCACTCTATTTCAAATAGTAATAATATGGAAATAGATTTTGAACAATGATATTTGTAAAACCCAGTGGAATTTCTTGTTGGCTCTTAGAAGAGGGAAGGGAAGGGAAAGAAAATGAATCATGTAACCATGGAAAATATTCTAAATTAATTAAGTTAATTAATTAAAAAAACCAAGAAGTTCAGGGGCTTAGTACCATGAATCAAGAGTTGGAAACAAAGTTTGAGATTATAATAAGAAGAATCATTAGGTCAACAGTGGAGCTTCCTGGGTCTGTTCCTCAAAGACTTAAATCCTCAAAAACTGAAGTTGAGGCCAAATTTAGACAACTAAGTGTGGAAAAGATAGCAGTGATTTCACCAAATCTTGAAGTAGAGTAAATGAATCCTAGAATTTTGAACTAGGAATAAGTTAAAAGAAAATAATATTTTAAACATCAATCCATAAACGTATTGAATTCTTTCCCCCAGATGAAGATTTGGATGTGTGGGTCTATACTTAATTATTAGTTCCTCATCAGCTTTGTATTGGCACTGTGGGTTACAAAGACAGAAAGGAGAATGTCACAGTCTATGCTTTCAAGAACCTGCAATATCTATTTGGGGAGATAATTTTAACATTTATAAGGCTTGCCTTGACAAAGTCTTAGTCTACTGTTGTACTGTAACATAGTGGTAACTTGATATAAAGTCCCAGAAACTATACCAGAATAGTGCAGGCTCTGGAAATGTCTCCTGTCCTGGAACAGATTATATCAACTTCCTTTTTTCCCCTTCAAATTAAACAAAAATATTTTATTAATGCTTCTTTCAAAAAATGATCAATGACATCACAAAATCCACTAAACCATCACTTCTGTTCCCAGTAGAAGAAGCCATCCCTTGTAACAAATATGCTACAAATAAAAACCAAATGAAGTTGCAGATAAATGGCTCACAGGTTCACTCTAGAAAGGCAAAAGGTCTTGGTGAAGTTAGTTTAACCTGAATCAAAGGCAACAAGAAATATATTTCCATGGGGCATTTTTAAAAAAATTTCATTGCATTTTTCTTTTTCATTTCATTGTAATATTCACAATAAAGATTTAGTTTACAAGAAGACTACTATGAAAATAATTGTAGTTTATGCACCAGCATCTGAAAAGGTAGAGGAATTATAGAAAGAAATCATTAAGATTCTCAAAATTCAATCAAGATATACTTTAATACTCAGTAATTTCAATGCATAAGCAAACCCACAAAGGATTGTAAAAAAGATGTTGAAAAATATGTTGTAAGAGTAAAATAAGAGAAGAAAAAAGGGCTTATATAAAAGTCTTATATTTATATGGTATAAATATGAGAAGGTGCTGAACATGACAGAACAAATAGTACCCAAAAAAAGAAATTGATTATATTTGAAAAGACAGGAAATGACTCATTAGTGATGTGGGAGTCATGCAGGAATTTGCTCTTTCTCTACAGTAAGACCACAAACTGTTTAGGGCAAAGATCAAAGTTTGATGTCAAAGTAGAAGACAGAATAAAAATAATAAAAATAAATTCAAGTAGACCTAGGTTATCATCAGTTTGGGAGTTCCATCCAATGATGCAGATTTCAACTCATCTATACCTGTCTATCTTGGAAGACAGTTGTCTGTTTCTTCCCATAAATTTGCCACCCAGTGCTATGGAGATCTTCCTTGCTTTCACCAATTAATAAGAGGGTTCCAGTGTAACACCCTGGACTACACACATATAATCCGTCTACCTTACTACTAACTAAAGTCCATTTTCTGTTTTTATCATACAATTCCTTGATACTATTTTTGCCTCTTCTTCTTTGGTGTTCTTAATTGGTTACATGTTGCAGCTTGGTTGCCTTTGCCTTCCGTTACTCTCTATTTGATATTAATTTTAATTCAGAGAATATTTTACTTTTTGCCTAAATATTATAAAAATACCAATAAAATTCCGATATTTAAAAAGAGAAACCCTTGCTTTTTGTGGGTAATTAAAGTAATTTAGCAATTACCTAAAGGCAATTCATCTAATTCTCTTCCTTCTATTCAAGGATCAATTCACTATCCATCTGTATTGTATATATAGATACCAAGGGGCAAGCTATATAGAGTGTCTATACAAATATATTTTGTAATTTGGGGTGTTCAGGGAGAACTGGCACCCTATGGTGTGAGGGCTTAATCTTTTCAGGGACATTAATCCACCTTTGGTGTCCTCTTTTCACTTAATTCTCACTTGTGACTCCAAGAAGTTGTAGCATGTGCAATGGCCATATCCTGGAAAAATGACTGTGGCAGATGGACTAAACTAGAAGGATGTCTATCCCACGCCAGGGGAATGTCTACCCCAGGTATGTGAAGCCTTCTCTCAGTGGAATGGGCAAGTGAGAACAATTTGTTCCAACAGCCATGAAGTTGGCTAATGTAGTTACTATGGACTTAAGCAGTCACTTAGAACTTGATCAGATATCAAAGAAATCAATGTCACATACTGTATTGTAATCCATTGCCAAGCACCCTGATTTTTGTCTTGCCATTGGACTTGGAAGACTCTAGAAAACAGTGAGGCTTGCAACTTTGTGCAACTCTGCCTCCCTTAAATACAATTTACGAGCAAGGCAAGGCATCACCAAGTATCATCATTGATCCTCTTCAAAAACAAAGGACAAAAAGAACAGTAACAATTTTGTAGTTCAAACAAGATGTATTCTTTATCCATCAGTTCTTTCCTGTATAGACAAGAAAAAAGATAAACTCCTTTAAGAGATTACAGATCTCTTCTAGGAAGCTCTGCAATGTTCTTAGGCTTAATGCAATAAGCACAATGCCATCTATGAACAGGAACATTTAGAGGATTTCATCATCCCCAGGAACTCCCACTTCAACTTCTACTTTGTGCTAGATGTCCTCTCTCATTGTGAGAAGAATCTTTAGCTAACATCATCCTACTTTATGTTTCTCCTAATATTCATGATCATAGTTACACTGAACAGTGCATTTTCTGCTATTATGTCTTTTAAGGAATCTTGAATGCTCTACAAATGGGAGACACTAAGTTGTATGGGAGTATGTAAGCCATTTTATTAAACCAAATAAGTACAATCTTAAGTTCTCTAAATCTTTCAGTTAATTGTAAAGTGGCAAAGATGGTTAAATATCACTTGTGAAAGCGTGCTTGTTCCCTTCTAATACCTACATCAAGGATATTCTCGACTGATGTATATATGACTCTCATAAAGATTTTGTATAGACGGGAGAGTAAGCATATCAGTTAATAGTTATTGATGCTGTCTTAAAGGTGCCTTCATTACTTTCCTTTCCTTCAGATACCTTGAATATTGGAACCTCAACGCCCTCATTACCTTCAGCACTGATCTCTTGCTACATATACTAAACTTGGTGGTATATGTAGGATGTAGTAAATTACATGTGCTACATAGAACAAACTGGCTGCTTTTCCATCTTTGTTGTTTTTAGTGCTATTTCTATCTCCTCTGTGAGCACATCTGAAACTATAATGTTAGGGTCTAAGTGTTGTGGTTCCACTGTCCTAGATAGAGAAAGCAGTTTGTTTCAAAGATTTTAACAAATCTTTTCCATTTTTGACCTGTTTGTTTTCCTTATATTTTTACCACCAAATGTCCTTAGATTGACTTTTACTTGCTATGCTTTCTTTCTTTAAAATTGTTTTATTTTTTACTACTTCTTTTTGCTTCTGAGATGATACTCTTCATAATAATTTGTCCTCCTATTTCATAAAATTATATAAATGAGTTTATAGTCTCACTCAGTGTGATCGTTGGCAGCTTTTTCTCTGCATTTGGCAAGTAAGTCAGATATTTCCTGCCTAAAGCACTTTCTGGTCTTTTACATAAAAGATACGGCTTTTTTAGTTTCCTAAAAAAAAATCAGTAAGCATTCATATGTGTTCAAGTTCTACCTTCTTTCTCCCTTTTGACCCTGTGGTTCTAAATAAAATAGATCCAGTGTTTGTTTCTATTCTGTTTCATTTGTCCTCTGTTTTAGGTGCAGGTGGTGATATCTGCCAACCAGGTTTCAAGCAATGGGAGCTTTGGAACCAGGACTCCAAATGGGATGTTTCTGCTATAGCCATCCTGACAGGGAGACCCCTGGGCAGGCAGAGTGCCTGGGGCTTGAGCCCAAGGCAGGTTTTGGTCTTGGAACCAAGACTGTGCTATACAGAAACTGGGCTAAAATATTAATCCAATCCTCTTCCTCTCCCCAGAGACTGAGGTACTAAAGGGCAAGGATTAAGCCTATTACAAGTGGAATGTGTCTGTATATTCATTATTATTGCCTTTGAAATAAATATTCCTTTGTAAAAGCTATGATTGTTATTTATTAAATGGAACTGGGGTAGAGGGGATTCAGCTCCTATATTCGAGGGAATACTATGGTGGGGAGGAAGGGATAGGGCCAATGGCAGCATCTACAGATCCCCAACTTCCCTAAGATGTACCAGAGAATCATGGGGGATGGATGATTTATAACTTACCTGGATTTTAGGTAATGAGAGCCAATGTTTTACATACATATATGTATAAATACATGTATATATAGATGCATGTGTAATACTTGCGTGTATACATATAGTAAAAGTTATTACTGCCCAGAACTAATCAATGATGTGTATAATAAATGTTGGAGTTCAGAGGAAGTAGAGATTACTTAAAGCTTGGACACATAAAGAAGAAAGATTTAATATAGCAGGAATTTCATCTGACTCTTGGAAAGTGGGTAGGACTTGAATAGGTAAAAAAAGAATAAAGGAGAAATTCAAGGTTGAGGTTGTGATGATACTAAAAATGTCTAGGTATGAAAAAGAAAGGTTGTGTTAAACAATGAGCATACTAGGTTAGTTGGAGTGGAAGATTTGTGTTTAAGATCAGAAAGAGATAAGGCCAGAGAAGAATGCTAAGAATGGACTGTAAAGGGCGTTAAATGCCAGATTAAGGAGCTAAGACTTTATCATGTAGGCAGTGGAAGTCACTGTTGATATTTGAATCAGGGAGTAACATGATCAAAGTGGTATTTAAGGAAGATTAATTTGGTGGTAGTGTGCCAGATCAAGGGAAGATAAGAATGTTTGGGCTATAATAACCTTTTGAAGTTGATATAGCAGAAGATAGACATACTCTCACAACATGTCCCTTATTATTGTTAGAAAGAGAATATCTGAGCTCCAAACATCCTTGATGCAACCCAGAATAACATTTCTCATACAATGTAGGGTCAGTATATTGTGAAATAAATTAGTTTCCATTTTTAGGAGTCTTGATATACAAAGGAAAGTGATGTACAAATCTAGAACAGTTAGAGCAATGGTTCTGAATCTTTTTGGTGTCATGGGCCACTTTGACAATGTGGTGAATCTTATAAACATCTCAGGATGTTTTAAACATGCATAAAACAAAAAAAGAATCTTGCAAAGAAAGCCAATTATGTTGAAAAACACTTATCATATTTTTAAAGTTTCTAGATTACAGGTTAAGCATTCCTCAATTTGAACCTTTGAATCCCAGAAACTAAAAACTCAAATATTTCAAATAGGAAAGGAAGTCAAATAGAGTAATATGGAAAGGAACTTTTAAGAGAGTGAGAAGAGTTTTAGGTAGAAGTGACATCATAAAATATGTGTGGGGTTACTGATATCTTTGAAGAAGACAAGTCTAAATTTAATCTACCAGAAGAGAAACAATATTGATATCAAATGAATAAGGTGGCATGGACAGAAAAGAGTGGGTGGGGGGGGAGGGAATGTTTGGTGTTTTTCATCCAAAGAATCGAAAGCACTTGTAAATATTAATAGTAGCAGCAATTTTAATGGAATTTAAGGGGCAAATATCCAAACTGCCCAGCTTCAGAGAAAGAAGGGGAAATAATCTTGAAGGTATATGCCATTAACCTGAAGTTTAAAGGCAAAGGAGGAAAGGAAAGTAGGACAGAAGGAAAGCAAGTAGGTACAAGTCAAGAGTTTTCAAGATGAAGGAAATGAATGCTCATTTAAAATGGAATCTAATTACTGGATAAGTGAAGAAAGAAATGAGGATACCAGTAAAGAAGCATGTGAGATGAGAATAAAGGAGGTGAGTTATATATAATGGAAGGAAGGAAGGAGAAGGTGATTGGTATTTAGTCCTTTTATAGCAACTGTTATTTACAGATAGCTTAATAAATATTAATTAGTCATTTCTTAAAACATCCCTCTGAGGTACATTTAGTAGTATTATTCCTTATTTTATAGATGAGGAAACAGATGCTTGGCTCTTTGCTTTATATAATTGCTTATGTCCTCTATCCTTACTTAAGGTCATTAAAATTGCAATTTGGTAGCTTATAATATGTTTATAATTTTGCCATAATAAAATTTAAACTATTTTCTTATTTCCTATGAACTTGTTCAACAATATAGCTTGACATATTCATTCCACAAATATATAGATTAGAGAACTTTTCACTGGTCCATCTTTACTTTCTAATGTCACCAAATGGTCTAAGTTTTGTTTCTATCCATAAAATGTTCCTATTGCAAATCCAGAACCGTCATAGGAAAATTGTAATAAAAGCCTGTAAGGGAAGCCTACCAGAGTGAAAAGGCAGGGCTAGGATAAGGAGGACTAGCTTTAGCTGTCAGTTGGAAGACGTTAATTCTCAAAGGCCAAGTTTCTTAAAAACAAAATCTAAGAGCTCCACTGAGGTTATTCAAACCTTCTACCCTAACTCCCGTGGCTTAGTACAATGCTACACAAGCCTGAGCGTAGGCATCTCTCACAAACACAAAGTGAAAAATTTATTTTCTACTTAAAATTTAAAATAAAATGACAGCTTGGTTGTTAGGATAATATGTAATCACAGAAAACTGTCATGGAATAATTTACTTATGGAACTGCTTTGCATAAGAATGTGTTTGGGATTAGAATTTTAGAAGAAATAAGAAAAGAAGCATGCTCTAAGAACAAAGATAAGCAGAAAAATACATTTGAAGTAGAAATTTTTAAAAAGCATTAATTTGAAAAATACCTTTAAACAAGAGAGAATCATCAGGGGCTAGGTTTACAGTTATCTAAAAAGCCTGATTATTTCAGAAATGTTTTTTAAAAGAAAGTGAAAAAAGTCAAAGAAAACTATAGTAAGGAATTTAAATAATTAGAAAATACCATGTTTTTGAAATGAAAAGAGACTAACAGAGTTGCCTATTAATAGAGGTTTTGATTTTTCTTAACTTTCACAAAATAACTTAATTTTTTGTAGAGGAGCAGACTATGGAACTTTTTGAAGTAACATAGTTATGAAACAATTTTGTGATCAGACCTCAGGAGGGAGGGATTGTTTTGACTCTCTTGTTACTAAGGATGGAATTTTGCAACCAGAAGTTCCATAACAGTTGGGAATGACAGTTGTGTGAGTAGTTAACAGAGGACAAATGTGTGTCCTATTACTCCTATTCCCAAGTATTACATAGCATGATTAGGTTTTCTGACATTTTTAACATTTTTTTTAAAAATTTACATTTCTACCCCGCCCCCAGAACTTGCATCCAAAATAGCTGAAAATACTACAAATAATGGTCATATCCTCTTAAGAGAGACAACCATCTGGATATCTTGTGCATACATGTATACCCTGGCATAGATGCCTCATAACTCTTCTGCTCTAAAATTTCTAAAATAAGCTAAGTTCAATGTCTTCTTATTGTCATTAGACTTCTTCAGTGCAAGACCATTTTGATTATTGCTTTTTTCAAGAGTGATTTCCCTTTCTCCACCTTGTTCATCTATTCTTATTCACCTATTCATGCTATTTTCTTTTCCCCTAGTTTTGTAATTTTATTCTGTTTGCATATCTCCCCAGTTTTTTTTCTGGGTGATAGTTATAAGATCATCAGCTTTTTCCCCTTTAATTTCTCATGATGTTTATACTTGTCACTTCTTAGGTCTTTGGCATAATATAATACATACATACAGAAATGCATACATACACTATATTCATAAACATAACAGGCAACAGTTATTTTAAGATGTCTCTTGATTTTCAAGGTCTTCCAAAATAAAATCAAAGCTATGAATTTATCCAGGAACCTCATTGGACAGAAAATCCAGGGAAAATATAGAGTAGGGAATGTCCTCAGAATTCGGAAGTTAAAGCATATCTAGAGGATTTCTAAAACTTGCTACAACATGCAAGCATCTGGACAATCTTAGAACCTAACAGTTACTAAGGCAAGAACCTGGTAAGTTTTGGACATGGTGAGGAATAGGGTAAGGGTAGATATATAAATTGAGGATGTATTTCTTTAAGGTATTCCTTATAGAACTGGGTAAGGGAAATGGGATTATAGAAGTGGTATTTTATTCTTAGGGGCAAAAAGAGGAGGGTGGTTATACTTAAGGATGAGAGATCTAACACTGGGAAACATTTTGTTAATGTCCCTCACTCTGATATTAGGTGACAGGAAAGATCCTCTTGGCCTCTAGTATATCTCATATTGTTTATAATTTCTGAAATTCTATGATTATAGATTTATTACTTTAGCCTCTTTTAAAATGTAGTTAGCTAGGGGGCAGCTGGGTAGCTCAGTGGATTGAGAGCCAGGCCTAGAGACGGGAGATCCTAGGTTCAAACCTGGCCTCAGACACTTCCCAGCTGTGTGACCTTGGGCAAGTCACTTGACCCCCATTGCCTACCCTTACCACTCTTCCACCAAGGAACTAATACACAGAAGTTAAGGGTTTAAAAAAATATTAAAAAAATGTAGTTAGCTAGCTCAGGGAAATGAATAATAGTATAGCTTTTCATATATTAGTATAAATAGTCTAATGAAGTCCTTTTTGGGTAGGAAATTTTAGATAGCATGATGGTAGGGCATCAATAAAGTGTCAAAGGTCTTTCCCAAGAGGAAGTTGGTCCTAAAATAAAAAGTTTTCTATTTAATAATTTTGCTTAGGCTTCATTCTGCCTCTAGAAGATAAGAACTGCCCTTCAGCACTAGTTCAGGGAAAGACAATTTAATCTCCTTGCTGAGCTTGTTAGGCTGTGAATTTTGAGCCTCTTAAAGCACATACCCCCAAATCAGCAAGACTATAGAGTATGGAAAAAAACCCGTTTTGGTTCCTTCAAATGTTATCCAAGAGGACACAGAATTAACATAGTGGTGTATCAACAAGCTAAGTCAACTAGCATTTATTAAGTGCTTATCAAGGCCACCACTATGCCAGGATTATAGGATTTATAATTGAAAAGGTGATACCATCTAATCATAGGCTCATAGATCCAGAGACCATTAACACCAACATCCTCATGTGTTCCAGAAAAGAAACTAAAGGATGTCTAAGTAGGGTGTGATTTGCCCAAGGTCACAAGAAGAGTAGCATTTGGATCCATGTCCTCTACAAGTCTTCTTTTCACTTGCCACACTGCCATGTTTGCCCAAGTTATAAGAGGTAGAAAGTGGCAGAATTCGAATTTGAGCCTACATATTATTATTCAAGAAATCTTGACCACATCAATTTGCTGCAAATAAAATCTTCCTCCCTTCTCCATTGTTAGCTTCTGTTAGGCCACATTTTTTTTGTTGTTGTTCTAAATATACATTTATGAACACTGGAGGGTCTGGGCCTAAGAAAGGAAAATTGACTGGTATTGTAGGGCAGAAGAAGCCCTGGGACTGTGATGACCCAATGTAAAGAGTAAGCAAATAGGCAAGTGAGAAACAGCTGAGAAAATACCAGGAGAGAGGTGGCCCAGGTTTTGGCAACTTGGAGAAGGGGTTTCATATAGCAGTAATGACTGGAAATCAGATGAATGATGTTTAAAGAAAAAAAACAAGTAGAATTTAGGGAAAGAATTAAAATTCTTGGGGAAGTAATTGTAAAAAAGGGAGGGTATAATTGGAAAAGGGAGAGTAAGTGGGGTTTATATCAGGGGTCCTGGTAGTTATTAGAGGCAGAGTTATGAGTAGGATAGAACACAGTGCTTTGTCCCTGGGTGCTGACATGGGGGTTTGGGGTACACTTCCTGCCTGTATCACTCTTCCAGTCCACACCATGAAGCACACTCCTCCTCTCCTCAGGCTCCACACTTCTAGCTTTAGGCCACCACACCTTGATGTCAGGAGAAGCAACGTGGAACATTAGAAAGAATCCTGTATATTTTTGTCAGTAGATCTGGGTTCAAAACTAGATCAACTATTTAATAACTGCATGTTGGTCACTGGGCAAATTATTTGGGTAAATAACTTTGTAGATCTTAGTTTCTTCATCCGTAAAATGGAGAAGGAAGGGTGGTTGTCATAGCTTACTTCTAAATCTCTGATCTTATGATCCTGTGATTATATGGTGCACCTCTCTTGGTATTTGCTTTGTCCTATCTCGCCTCACTTTGTCCTCCTGTCTCCTTTCTCTCACTCTCTACCTCCTCTTAGTAGATGGCTTATTAGGGACGGAGAGAGATCAGACTCTCTGAGAAATAGACCAACCTCTTTCCCAGTATAACTTATCTTTTGTGCCACACTCTTCCCTTCCTTTCCTTAACTGAATCAATCAACAAGCTTTTATTAAGTGACTTCTTCATGTCAGACTATGTTTAGGCTAAGAGCTGGCTATAAAAACAGAAAGGAAAAACAGACCCTGCCCTCAAAGAACTTACATGTTAATGGGGAAGGCAACACAAAAATGTATGTATATATACATAATAGTTAAAATTGACACAAGGTAGTTTTTAGGAAGCATTCGCTAGCAGCTAGGGGTGTAGCTAGAAAGGCTGCAAGTGGAAGGTGACTCAAATAAAGTCTTAAAGTAAGCCAGGGATTCCAAGAGTCAGAGGTTGAAATAACATTCCAGGTACAGGGAGCTGTCAGGCAAAGGGATATCATGTAGGAAGAACAGCAAGTAGGCCAGTATGACTAAATCAGTATGGTCAGGAGAATAGAATATAAGAAGATTGGAATGGTAGGAAGATCCCAGGGTGTTTTTTTTTAACCTTTACCATCTGTCTTAGAATCAATATTAGTTCCAAGGTAGAAGAGTGATTAGGGCTGGGCAAATGGGGTTAAGTGATCTGCCCAGGGTCAGATAATTAGGAAGCATCTGAGATCAAATTTGAACCCAGGACTTTATGAAACCACTGACCTGCCCCTCAGGAAGAATCTTAAGTGCCAAAAAAGGAATTTATATATGATCCTAGAAGTAATTGGATCTAGTCAGTCAACAAGCATGTAAAAAGAACTTACTGTATGATAGGCATGGATTCTAAATACTGAGGATACAAAAGAAGGCAAAAATGCAGGGTCTGCCTTCAAGAGCTCACATTCAATGGAGGAACCATATAAACAAAGCGATTCATACAAGATCTATACAGAATAGATAGAAGGTAATCTGAGAAGGAAAGGCACTAGAAGATGGGAAAGCCTCTTGCAGAAGGTGAGAAAAGCTGAGCCTTGAAGAAAACTTAGGAAAACAAGAGATAGATTTAAGGTGACAGAACATTGCAGGAATGAAGTCAGTGCCAATGCACAGAAAAGTGGAGATGCTGTGTTAAAGGAACTGCAAGTAAGTCAATGTACTACTTAGATCTTAGAATACTCTCATGGAAACAAAGTATAAGAAGACTAGAGAGGTACAAAGGATCCATGTTTCAAAGAGCTTTAAATGCTTGACATAGGAGTTTATCTTTGATCCTGCAGAGCAATAGGGAACAATTGGAGTTTATTGAGCCCAGAGTATAAGAATTCCTAGTTGAGGAAAGTAGATGGCTAATTGGATAGAGTCAGGTCTGGAGAAGGAGATCCTGGGTTCAAATCTGGCTTCAGATACTTCCCAGCTGTGTGACCCTGAACAAGTCCCTTAATCTCTTGCTCCTCTTTTACCCTAGAATAGATACTTTTTTAAAATGGAATTTTATTATTTCAATTACACATAGAAAACATTTTTAATAATCGTTTTCTGACATTCTGTGATTCAGATTCTTTCCCTCCCTCCTCAAGTTAGTAAATAGTCTGATTTAGTTATTTCAGGGCTTTCCATATTCCCCATGTTGTGACTGAAGACATATACCATATAAACAAAAAATTCATAAAGGAAATAAAGTGAAGGCTGGATTCCTACAGTTCCTTCTTTAGCTACAGATAGTGTTTTTTGTTGTTTTTTTTTAATCATGAGTCCCTTGGGGTTATCTTGGAATATTGTTTTGCTGATAAGTTTAGTCCTTTACAGTTTATCATTGTACAATATTTATATTACTGCATACACTGTTCTGGTTCTGCTTACTTCACTTTGACCGTTTGTCTTTCTAGGTTTTTCTGAATTTATCCTGTTCATCATTTCTTATGGCACAATAGTTTTCCATTACCACCATATATCATAGCTAATTTAGCTATATCCCAAGCAATGGAAATCCCTTAGTTTCCAATTCTTTGCCACTACAAAAAGAACTGCTAAAAATATTTTTGTGTAGGTAGATCCTTTCCTCTTATCTCTGATCTCTTTGGGATACAGACCCAGTAGTGGTATTACTGGGTCAAAGTGTATGAATAGTTTTATGGTCCATTGGGCCTGGCTCCTTAGGGCTCTCCAGAAGTATTGTATTAGTTCATAGTTCCACCAGCAGTGCAGTAGTGTCTCAATTTTCCACATCTCTTCCAACATTTATCATTTTCCATTTTGGTCATATCAGCCACTCTGCTACATGTGAGGTGGTATCTTGAAGTTGTTTTAATTTGTATTTCTCTAATCAATAGTGATTTGGAACATTTCCTCATGTTACTATAGTTTTAATTTCTTTGAGAACTGTCTGTTCATATCTTTTGAGCATTTATCAATTGGGGGATGCTTTGCATTCTTATAAATTTGGTTCAGTTCTTTATATATTTGAGAATGAGGCATTTGGCAGAGACTGCTGTAAAATTTTTTCCTTATTGTTTATTTTTGAATCTTGGTTGCATTGGTTTTGTTTATACAGACATCTTTTAATTTAACATAATCAAAAGTAGTCATTTCATTTTTTGTAATGTTCCCTATGTCTTGTTTCATCATAAATTCTTCCCTTATCCCTAAGTCTGATAGGTAAACTTTTTCATGTCCCTCTAAATTTGTTTGGAGCCAATACTTAGTATTACTTCTAAGATAGAAGATATGGGTTAAAAAAAGAAAATAATTCCTGGTTACCAGTATAGACAGCTCTCTGAACAAAGCAGGATCAAGTGAGTGGCTTGGCACTCATTAGAGGTAGGTTGTAGTCACTTATTCTCTTCATAGTCAGATTATACTAAGACTAAAGATACAATAAATCCTACAGCACTTTAAACAAAATATGTTTACATAGAACCATTAAGATGTCATTATAGGATTTAGAGTCAGAAGGGACCTTGGAAATCATTAGTCTATCACCCAGTGACATTGGACTCCTGGATGTTCCACTTGGGCATTTTCTCTGGCTGTTCTCCATGTCTGGAATGCTTTGCTTCATTTCTATTTACTGGTTTCTCTTAAAATTCAATTAAAATCCTATTGTCTAAAGGAAGCCTTTTCTGACCCCTCTTAATTTTAATGTCTTCCCTTTCATTTATTTCTTATTTGTTCTGTATATGACTTGTTCAATACATATTTGCTCATTGTCTCCCCTATTAAAATGGTGAGCCCCTTGAGGGCTCTGTCTTTTGCCCCTTTGTGTAACCCCAGGAGTTCTTAGTAAATATTTATTAATTATATATGGATAAGGACATCGTGGAACAATTATACATGTAGTAACAGAATCAAGACTTAAATCTTAGTCTTGTGGTGACAGATCCAATGCTTTACTAGTTATGAGACTGGATTATCCTACATATAAAATTTCATGAGATTTCTCTTTCTGGAAATTACAAATGAAAAAGTAGATAGCAGGCTACCTGTCTAGAGAGTCTTAGATGTAATTATTCCTGAAAATAAATGGATAGACTAGAATAAAGATTCTCTCAGTCCTCTGATTTGATGATCTAATAATAATATTAAGGGTGCCAAGGCAAAGAAGAAAGATCAGTATTAAACAAGCTAATTCAGACTCATTCAGAGCTATGACATTTAGGATTATTTTAGACCTCCATCAGTATATGTAAAAAACAAGTTAAAATTCTTTGCAAGTACCTGACATGTTTTTTTCAGTCTTTAGACAAGAATGCCATCTTATATTTTAAAAATACTATTACTGCCTTAGATTGCTGCACTTGATTATTTACATATTGTTGTTTCTTGAATTATATTATTAGGATGAATGGGCTGTTTAAAATTCTTCCCTAACTTTTTTTTGGCAGCATATTAACTTCTGTGTAGTCCTAGTAAGGAATAATTGGACTACTCTATGGGTTATCATGTTTATTTTTCCTTTAAATTACCCAGTAGTACATGTTAAATATTTATGTGTTCATGGCACCAAGATCATAAGATCATAAGATTTAGTTGGAAAGACCTTAGTCCAACTCCTATCATTTTACAGATGTGGAAATAAAGACCCAAAGAGGTGAAATTTCTGGAACCTAGGTCCTCAGACTCCAAATCCAATGTACTTTGCAAGGTTATAGGGAAAGGAAGAAGATACACAAAAGAGGCAGGGTTTTTCTTTATCAGTTGTTCCTCCTAATTGAGCCTTTTTATTTTCCTATTGAAGAAGTTGGTGCTTGAAAATCTGTCAGTATGTGCCTTCTCCATACCTTACTGGCTTTATAATCCATTACACACTAGCTTGGATTTTCTACTCTTGCCAGCAAAACCTACACACATAATTCACTTGCTCCCACCTGACTTAGCACATGCCATTTCTCTTGCCTAGAATGCTGTACCTATCTCTGCCAAATCAAAAATTTTCCCTCCTTCAAAACACCCTCCCCTTTGAAGTTTTCCCAGAGCCCTTAGGTGACTCAACCATAGGAGAAACCTTGTAACACTCAAACTATGTAGTGTATAAATAGATATGTTCATATGCATATTTTAATATCTTTTTAAAAATTTTTCATCATATTTCCCTCATTCAGTTGGAAGCTTCCTAAGAGTTGGTTGGTTTCCCTTGTTTTTAATACCTTCCATAGTCCTTAGCATGGTGTCCAGTAGGTGAGGAGGCTCAATGTTAACTGTAGGTCTTGAGATACTTAAAAAAACACAAACATTAAGTTATCATTGCCATGGACAGTGCTTAGTGAAAACAATTTGTCTAAAAATACATACAGGTTTTGTTGACCCTGAAATTTAACAAGGACAAATCTTAGGGGAAAAATAGAGTGGAAATTCCATTTAAAATTGGTGCCACAGTTGAAAAGGACACCTCTAGTTAAAGGCTAAATCAGGAGACATAGAAATCAGGATCAGAGATTTTGAGTGGGAAGGAACCTTAGAGGCTACCCAGGCCAACGCCAGAATTTTACAGATGAGGAGCTGAGGCCCAGATGATTTGACCTTCAGTATAACTGAATCAATAGTAAGTATTTAAAGCATTTTACAGTGATGTTTTATTGTATTCAGAGAAACATTCTTAAAGTTTAATCTTTCAGATTGCAAAATTGTCTCCAAAGAGAAATGATAGATAACTCCAAAGTAAGTTGTGAAAAACCAAACCAAATTTTAGAGAATATATATTTAAATGTTTATATTTGGGATGGAGATGGAACATATTTGTGATTTAGTATCTCTTTCCTATGTCTAAAAAAACAGCAAACTCCTCTAACGAACGTATACTATAACATTGGAGAACTGAAATTTGTTTTTCCATATTTAGCTAACAAAACAATACTAATGTTCCCTTTCTGCTGCTTCTGAAGGGTTCCTTTACCATTACCCACCTGCTTTCCTCGGAGTGAAAGCACATCATCAATTAATAAATATATGTGCAGCATTCGGGGACAGAGCTGAAGTTATACAATGTAGGCGGTGCGATAGATAGCATCAAAGTCCCAGGCATGGGCCAGAAAAGGGGGGCAAACTGAGGCTGCGGAGAGTAAGAAGCACCTCCCCTTTGCATTTCCTCTCACTGCCACTTTAAAGCTACGAGGCTTTTAGTATCTGCATTTGTTGTTTTTAAAATTAAGAGTTAAACCCAGGAAACTTTGCTATGACTTTTGAATTGCACTTTAGGTAAGTTTTTTTTTTCTTTACTCTTTTTTCTGACGTTTTGCTTTCAAAAAGCTGTAGCCTAGGGAAGAGTTAGCATGTGTATTTAAGGTTTTGTCAGTGAGTTGCGGAGAGGAGGAGGGGATTAAGCTGATGAACGGGAAAACCCGGAGCCGGGGGAAGGAGGAGGGGACACGGCATGTGTGACCCGCCAGCGGCTGCAAGCAGGAACCTCCGGGATCTCCGTGTCAGCAGCAGTACAGTCCCCAGCTCCGCACACTGGGCTGAGAGTGTCTGAGCTGGAGGGGCTCCTGCGGGGGAAATGCGAGCCTCCTTTTTTACTTTAAACTCTGAGAATCTTATTTTGGGAGGCAAGTAGGAGTTTAAAACGATGCAGTTTAGGAAGAGAAAGTTGGGGCCATGCCTGGGACTGGGGGGGGGTTGAAGGTTCTATTCTGTTTCACTTTCCTTTAGGAAAGTAAATTATACTGACAACGACTTCATTTATAGCCTTCTCAGGCCTCTCCCCTCCCCCCCTTCCTCCTCCCTTACCCCCCGGGGATTTTGATTACTTTGCTCTAAGGGATGGTGAATAAACTAACTTGTTCCTTATTGGGGGTGGGGTGGTATGAACTGTATGCATGTACAACCATTCTCCCCCTCCCCGCCCCCCAATATTGTATCTCTTTCCCCTGGTGAAATGTCGTTAAGGAGGCCAACCGCACCTTCCCTTTCAGTCACTTAATGACAAATTAAGAAAATTTCCATGTGTGGTCTGTATGTTGTAAAGTTTGAGGAATATGTTTGGCTTGTTTTGTGGCAAAAAAAAAAAAAAAAAGTTCACATTCATTACAGATTGTGGATTTTCAGTTGTGGATTACAGTTGAATTTTCTTGCTCTCAGATTACTGGAAAAAATAAACGTCAAATAGTTTGTTTTTTTACACGAAAGTACACCTGAGAGGAAAGAAATATTTTAAATAGATATTAAATCTACTATTTAATAGAAAAACAAATTGTGTATTATCTCACAAATTGTGCTGCTCTAAGAAAATTGTACCTAAAAGCAAAGTCTGATAGACTTAAGTGTTAATCTTAATGTAATTCAAAATTGCAAGTTTGAATCATTGAATGAGTTGAAATTTTCATAGGAATTCGAAATAATCCACAGACTAGCCCTATGGAAGGCATATAACTAGTGTGTCAGATGACTATCATTTTTTTTACCCTTATGCATTTAAAATGTGATGTGACATAAAGCAGAATCAATGTTAACATGAGGATTTTTATATTTTCCTATTTGGTTTATTGCACTTTTTTAAAATTAAAAGGTATACTTTTTGGAACTTTCAGATTAATTTTGGTAGGTGTGTGCCTTTGTTACTGTATCCTACTAAACTCCATTTTGTTTCATTAAAAAAAGATGAATTCACACATTTGTGGATGAGATAGTAATAATTGTGGCTTCAAGAGACAAATATTATAAGGAAACACCTCAGTAGTTTGTATCATTTTAAATTTGTGTAATTATTGAAATGAGCTTTGGTTTTTACCTAATTTTAAATTATTGTTTTAAAATAGACGTTTCTCTGCCCCTGTAAATTGTTATTTATGCCCACACATTTATGTAATGTTTTTGTTTCTGGTGCTTTGTGCTACTTTTTGGTCTCGAGTAGTTGTAGGTCGAGAATAAAAATCTGCCCTGTGAAAGTTGCAGGGCACAAAACTGCTCGAGATGGCATGTTTTAGTTAAGTAGTGGGTTTTTCTTTTAATTTGGTTAATCTTGGATTTGCTTTCTTAGACCAAATAAGAAGCCTCTTTCAGCTATTTGGTACCTCAGGCTACCCTTTCTTCCTTTAGTTTGTGGTGGCTTTAGATTCCAAACCTTTCCATCCATCAATCGCCATTATCCCTGCTTCTTTGTATTATTGTTAAGCTTACTTACAATCTTTGAAAATGATCCCGAGGAGGTCCCTCGATTGTCCACTTCAGCTAAATATACGGCTCAGTGTTCTACCGTCTACAATCTGGCACTGCTTGATTTTTCCTTTACTGTTTTTATACTTCTCTCAATCATGAACTGAGGTCAAACCTTAACTTGAGTTTTTTTCTTCCGCCTTCTTTTCTCTACTCCCCTGGATTTATTACCCAGTCTTGCTTTGGCCCCAAGAGAGAAGTTGTGACAGAGCAGCAGGCAGGTAGGGGTTAATCTCTCCTCAAGCTTCAGCACTGGGAACCACTACCCAGCGCTGGGAGCGGGCCTCTGGAATAAACTTGACTTTCCTCCCTTTTAATAGGAATATCCGCCACCACCAAAACTGTGGTTTCATGGTTAATAATAATTCCCCTTCGTCCTTTCCACCCTCATCTCCAGATTTTTTTTAAAGTTGTTTTTCAAAGTTAATGAGTTTCAAGTTTCACTATGACTTTTCCCTTTCCTCTCCGCTAAGCTGAGGAAACCCCCTTGGGGTACCCTCTATTCCCTCAACCCCAGCCCCAAGCCGCTCAGCTCTACCCTTTGGCTCGGGCTCACTCCCTCCCCCATTCTTTATCCCCTCCCTCATTCAACCCGGGAAGGGGGCGGGACCGGGAGATCCCATGACGTAACCAGCCCAGCCCACATCCTGCAATAGAAAGTAAAAAGACCTGGCAGTCCATACTGTCCCCGCCCCTTTCCCCTGAACCAACTGCCCGCAAACCCGCGCGACCCCTTCGGCCTTTCCCCCGTAGCAGCCGTCACCTCGTGACTTCACTCTGCCCCACCTTCTTCCCCTCCCCCTAGTCCCAAGGGACCGCCGGGGTCGCTCTGCGAACTCCCTTTCCCTTTTCCCCTTCCCCCACTTCATACACCCGCTGCGTCCCTAGCCTTTCCAGATCTCCTCCCCCCAGCTGAACTACGTGTTCTTAGCCAGCAAGGAGAGCCACCGCCTCCCCCCCCCCCACCGGCCCCAAAGAGGAGAGGGGGAGGCGCGGCTTCCGGATTCCCGCGGAGGGGAGGGGAAGGAGGGGAGAAACCCTGTACCCAAGGTCTCCCCGCCCCTTCTCTGTGATGGGGTGCGACTTCCTGGCTTCAGCCTCCTTCCTCTTCCCAATACTAGACTCTTGGGGTATAAAGCCCTCTCCTAAAGATACCAATTCCCTGCAGGGCTTCCAACCTGGACTCTCCCGGAGGGAGACTCCACTTACCCCCCCACTCACCCCACGTGGCCCCGCCCCCAGGCAAGTGTTAGCCAATCGCCGCGCCCCCTCCTGCCCCTGGGGGAACCCCTGCCCGGGCGCCCCGCCCCGCCCGGCCCCGCCCCGCCGCGGGAAAGCCTCTGGACCTTCCCCCGCCCCCGCCCCCGCGGGGCCGGCCGGGGGAGCCGGCTCTCCTCCTCAGGCCCCTAAGGACGTTGAGCGTGTCCTCCCTCCCCGCCTCAGTGGAGAGAGGAGGTAACCTTTTCCCTTAGAGAGCTCGTCTGCTCCGCCCCCATTC